>NW_006159505.1:5738314-5807330 GCF_000334495.1 Tupaia belangeri chinensis | reverse complement strand
ATCACAAATCTCTCCCAAACACACACACACACACACACACACACACACACACACACAACATTAACACACACACAACCTGCCAATTCTAGTCTGAGAATAGACAAGATAACCTACAGACCCTTTTTTCAAACCTACCTGTGTGGGTACACCAGCAGGTAGCATGGTGAAGGCACTGACTCAGCAATTCGAGTTCAGGACCCATTGGCTTAAAAACATGCTGAACATTTGTGCATGCATGGCCAAAATACTGAGAGGAGAATAGAGGGGAAGGGATTGTAGTGTGGCCATTCCCTTGGTGGCTGATCTCCCTGTCTCTTTCTGTCTCTGTCTCTCATGCCAGATGTCAAAAATCTAAAACAAAACAAAACAAAACAAATTCTGACTGGGTATAGTAGAGGAAAAAACAAGAGCTCTGACATAAGGATTAAGGGCTAATTAATAGCAAGAGTTATATTGAGACCAGCAGATGGTGTAATGTTTATGTCACTGGACTCGCATGTAGTTGAGCACAGTTTGAGTCCTGGACCTGGCGGCTTAAACCTCATGCCAGGTGTGTGTGTGTGTGCATGCCCAAGATCCTGAGAGGAAAATGGAGGAGAAGGGATTGCGGCTTGGGCCTTCCCCCTGGGGGGGGGTTTCTCGCTTTCTGTCTTTCTGTCTCTCTTTCTGGCGAGTGCACACGCCCTGTAGCAAAAATTTCTCTTAAAAAAGTTATATTTCTTACTCAAGAAATTTATGATACATTAAGTAGTAATCATGCTTAATAATTAATAAGAGTACCCAGTTGTGTCTATTGCTTTCTTTCCTTGAACTATTGTTTATAGAAGTGCTAGTCTTTCAAAATCATGGTTAGGAATATATGAAAGCGACATCCTGATTTTTAAACCTCTTTTTAAAAGCACAATATATGGCGAAGATGAAAAATCCTAAATATCTATGAAACTAGGCACTCTAAAAATAACCTCCAGTCCTGAACTCTGGTAGCAATGCAGGCATTCTGATAATTTGTCCATGAAAGCAGGGACAGTGACTAATTCGTCCATCTCTTGTGCTATTATAAATGGTTCTAAAATATGTAAAACTAAATTCGAGCAAGATAACCTTTCCCCCTCTCATTGTGTGAATTCATCTTCCTATGAACTCTAACATGCTTTCAATTATTATCATATCTGTAATGATAAAGACATAGGATATGTGTTACCCAAAGCAAAGTTCTCATTTAAGAAGATAGCAACTGTTTCAGAAGCAGCCAGCCAGAGATTCCATTTCTTTAATACATTTCTGAGAAAACAGAATTAGTTTATTTTGATGCCCCTCAAATTTTTAAAATCCATGCATAAATTTTTCCATGAAAATTTGAAACCCCCCCATGCACTGAACTTTAAACAATGTTTTATTTGTAATATCATTTTGAGTTACCTGCTCTCAACATCTTCTATTGAGAAAACAGAGCCTTCTCAAGTTTTCCCCAATTCATCAGAGTAAGAATAGATATTTTTTCATATTATTTTTTTAAGAATTAGTTATTTAATTTAATTTATTAACGTTTTTAAATTTGCAGTAGGGCATGTGTGCTTACAAGAGAAATATATATATAGAGAGAGGGAGAGGCAGAAAGAAAGCAAGCTACCAGGTCCAGGACTCGAGCCACAGTCAGCCATGTGGAAGTCCAGTGCTTTAACCACCACAGCACCTTCTGGCCTCAAGAATAGAGACTTTGAGGTCCAGGTTTCTAATGTCACAAACAGTTCTGTGTTCTCTTCTGGTTGTTCTTACCAGGGGCACACACTAAAGCATGCCACCGTCTTTCTGATCACATAAAGTGCAAAACTCGAGAAGTCAGATGAGTCAGTGTTCCATTCCGATGTGAGCTTTTGCAGAACTCATCCTTTCTGGATTGTGCTTTCCTTGATAAACGTATACAAGTCAGGAGTGAAGCACAATCAGATGGAGCTACCCCATGTGCAGGAAGGGCCTCCTTAGACTGTTTTCATTTATAGAGAAAGTGCTCCTGATGGCAGGGCGTCTGCCCTGCTCATGTGGCTTCATGCCAGTCATCCCCTTAACCACTGCTCCGAGCCAGTCTGGTCAATGCAAGGTCGTTGCATTTCTAGTGATGCAAACAGTCCTAGACCCTACTGCCTTACTCTCAAGTTTTACCCAGTCTAACTTTATTCCTTTGACTTTTTACTCCAATTTAATGTCATTCCACCCATCCAAACATACCTTCCCTACCAGTGGAAGAAAATAAGATCTACTATGGCTTCTGCGCTGACCTGATCTATCCAGCCTTTGATCATCTTTCTCTCCTTAATTTACTCACTTTTCTCCTCTTGGTCAAATTAAAATAAATAAATAAATAAATGTAAATAAAATAGTTATTTTTAAAATTATTTTATTTACATTTATTTATTATTATTTCACATGAGTTTTGCCAGAGAGAGAGAGAGAGAGAGAAAGAGAGCAAGTCACCAGGTCCAGGACTTGAACCACAGTTGGCCATGTGGGAGTTACAACACCTTAACCACCACGCCACCTGCTGGCCCTCCACCAACTGTTTGAAGCCACCTTGTTTGCCACTACTGGAACATTGCCAGTACTGGAAAATAAGTGACTAAATGTGAGTCTCGTGTGCATCATGAGATCAGCCAAGAGAGTGGCCGTCTGTGCTGGTGACTTCCCCAGCAATCCTATGACTCACCTCACAGACTTGAGAGAAGCCTGGGAAGGGGCTCCATTCTGGCTGGAACAGACTGTGTGGCCTCTGGTGGGAGCAGACGCTGGGACCTCCCGCAGGAACAAGCTGCATCCGGCGCTGGGTGCTGAGCATGTACTTGGCCAGCAGCCTGCTGCTCACCCTGGGCCAGGCCCTGGCTGAGCCTGGGGCACAGGGATGAGATAGAGGACACGTCTGCTCTAGCAGGCTCACAGTCAGGGCGGCTGGCATGTTCCCTGCGGTGACGGAGGGCAGCAGAGGCCCCTGGGGACTTGATGAATGAAGGAAGGCCTTCCAGAGTGGGGGACAGCAACGCGGGTCCGGAGGAATGAGTAGAAATGTGCTAAGTAGGCCCATGGGTGGGGTAGGGGAGAACAGCTGCTCCCCATCCTCAGATAAATGATGATGATAAACACAGGAACTCTGGTGCCAAGGAAGCTGAGGCTCCACGAAGCCTGGGATGTGCCCAGAGTCACACAGCACACCAGGGGCAGGGCCGGGACTCAGACTGGCCAAGTTCAAACCCAGCACCTGGAGACCTCACTGCCCACTCAGTTTGCCCACCCAGGTTTGCCCCTGACCGCTGGGCACTGGTATGGATGTAATTACTGTGTCCTGTGCCTCTCTCCACCTCTCAGGTTGGGGACTGTGCAAGTGCCTGCCCCAAGCCAGCCAGGCTATTGTCCAGGGCAGGTGGACCTGGGAGGGTCTTGCAGAGACAGCTGGAGGAAGCTCATCCTGAATGAACGTTACCACGCCAGACAGGCACAGCCAGGGCAGGGCGTGAGCTCAAAGCAGCAGCAGGTCACTGCGGAGTGCAGGGGTGTGGGTGCAGGGAAGAACAAGGCCAGAAGCAGGAGATGCGGGCTGGAGTGCACGACAGTTTCAGGGCCCAGCCTCGGAAGCACATGGCATCACTTTTGGTGTCCTTATGGCTCAAGGCAGCCACAGCGCTTGTTCGGGTGCAGGGAGAAAAGACTAAATCCACCGCTTGATGGAGACGGGCAAGCTCCTACAAGAGCCCATGGGATGGGAGCGATTGTCACAGTCACCGTGGGCAAATACAATACATACCCACTTTGCACTGGTATTCCACTTTCTTTATGGTATCTTCTGAGGAACTGAAGTTCCAAAGTCTGTGGCAGTCGGACTCCATGCCCTTTCCCTTTATGTCTTTCTTTTTAAATGTCTTTTGCAAGAAGTCTTTTTCTAGCTTACATTCGTAAAAGAATGATCCTGTATGTTCTCCCACAATCAAGCAGAAAAAACTGACTCTCACAGTTAAGTCCTTAATCCCCCTGGAATTTTCTTTGGTGTTAACACTTTCTCCATAGTAATAGGAGTGTCAGCACCGTTCAGGGAGGTTCTCCTGCATCTGCAGCTGCTTTTTTACCATTTTCCCCCGTGTAGGGGCTGATTTCTGGGACCTCAATGCTGTCCCATTGCTCTGTTTACACTTCTGTCAACAGCCACAGTTTCCCTTTCTTTCTTTCTTTTTTTTTGTAGAGAGATTTTTTTGCTATAGGGCACATGTGCTTGCTGGAGAGAAAGAGACAGAGAGACAGAAAGCAGGAAATCACCCTCCAAGGAAGATGGCCATGCCACAATCCCTTCTCCTCCATTCTCCTCTTGGGACTTCAGGCACGCCCACACAAGCCCAGCATCAGTTTAAGCTTCTGGGTCTGGGACTCAAACCCTGGCCGACTACATGAGAGTTCAGCAACATAACCATTACGCTATCTGCTTGTCCCACCACACTTTCTTAATTCCTGTCTCTATGGTGTCTTAACAGCTGGTAGGGCTGGCCTTCACCTTATTTCCTGTTTTTAGGAGGTACATTAGGCTTTTACTGTTATTATTTTTTAAAGTGTTAGAATTGGGGCCAGCAGTAGTGTGGTGATTGGGGCGCTGGACTCCCATGTGCTCAGTCGCGGTTCAAGTCCTAGACCTAGAGGCTTGCATTTTCTCTCTCTTTCTCTCTCATGCATGACCTGTACCAAATTAAATAATAATAATACATAAAAATAAATAAATTAGTGTTAGAATGGGACTGGCCTGTAGCACAGCTATTCAGTGCCGTGCATAGAAAGCTAGATCCGCATGGGTGATCTTAGTTTGAATTCCAGACCAAGTGGCTTGAAAAAGACACTGGGCACGTGTGAATGCATGTCTGCCCCAAATCTTGATAGAGAAACGGAGGAGGAAGAATTGCAATCCCACTCCACTGAGTTAAGTTCTCTCTCTTCCTTTCTCATACAGGAACTCTCTGGCAATGAAAAAAAGTTACAATCAACTTGCAAAACTCTCCAAGTGATCTGTTGGAATTTTAATGGAAACAATAAGGAATCTCTTTGACACTGATAACTGATCATTCTTTATCCATGAATCTAAAATATCTCCCCCCCAAATGGTCTTCTTTAGTATTTTTCAATAAAATCTAAAATATTTCTCCATGAAAAAGCTCACTTTGTCTGTTGTTAAATTTATTTTTATGATTTTTGGGGCCAGCAGTTAGCGTAATGGCTATGTTGCTGAACTCACATGTAGTCAACCGCAGTTCAAGTCTCGGACCTGGTGGCTTAAACTCACACCGGGCGTGTGTGTGTGCGTGCCCAAGATCCCGAGAAGAGAATGGAGGAGAAGAGATTGCGATGTGGCCGCCCCCCCTGGGGCGGGGGGGGGGGCTGATTTCTCACTTTCTCTCTCTCTGTCTCTCTCTGTCTCTCTGGTGAGCACATGCGCCCTGTAGCAAAAACCTCTCAAAAAAAAAAAAAAAAAGATTTTTGTTGCTATTGCAAATATATCTTTTAAAATTACATTTTTAAACTTTGTTGCCAATATAGAAAAACAGGACTGCTTTTTATGCACTACCCTTTATCCACTCATCTTTCTAAACTCTATTATTTGAATTTTTTGTAGTTTTTCTTTGTAGATTCTAAGTAATCAATAATATCATGTGCAAACAATGTTTTGGTTTTTCTTCTTTTATGTATTTTTAAAAGTATTTTCATTTATTTTTTCCATAAGAGAGAGAGAGAGCTACACAGACACAGAGACAGAGACAAACAGGGACATAGCACCCTTATGGGGTCTTCAAGCCACCATCCACCCCAGCTGTTACCAGCCAGGATCACGGCACAGGCCTGCACCCATGTTGCACAGGGGAAACTGCCGACAGGAACCCAGCACCTTCCCACGTGGTGCAGTGCCTCAGGGTGCTGGTGCCACTGGCTGCTCTTTTCACACCTTTGCGCTTCTCATTTCTTCTCCTTACTTTATCAGGCTGACCAGGCACTCCAGGACAGAATTCAGCAAGAAACCTGTCTTGTTCCAGACTTTAGAGAAGATTTTTTTTTTTTTTTTGGAGAATTTTGCTGTAGGGCACATGCGCTCACCAGAAAGACAGAGAGACAGAAAGTGAGAAATTACCATGCACGCACACGCTCCCAGTGTGAGTTTAAGTCACCGGGTCTGGGACTTAAACCACGGTAGACTACATGGGAGTCCAGCGACATAGCCATTACGCCAATTGCTGTCCCTAGAGAAGATTTTTTAAAAGCAGCTCACCGTGGGCCGGCAGATGGCATGGTGGTTAGAGGTGTTGGACTCCCACATGGCCGACCACTGTTTGAGTCCTGGGCCTTGAGGCTTGCTTTCTCACTTTCCCTCTCTTTCTTACTCTGTCCCCTTCTGATTAAATTTAAATAGGTTTCCCTCTCTTTCTTACTCTGTCCCCTTCTGGTTAAATTTAAATAGGCAAATAAAGTTAAATAAAATAATTCTAAAAAAAACAAGCAATTCATCATTGAGTATTATGTCTACTTGTGGGATTCTGATGGTATCCTTCATGATGTTAAGAAAGTTCTTGTCTCTTCCAAATTTGCTTCCTTCTCTTTCTTTCTTTCTCTCTCTTTTTCTTTCTCCATCCTTTCTCTTTCTTTTCTTCTTTCTTTCTATTTTCTACAGGGCACATGCATTCACCAGAGAGAGAGAGAAAGAGAGAGAAAGACAGTAAGAAATCACCCCCAGCAGGGGAGTGTCCACCCTGCAATCGCTTTTCCTCCATTCTCCTCTCAGGATTTTGGGCACACAGGCACATGCACCCAGCATAATTTTCAAACCACCAGGTCCAGGACTTGAACTGCAGAATCAGCCATGTGGGATCTAGCTGCCTTAACCTCCATGCCACCTACTGGCCCTCCTTTCTTTTATCCTTTTAATGAAAACAGAAAGATGTAAGCTGAAGTGTACAGCATGTTTATGGCCTAGCCTGAAATGTAGTGGATCCTTTCTTCATCTACCAGATAAAATATGGCTTTCTTCTGTAACCCATTGATTGTTAGTTAAGATTAGGCACAGCTGTGAGTGACAGAAACCCCAAATATCAGCGGCTGGAGTAGGCAGTTTAGGGCATTGGCAGCTGTGCTCCGGGAAGTGTTAGTCCCCCTCTCCTCCCAGCCGGTACTCTGCCACCTGCTAGTGAGCTCGCCCTGTGCACAGGATGGCACCCCTGCCAGCATAGCCACGGCCACAGCACTGGAGGGAGGGCCAGCCAGGGGCAAAGGCAGAGTAGCTGGCTCTCAAGAACATCTCTGGTTATGGTTGAAGATGATGGGCACGTTAATATCCTTGATTCGTGGGGCCAGTAGGTGGCATGGTGGTTCAGCTGCTGGCCTCCCACATGGCTGACTGTGGTTTGAGTCCCAGATCTGATGGCTTGAAAATCACACTGGACACGTGTGCATGCATGCCCAACATACTCAGAGGAGAATGGAGGAGAAGGGATTCTGGTGTGGCCCTGAGGGGTGATTCTCAATTTCTCTCTCACTATCTCTCTCCAGCAAACATGTGTCCTATGGCAAAAACCTAAAATAAAAATAAAAATCCATAACTTGTTACCACCACTGTGTGCATGCTTTGAAAAACCAGAGATGCTTTTCAGAGATGTACAAAGAAATACAAGTCAACATCATAAAATAAAAAAGAAAGTCCCCTGGAGGTTGCCACTGCAGATTTCACTTGTATTTTATTTGGGATTTTCACATACATGTGTTCATAGCCTTTTTTTTTTTGGAGAGGTTTTTGCTATAGGGCGCATGCGCTCGCCAGACAAACAGAGAGAGACATAGAGACAGAAAGCGAGAAATCACCCCCCAGGGGGGATGGTCACACCGCAATCCCTTCTCCTCCATTCTCCTCTCGGGACCTTGGGCATGCACGCACACGCGCCTGGTGTGAGTTTTAAGCCACCAGGTCCGGGACGCGAACCGCAGTCGACTATGTGGGAGTCCAGCAACATAGCCATTACGCTAACTGCTGGTTCCCTGTTCATAGTTTTGACACACTTACAATTTTCCTTTTCCACCTCGACTTGACATTGGTACTGAAGAGTTATATGAAATGGGGTTAGCATTCCTTGAAGGCTTGGCATTGCTTGTACAAAAAGCCCTTCATCTTGGGTGTTTTATTGTGCTCAGATTTAAAAAAAAATTGTTCTTAACGATGTCAAATATACAGAAAAGTTGCAAGAAGAACACAATTAATTGTTTCCTGCGCCAATATTGTCGTGTTTTCTGTAAACAAGGATGTCTTCCTTCATGACAACGGCAGGGCCTGCCAACTCAGGAAGGAACACGGACTCACTCCAGAATCCACTCCTTAGGCCTGTTCACATTGCTCCGTGTTTGTTCTTGTTTGTCCCAGTGATGTCCTTCTTGGCCACAGGGTGGCCAAAACCTTGCCATGTCTGTCTCAGTTTCCTTCAGACTCGAAAAGGAGCTTGGCTTCCGTGATCCTGGCACTCTCAAAGATGACGGGTCAGTTCTGAGGGCTGTCCTTCCATTTCCGTTTGTCTGACACTCCCCCGCCATCAGACCCGCTGTCAGATGGACGCAGGAACCACACAGGGTGAAGCCGTGTCCTTCCTGGTGTGCCCATCAGGTGGCCTAGGCTTTCCATGTGCCCTGCTCCTGGGGTACTGGCTCCAATCACTCTGATGGGGCTTGTGGGCTTCCCCCCAGGAAGTCACTGCAGGACGTAGCCCCTCTCTGCAGTGAATAAGAACTCTGTGGGGCGGAATTTAGAGCTTATATAATTCCCCTCTCTCCACCCTTTCCTGACAGATCGGACTCGTGGTTTCTTATTTTATTCAGTGAGTGACCATCTATTTCCTTCTTTCTTTTTTCTTCCTCTTTTGTTTATTTATTTATTTATTTAATTATCATCATAATCTTGTTTATATTACATTGAATCACATATAACTTTACAGGGTCTTACATTTCTTCCTCCGGAAGGGATACCATGCTTATCAATCAATACAAAGACATTAAAATCTCCATCATCATCATGAAATAGCTTTTCATTATTTTTTTCCAGATTATCATTATTGTTATTCCAATTATTTTTTAAACATTCAATCACTGTTTATCATTTTGCTTATATCTTTCTTCCTTTTTAAAGAATTACTTATGTGTTCATTTATTTTAATGTAACCAGAGAGAGACACACACAGAGTGAGAGAGAGAGAGAAAGTGAGAAAGCAAGCCACCAGGTCTGGTACTTGAACCATAGTCGACCATGTTGGAGTGTCCAGTGCCTTAACCACCACCACTTGTTGGTCCCTGTTCAGTCCTTTTCTTTACAACAGCTAGGGCCTTTAGAAAATCCTTTTAAGAAATTTCATCAACCTACAGTAATGAATATATGCTTCTACCTTCTAGAACAGCAGTCTCTTTTTTTTTTTTTAAGAGAGATTTTTGCTATAGGGCATGTGCACTCTCTGGAGAGACAGAGAGAGACAGAAAGCGAGAAATCACCCCCCCTCCCCCGGGCCATGCGGATGCTCATGCTGCAACCACTTCTCCTCCATTCTCCTCTCCTGATCTTGGGTTGCATGACTACACACCTGGTGTGCGGTTCCCAGGACTCGAACCGCGGTCAACTACATGGGAGTCCAGCGACGTAACCATTATGCCATCTGCTGGTCCCTATCTGTTTCTATTATTGTTTATTTTGATGCACAGAGCGATCCTGATTTGATAGTGGGAGCCCCTACCAGAACCACTTTGTCTTTTGACAGGCGCCCATAACCCTTCAGCACTTCCCGAAGTCTGGGGCACAGCCAGCCATCTGGGCTCATCTCACATGCTCCCCAGGCCTAGAGCCTGCACTTCTATAAGGGGCTCTGGCTGCTTTCAGAAGCCCAGATGTTAGTTGTTGGTAGCTTAGTGATGGAATAGCTGGGCTTTTCTTTTCTTTTCTTTTTGCATCTTTGATAACCACAAGTCATCACGAAGTACACTCACTTTCCCAGCATAGATGCCTGCCATGTACAGGTCTAACTGAGAGATGTAGACTCCAGCTGGGCAGCTGTGGTTCTGGGCTATGGCTGTCCAGGGCTGATCTCAGGCCGGCAGTGGGCCTCCCTCTAATGTGCTTTTTCCTATTTACCATTTCTGATCTGAAAAGGGCCGAGGTCCTGAGCTCCTGGGCCCAGCAGGAAAGTGGAAGTGGTGCAGTATGGGCAATGGTAGTGCATACGCACCAGAGGCCCTCCTCCCGCCCACACCCCAGCACTGCCGGTTCTTCTGCTCTCTCTCCTCCGTCTGCAGCTGGGCCTGAAGGGGGTGGGGCCCTACAGTCTGTGCCTGCTCAGACCCCAGCTTGGGGGAGGCCTGGCATCCACACATCAGGGCCGAGGTCCACTTCTCCCCGCCTGTCTCCTGCCCAGCTCCTGTCCCCTCTGCAGCTTTCTGTCCTGCTCATCTCGCCCTGGCCTCTTTCCCCTTCTACCAGCTTTGCCATCTGCATTCTAAGCCTTCTGCTACCAATTTCCTGGGCCTCGGCTTCTCATCTGGAAAATGAGGGGGTGAACGAGATGGGTTCTCAGACCCCTCCTGGCTCTGTCCTCTCCTGCTCCCGTCCCTGGCACAGACCCTTTCATTTGCCCCCTTTCTTTGGGCATCCTGTCTGTCACCTGTCACGTGTCCTTCTTTTCTGCCTCTGGTTCTCTTGAAGTCTCTCTCCCTGTCCTTCCTCCTTCTGCCTACGACTTTATCTCTTTCCGGAAACATCTCCTTCTGCATTACTTTTTCCATTTCCTGGGCCTATTTCTTTTCCTCCACTTCTTTTTATGTGCCATTGCCAGGCTCTATGGCCTCCACCTCTGCCCCTGCCCCTCTCTTTGACTTTCCACCTCGGCCCTGCCTATGACAACTCTGCTCTGAATTCTATTTCTCCCCATCCCACTGCTCTGGACCACACCCTTCGGCTCCCTCCCTCCCCAGCTCCAGTGTTTCCAAGTGCCCCCCTTCCCCATCCCTGTTTGGAGCTCCCCTCGCCTCTGTGCCCAGGCCTAGGAGCGGAAGCCGGGAGCTGTTGCCACGCGGCTCTGCCCGAGTCAGGCCCTTCCCTGTAATGGAAACAGCTGCCCAGCCAGCTGCCTCTGTCTGATGCAGCACTCACTCAGCAGAAATGTCGCTATGGCCCAAACCCAGGGAGCGGGCACCACTGCCAAGAGCCTCTACCCCCACATGGGCACATGCACACGCACGAGCATCCGTGATTGCACGTGGTGGGCACCCAGCTCTGGCAGCCTGCAGGTGGCTGTCACTGGGAACTGCTGTTGGAGCTCAAGCTGGCCTAAGGATTGCTTCCCCCTCTGGACTTGACTCCAGCCCATTGCAAGCTGCCAGCCCCAGCCTGGCCCTTGGAATGTTCTCCATGAGCATGTGGATCGGGGCTCAGGAGGGGGAGAGGATTCGGACCCACCATGGGGTGTTAGCTGGCTAGGTCCTCGTCAAGCCTGCAGACTCTGCACCATGCCGTTTGACCCTCCACTTGTGTGCTGTTCAGAACCTGGCCTAGCGGACTTTTCCTGGGCACTCACCAGTGCCAGGGACATCTACCACCCTGCAGAAGCCTTATGGCTATCCCAGCTCACGGGCCAGGGAGAGGCAGACTTTTCCACCCAGCACAGGCTGGCCTGCCGTCTACCCTCTGTGACACCCGCCTCAGCCTCTCCTGAAGCCTGTTGCTATCTTGAGTTCTTGTCTGGAGGCTCCCGCAGCGCAGATGGCCGCTTGTTCTGGGGCCGCTGCAGGCTGGTGGTCCTCTGTTGCCTGTGCTGTGTAGAAGAGCCTGCTGCAGAGTGCTGCCCGCCGAGGAGCATGTTCTGAAACCATAGAGCCAGGCCCGCCACAGCGACACATCCCTGGTGGGGACCACGAGTGACAGCAACGCATAAGTGAACTCAGCCTTCCAACTGCAGATAAAGATGGTAAGTTCAGGGACCAGCAAGTAGTGTAGTGGTTAAGGTGCTGGACTCCCACATGGTCGACTGCAGTTTGAGTCCCAGTCCTAGAAGCTTGAAACTCACCCCGGGCATGTGTGCGTGCATGTCCAAAATCCTGAGAGGAGAATGGAGAAGAAGGGACGGCAGCATAGCCATGCCCCCTGGAGGGCGATTTCTCACTTTCCCTCTCTGTGTCTCTCTGACGAGCACATGCACTCTATAACAAAACACTCTCAGATGGTAAGTTCACATCTGCCATTAGGTGTGTGTGTGTGTGTGTGTGTGTGTGTGTGTGCGCGCGCGCGCGTGCTAGCCAAGTCCCACGTTAAAAGGTTGGTTTCCCACATTACCACCTTGCACCTGGAGCTGTGGTGGAACTGACGGTGTACCGGCAGCCACCCGGGCAGAATCGGTTCACTGAACTCAGCCTCCCACGTCTGACGATCTCTCATCTCAGAGCAGCCCCTCTCTCCAAAAACATGCCTGTAGTCCCCAGGAACCACGTCTATTCTAACAGGTTTTTCTCTGCTCTCACTGAAATCTCATTAGACTCCTCAGAGGCCTTCTTTACTTTCCACCTCGTACTTGCTGGGGGGCCTGGGTAAGTAGGACGAGCCTCTCTGAGCCCCCGCTGCCTCACCTGAAAGTATCAGGCGTTCAGCACCCCGAGCACCCCGCACTGCTTCTCATGTGATCCTCACACAAGCCCCAAAGGTATACTTATTTCCTCATTTTATAAGACGGAACAGGAGCGGGGGCAGGGGGTGGACCAGCGGACAGCATAATGGTTACTGGACTCCCACGTAGTCAACCATGGTTTCGGTCTCAGACCCAGCAGATTGAAATTCACACCAGGTGTATGTGCATGCGTGGCCAAAACCCTGAGAGGAGAATGGAGGGAAGGGCTTGTGACGTGGCCATCCCCCCTAGCGGGGAGGGTGATTTCTCACTTTCTACATGTGTCTCTGATTGAAATTCACACCAGGTGTATGTGCATGCGTGGCCAAAACCCTGAGAGGAGAATGGAGGGAAGGGCTTGTGACGTGGCCATCCCCCCTGGGGGTGGGGGCTGTGTCTCTCTGTCGCTCTGGTGAGTGGACACACACTCTATAGCAAAAATGTCTCTAAGAAAAAAAAAAATGAAGGCACCGGGCAGCCTCTGGCGTGGAAAGTACTCTCTGAAGCCCCTGCTACAGGAGGTGGCTGCTGGGTTTGTCTCTGAGCCCGTGCTTTTCCCTCTGACTCCTGCACTCCATGGACTCTCAGTTGGCCTTCCTCATCTTGAGCCTTTCACCGGCCAAAGCTTTCAACCGGCTACGGGCCAGGCCTTGGGCCCATTTCGGCTACAGGTGCCTTCCTGCAGGAGGCTTCTGACAGCAGGGAACGCCAGCACAGGATGATTGTTGGTGCCGTGGTGCCCTCTGCTGGGCAAAGGCTAAACTACCAGTCTGGGCCACACGGTATAAAGAGGTCTTTTTCAGAGAGGCTTTTATTTATTTATTCATTCCATGAGTGAGTGAGAGAGACAGTAGATGGCATCCTGACAGGGTCTTTTTTTGTTTTAGCTCTATCTCAGTGGGGTTTTTTGCTAATGTCTAAAAATTTATTATCATAATCTTGTTTATATTACATTGAATCACATATATCTTTACAGTGTATTACATTGCTTTTTCCAGAAGGAATACCTTCCATATTAGTCAAGCCAAAGACATTACTATCCACATAACCACCATCAAATAGCTTTTCATCACTTTTTTCCAGATTATTATTATTATTATTCTCATTATTTTTTAAACATTCAATCACTATATATCTTTTTGCTTGTAAAAAAATTTACCCAACATGAAATACTTCTCAGACCAGTCCAGTTGAGAATACTATACACGTCATCATCAACAGGTAATAAACCATATCTGTGTCCCCCTAATGCCATGTGTCTCTATCTGTTCTCTTACTATCCTTCTCTGTACTCGTCTCTTCTCCCCCTGCCCCGTCCCACACTGTCTTCAGCACCCATAACTATTTGTACTGCTTTTATGCCCTGCAGTATTTCGCTCTCTACCACAGAGTGCGGATAGTCGGTATATATTCAGTGGATACATACAATATCTTTCTTTCACATCCTGGCTTGCTTCACTAGGCAATAGATCCTCCATATCTGACCATTTTCTGTCAAATGCCAGGGTCCTGTTGTTTTTTTATGGCTGAGTAGTATTCGTAGAGTATATGTACCACACTTTTTCAATCCATTCATTTGTTTGTGGACATTTGCGTTGGTTCCATGTCTTAGTGATCATGAATAATGCTGCAATAAACATGGATGTGCAAGCGCTTTTCTGACTGAGTGGTTCTCCTGTCCTTTGGGTAGAGACCCAGAAGTGGGATTGCTGGATCAAATGGTAGTTCTATTTGTAGATCTTTGAGGAACCTCCATATTGTTCTCCACAGTGGCTGAACCAGTTTACATTCCCACCAACAGTGTAGGAGGGTTCCCCTTTCACCACATCCCCGCCAACACTTACCCCTTTTTGTATTTTTAATCTTGGCCATTCTGACAGGGGTTAGGTGGTATCTCATTGTGGTTTTAATCTGCATCTCCCTTATGATGAGGGATGTTGAGCACTTCCTCATATGCTTTTTGGCTCTTCATGTCTTCCTTAGAGAGATTTTTGTTCAGCTCATTTTCCCATCTTCTAATTGGGTTAATCATTTTTTTTTTCAAGTAAGCCGCTTGAGTTCCCTGTGTATTGTGGGTGTCAGTCCCTTGTCTGAAGCATATTTTACAAAAATATTCTCCCATTCTGAGGGTTGTCGGTTCACACTTGTTACTGTGTCCTATGCAGAAACTTCTTAATCTAATATAGTCCCACTTGTCTATTTTAGGGATTATTGCCTGTCCTTTGGGAGTCTTATTTAAGAAGTCTTTGCCTACCCCAATATCTCTCAGAGTTTCCCCAGTATTTTCCAATAGCAGTTTTACAGTCTGAGGTCTCAGATTCAGATCTTTGATCCACTTTGAGTTGACTTTTGTTAATGGTGAAAGATGGGGCGTTCAATTTCATCTTCCTGCAGGTGGATACCTAGGTTTACAGCGCCATTTACTAAAGAGGTTTTCCCTTTCCCAGTGGATTGACTTGTTTCCTTTGTCAAAAATTAGTTGGCTGTAAGCTGTGGGGTTTGTTTCTGGGGTCTCCATTCTACTCCATTGGTCCACTTGTCCGCTTTTATGCCAATACCATGCTGTTTTGATTATCACGGCTTTATAGCATGTCTTGAGGTAAGGGAGTGATATGCCACCCACGCTACTCTTCTTGCTCAGGATTGCTTTGGCAATGTGAGGTCTTTTATGATTCCAGACAAATTCTATGATTGTCTTTTCTAGATCTGTGAAGAATATCCCTGGTATTTTGATTGGAACTGTGTTAAATATGTAGATTAATTTGGGTAGAATTGCCATCTTGATTATGTTAATTTTAGTGGATTGACTTGTTTCCTTTGTCAAAAATTAGTTGGCTGTAAGCTGTGGGGTTTGTTTCTGGGGTCTCCATTCTACTCCATTGGTCCACTTGTCCGCTTTTATGCCAATACCATGCTGTTTTGATTATCACGGCTTTATAGCATGTCTTGAGGTAAGGGAGTGATATGCCACCCACGCTACTCTTCTTGCTCAGGATTGCTTTGGCAATGTGAGGTCTTTTATGATTCCAGACAAATTCTATGATTGTCTTTTCTAGATCTGTGAAGAATATCCCTGGTATTTTGATTGGAACTGTGTCAAATATGTAGATTAATTTGGGTAGAATTGCCATCTTGATTATGTTAATTTTTCCAATCCAAGAACATGGAATGTCCTTACACATTTTTGTGTAATTTTCAATGTATTTTTTAAGATTTTCATAGTTTTCTTTGTAAAGGTCTTTGACTTCCTTAGTTAGGTTTATTTCTAGGTATCTTATACATTTTGTGGCTATGGTAAAAGGGATTCCTTTTTTCAGCTCTACTTCGTTCAACTCGTTCATACATAGAAATGCTATAGATTTCTGGATGTTGATTTTGTATCCTGTCACTTTACTGTATTCATTTATTACTTTGAGAAGTTTTTCATGGAAACCTTTGGGTCTTCTAAGTATACCATCATGTCATCTGCGAATAAAGATATTTTTCAATTCTTCTTTGCCTGTTTGAATGCCTTTAATATTGTTCTCTTTTCTGGTTGCATTAGCTAAGACTGCCAGCACTATATTAAAAAGCAATGGAGAATGGGGGCAGCCTTGTCTAGTACCAGTTTTTAGTGGAAAAGTTTTTAGCTTTTCCTCCAACAGGGTCTTGATGCCACAATCCATCCCAGCTTCAGCCAGCCCAGGATCACAGTATGCATATGCCCAGCATGTTCAGGGATCTCCCTGGACATGAACCTGGAACTTCTCACCTGGGTCAGTCTCGCAAAATATTTAATAAAAGGCGTTTATTTCTTTACCCTCTGTCTGTCATCATCCTTCCCTTTGCTCATCTGTCTACTCATCCATCTAGTACCTCTCATCCATCCGCCTCTGTACCCTGCTATTGTTCAAATGTATCCCCCCAGTTCATGAGTCAGAAACGGTCCCCAGTGGAAAGATGTTGGTAGGTGGGACCTTGAGGTGGTTTAGTCGTGGGGTTCTGCCTTTATGAGAGTTAGTGCTGCTCTCACTAGAGTGGGTTCCTAAAGGAAGGACAAGCGTGTCCCCTTTACTTCTTTTTCTCACGGTGGATCCTTTCTATTGCCACATGGTTCCCCCCACCATATCACGATAGAAACCCCTCGATCTCAGACTTCCCAGCCCCCAGAATTAGGAACCAAGTAAAATTTCTGTTCATCATAAATTACTTAGTCTGTGACTTTCTTTTTTATTATAACATTAACTGGCATATAATAGTTGTACATATTTATAGGGCATAGTGTGTGTGTGTGTATGTGTGTGTGTGTGTATGTGTGTGTATGTGTGTGTATGTGTGTGTGTGTATGTGTGTATGTGTGTGTATGTGTGTGTATGTGTGTGTGTGTATGTGTGTATGTGTGTGTATGTGTGTGTATGTGTGTGTGTGTATGTGTGTATGTGTGTGTATGTGTGTGTATGTGTGTGTGTTTTGAAGGATTACCAGAGCATGCGGGTCCTCATCAGAGAGACAGAAAGAAAGAGCGAGGGAGAAGGTGGAAACATCCTCCTCCCCAGGAAGTGTGGTCATGCCATGATTTCTTCTCCATTTTCCTGTCTTGTTGAGATTCTAGGCTCACACACATGTGCCTGGCATGTTTCTCAAGCCACAGGGGCTAGAATTTGAATCATGGGTAGCCATGTGGGATCTGGCTCCTTGAACCATTAGGCTACAGGACTGGCCCAAGTGTGATTTTTCACTAAATACATACATATATATATGTTATATATATACACACACATATATATAATATAAGAAGAAAGTAGGGCAATAAATTTATTCTCTCAGACATTACGATTATTTGTGAGCATTTAAAATCCTCTCTTCTAGCTAGTTTGAGAAATACATTGAACTATCTCCAACTATCGTTGGTCTTCGGTATTATAGCACTCATTCCACCTATCTACTTACTCTCTTGTATCCACTAATCCAGTTTTCCTTATCTCTTCCCCCCCTTCTCAGCTTCTGTTAGCCACTGTTGCACTCCCCACTTTTTTTTTTTTTGAGAGGTTTTCACTATAGGGCGCGTGCGCTCGCCAGACAGACAGAGAGAGACAGAGAGACAGAAAGCGAGAAATCACCCCCCAGGGGGGGTGGCCACGCTGCAATCCTTTCTCCTCCATTCTCCTCTCGGGATCTTGGGCACGCACGCACACGTGCCCGGCATGAGTGTAAGCCACCAGGGCCGGGAGTCAAACCGTGGTTGACTATGTGGGAGTCCAGCGACATAGCCATTACACCAACTGCTGGTCTCTGCACTCCTTCTAAGCTCTCAGACTTTTTAGCTTATACTAGTGAGTGAGGAAATATGATATTTGTATTTCAGTGCCTGGCTAACTTCATTTACCATAATTCCTTCTGGTTTTGTTCATATTGTCACTATTGACAGGATTTTATCCTTTATGTGGGTGAAAAAACATCTGATGTGTATCTGTACCACGTTTTCTTTATCCAGTCATCAGTTTTGGGGCACTTAGGTTAATTCCTTATCTTAGTTATCGTGAATAGTGCTATATTCACAGAGATCTCTTCAACACGTTGACTCCCTTTCCTTTGGGTATATACCCAGTAGTGGGATTGCTGGGTCTTAAGGCAGTCTGTTCTATTTTCAGTATTCTGAGGAACCACCACACTGTTCTCCATAAAGGGTGCACTAATTGACATTCTCACCGACAGTTCCTGACGTTCCCCTTTCTCCACAATTACGCCACACTTGTTACGCTTTGTTTCGTTCTGTTTTTGTTTTTATGTCAGTCGTTCTCCCAGAGGTGAGGTGATAGTTCATGAAGCTTTGGTTTCCATTTCCCTGATGGTTGTGATGTTGACTATTTCTCGCGTTTTGGTGATGGGTTATTTTTAAAGGCTTTTCTGTATACATGTGATCATGTCACCTGCCAACAGATCACTTGATTTCCTCCTTTCCAGTGTGGCTCATCTTAATTTCTTTCTCTGCCACCCTTCACATGAGCATGTTGGTGAGAGTGGAGAAAGATTCAGAGTGACCTAATCCTTTTCTAGTTCTCTGGATATTCCTTCATCCTGTCAAACTGACCCCTAAAATTAACCATCACATTCCCAGTTTCTGCTGGGACCCAGACTAGTACCAGGAGTGGCCCTAGGAGATAGACCCTCCAATCAGGATATTGGAGGTGGCTTGGTCCAGTATTTGGGCAATACAATGAGAGTCTTGTCTCTTTGCTGGGGGAAATGGGACACAAGCAAATTATCCTTGGTAGTAGCACAAGATGGTTTCGTTCCATGGATGCAGGTTGGAAGGAAGTAGGTTGGAAGGAAGTAGCAGGGTGAAATTAGCAACACGGATGCAGGTTGGAAGGCCCGGTTTTGGACATCAAGTTGCCATGGCACTTAGCCCCTAGGGTGACAATACTGGTTAGAGGTCGTGGAGGCACTGGCTGCTTCTTACAGTTTGAGAGAACATGTTTATAGAGAAGGTACAGCAACAGCAATACCATATCCTCCAGGGAATTGCAGAAATTAGTTCCCACATGAAAGATCTGGGAGATACAGGGATAAGCGTTCCTATCCCATCTCCGTTTGACTTGCATTTAGAGTGGTGTGAGATCTGGATGTGTCCTGGAGAGTAATAGAAGACCATCCCCACAAACTTAATCAGAAGCAATGCCAAGGGGCACTGCCTTTCCAACTATCCTCTCCTGGATCAAGCAAGCATGGCCCCCGACACCTGGTTTGTGGCCGCTGCCCTGGCAAATGTCTTCTTGCTCATTCTCATCAGGAAGGAAAATCAAAAGTGGTTGGCAGCACAAGGATAAGGCTTTACTGTGTTGTCCCCAGAGCCACGCCACCTCTCCGGTTCTGTGTCATAATAGAGCTCATGGGGACCTTGGGCCAGCCTGATATCCCGTCACGCTGGTTGGTTAAAGTGATGTCATTTTGCTAATTGGACCCAGTGTTTAGGAGGTAGCCGGCCTCCTCGATGGCATACACACCAGAGAGAGGGAGGTACACCTTGCAGAAATTCAGAGGGCTGTCACATTGGTGAAGCTCTTAGGGGTCAGTTGGTCTGGAACCACATTGGGAGATCCCTTGGTCCTGTGAGGGACAAGTCGTGGTGCCTCGTCCCCCCATCATATAGAAAGGGGCACAGTACCTGGTGAGCCTGTTTGGATTTGGCGGCAACATACGCCACCAACATCGAGTGTGTGGCCCTAACCCAAGTCATGTAGCTCAGAGAGCTGCTGGTGTTGCGTAGAGCTGAGAACAAGAAGGGTTTGTGCAGCAGATTCATGCGAGCTCCTGTCCCTGGGGCTGTGACCCAGCAGACCCAGCGGTATCTGTGGCATATGGGGGCCCCCTGGAGCCCCTTAAAAGTCCCAACAGGAGAATCACACACAGACCCCGAGGACTTGGGAGTAAAGCTGCATTATTTTCCATGGACTTTTATCCTCTTGAAAAGCAGCTTCTGATTTGGTCCTAGTCCTGGTAATGACTGGATGTTTGACCGTGACCAAGTGATCGAGTTCCCAGCATTGACAATGGACCTGGCATTGTCCAATCCACCGAACTGGAAGATTCAACCTACATAAGAGCAGTCACAGGAAAAGGGAAGAGTCGGATATGAGACCAAGCAGACGGCTCAGGCTCCTGTTTCAGCTCTTCTCCTTCCCACATCCCTGAGCTCACGGGGAGTTTCTTATCACTGGCTAGTGTGGAAGGGGAAGTATGGGCTTCATTCATGGGTGGGTAACAGGGCGTTCTGGCACCAGCCAGGAAAGGACAGCAGCTGTGTATGCATCCCTCAAGGCTGCTCCTGAAATACTAGCGTGAAGGGGACTGTCCAGCGGGCAGGACCTCAGTGGGTACATCTGCATGCAGACGAAGATGGCCTGAGGCATTTCTTTGCTTTGACTCATGGGTAATTGATAATGGGCTGTCTGGATGGCCACCATGCTGGTGTAAACAAAATTGGTGTTAATGAGGTGTGTGGATGGGCCTCTCAGAACAGCCATAGGGTGTGAAGCCATCTGTGACAGTAGGAGCCCTTGGTTCTGAGTGGACAGGATGACCTGCAGCTGTCTGTCAGCTTCCTCCTCAGCCACCCTGGTGCTTGTTCACTAGGCCCAGGTGGCCCTGGCAGCCAGAATAGAGGCACACGTGAGTCCGACAACGTGGACTCCACTCACCGAGGCCCATTTGATGCCTGCCACAGCTCAGGGCCCAGCCTGCCACCAGGGGAGGCCATGCCGAGCGCACAGACTGGCACCCTTTCCGGGGGACCAGCCAGCTGCCTGTTGCAGGCTGATTGTATCTGATCTCTCCCCCATAGAAAAAGCAGCACTTTTTCGACTCACAGAGATAGAACTGTAACTGTGTGTAAATTTGCTTTTCTTGCCTACGTGCTATCTCCAGAACCATGGTCCATAGTCTCATAAGAGTGTCGTCCATCTATTACTATGGTGGGCAGCCCAGCATTGCCTCTGACCGGGCAAGCACGCTCCTACGGCAGAGCGGAAGCAGTGGGCTCACAGTTTCGCCTCATCTCCCATCACCTTGTGCCTAGGACATTGGGCTCTATTTCAGAGCACGTAGGTCACAGAGAAGAAATGGCTTCTGCAGGGAGTGCAGTGATTGCTCTGATGAATTGAAAACTAAACTACCCCTGGGCCATTTTGACCTTCTCCTAACTTTTAATCAACACGTAGAGAAGGGAATTACTACATGAGCCCAACAGTGGGTCCTGATTATCCAAAGACATTTGGTTGTGGTCTCCAGATAGAGGCAAGGAGGGTTCTGACTAGAACCCAGTATAGTAACTGGGGAGCCCCTTAGCACTCCTCTGTCCAGCAATCCTGGTCAATGGCAAATGGGCAACCCAATAGCAATCAGCCAGCCATGTGTTCCATTGTTTCTTTTGTACCCACTTTCTGATAGGAGGTGGTGCTATGTCATGGGTTCCAAGTGGTGGTAAGGTGAATTGACACCACTTTGCTAATAGAGTAGCTGATGGGACTGTGCGAGTCCTTCGTCTTAGGGACTAAACTTTTCTCTGGTTAGAGAACACAACTGGATGATAAGAAGCCAAGGGGTGGACTGTACCAGGTATCTTCCCTTCACCCATCAGATATCTTTCTGCCCTTCCCTGCTGAGCCCACTTACCTGGGAGCTTGACTTGAATGAAATATCATCAGACCTTTGTGCCTGTTGAGGTCTGTTTGGGTTTGGCCAGGGATAGCCCTGGCAGATCAAAGGAGGGAAAAGTGAGGTCAGGGTATTTGTTGCCATTGCTGCCTCCCCAGGGGTTTGTCGCAGGCTAACTGTATCCCTCAACTGAGGGTCTCTACTCCTACCCCTACCCTTATCTCTGTGGGCCTCATGGTGGCAATCCCAGGTTACAACAACCCCACACATCCTATGAGCCTTTTGTAAATAAATGACTCTAATCCACCCATGCCACCTGCTTCCTGCTGGGATCTGACTGACACAATCTTCCCTTTATTTAAACATCCTCTTTCCTGTGGGACTCTAGGGCACTGGGCACTCTCTGCAATCAATCACCCAATCAGTGTTTACCTCTCGTCAAGTGCTCAGTAGTGGAGACAATGATGATGGTTCGTAGGGTTCTAATCTCAGCTGCCCTGTGAAGAGACATGTACAATAAAATCTCTGTTTATAGATAGGGAAACCAAAGCCCGGAGAGGCAAAATGACTTGCCCAGGGTCACTCAGAGAGTGAATTATGGGCTGAGGACTTTAACCAAGGGCTGTAAATCCCAGCATCCTCTCTGGTTGCTATACCAGCCTCGGCTTAACTGCCCTCAGATAATAATGAATTGTTCTTTCCATTCAAAAGCTGTCCCCAGCGATCATTTATGGCCTCAAGAATCTAAGCAACATGTAACAAGAGCCTTAGCAATGTTCATAATCTTTGACCCAGTATGGCTAATCCTGAGGTTTTATCATAATGAAAAAATTCAAAAGAGGACAAAAGCATGACATTCATGAAGGAATTTCTCACAAGAAGTTGCAAACAGCTCAGATGTGGAGTATACAGTCAGGGTGAGCTCTGGAAATCCGAACCCTCGCCCACAGTCCCACCGTGGGAAATCGGGTAAGAGAGTGATCACAGAGGTATCAGGTTATGAGCCAGTTCACACTGGCAGATCAAAGGAGGGAGAAGCAAGGGGCCTCTACCACCTCCAGGCTGGAGGGACAAAGGAAGGAAAGAAGGAAGGAAGGAAGGAAGAGAGGGAGGGAGGAAGGAAGAAAGGAACGGAGGGAGGGAGGGAGGAAGGAAGGAAGGAAGGAAAGAAGGAAGGAAGGAAGGAGGCAGTGATACCAGGGCCTAACACTTGGGGCCACGTAGGGAGGAGTATCTGAAAACCCAGACCAGGCAGGAGACTCAGCCATCCCTGGGACACTGTCAAAAACAGAGAGGGTGATTCTTTTGTCTTAGGGATTAAACTTTCCTCTGGGCTCCTGCCAGTGTCTCCTATAGGCTGAATCCAGCTAGAAGCTAGTGGCAAGGGATGCTGGGAAGTGAAGTTTTCGGGATTTGCCCTGCGTTACAGAATGCCCTCCATCTCTTGTCCCTCCACCACCCTGCTTCAAGGAGTCTTATCAGTAGGAAGGTCGGGGGAGGGATCCGAGAGGCCACATCAACAAAGGCCCCAGGATTCTTTCAGAACAAGATTACACTAGATAAAAATCTCCAACCAAAGGCAGTAGCACATCCACTCACCCAGTCTCTGACCACTGAAATTATAATGGTAAAGACTGTATAGTGTTGGTTGGTTAATGGACTGGACTCCCACATGGTCAATCACAGTTCGAGTCCCAGACCTGGAAGCCTACTTTCTCACCACCCCCACCCTGTCTCTCTCCAATGAGTGCATATGCCCTATAGAAAATTTTAAAAATAATAATAAATCATTCTTTAAAAAAACAGATTGTGTAGTGGTATGGAAAACATAAGGAATTATATTTACTTATAATTCTTTACTTTTTGTTTCTATCACTTTCTAACTTTTAAAATACCAATAAATCGGAACCAGCAGTTGGCATAATGGCTATATCGTTGAACTCCCACGTCGTCGACTGCGGTTCGAGTCACAGACCTGGTGGCTTAAACTCATGCCAGGTACTCAAGATCCCAAGAGGAGAATGGAGGAGAAGGGATTGCAGAGTAGCCATCCCCCCAGGGGGTGATTTCTCGCTTTCTGCCTCTCTGTCTCTCTCTGTCTTTTAGGCAAGCGCACGCACCCTATAGCCAAAACCTCTCCAAAATAATAATAATAATACAATACCAATAAATCTACTCGCCATCTTTGTTGTTCATGGAATCACACTCCTTCCAACCCCTGCTAGAAGGTAAGTGCTGCAAGGGGAAAAACTCTTTGTTTTGTCTGTTTGTTTGTCAATGTCTCTCAGGTGTCTAGAACAGTTCCTGAAACACGGAGCGGAGCAGGAGAAAAAAGACAGATAGGGGTTGAGGGGTTGAGGAGTGGAAAGGGAGTAGGGCTCTGGCTTGCCCTTGAAGAACCATGAAGTGACAGCTCAGTAAACATTTGTTGACTGAATAAAGCAATGTGAAGAAAGAAGACACAATGCCCACCTCAGAGGTTTTGTAAAGGTTGTGTGTGTGTGTGTGTGTGTGTGTCTCCCCAACATGTAGCCAATGTCCAAAACACTCAGTGAAAGTTGATTTCACTTGTGGGGGGGAGAAAGTGGGCAGAGGGTGGAGGGCTGGAAGTGCACTGGACTGAGGTTTCTACCTCCACCTAACCGTCCACCCAGATGGGGAACTTGAAACACCTGCATTCTAATTCTCAGAGATTCCATGTGGTGTGACGGGCAGAGGCTGAGACTCACAGTCAACCCTGCCACTTGCTAGCTCTGTGTCTTTGGTCAGATGACCTAACCTCTCTGGGCCATACTTTCTTTATCTGTAAAGTAAGCGTAATAGCAGTACCTGTCTCAGTGGGTTGCATGAACAGTGTGCAGTACAGGGCTTGACACATAGGGGGCACTCAGTAATGCTGGTTTCTCAGTGCTGGCCCCGTCTCCCTTCCTCCTGGGAGCCCAGCCAGGTCTTGGGCTGTCCAGGGTGCTGAAGGCATTCCCCTTGCCCTCTCTCTCCCTCTTGTTTCTCTCCCTCTTTCTTTCTCCTCCTACTCACCCCTTTCTCCACTCTTTTTCCTGCATGTGGCTCCCTGGAGCTGTGGGGTCTGAACAGATCTAATTTTCCAAGTGGCTTCTCCAGGCCCCTAAGGAGGATTGGGAGGGTGGGGGTGGGGGTGAGAACAAGCAGTATATGAGGCACTCTCCAAGCAGGAATCTGGGGAACTGAAAGGCAGCAGGAGGGCCATCTGCAGACTGTGGTGGGAATGAGAGTCCCTGGGCCAGAGCCTACTGGTGGAGCTTGATGTCTGAGGACCAACCGTGTACGGAACCTTAGAATCTGCGAAGAGGCACTGTCGGCCCAACAGCACAGCATGGCAGGTGGGTCTGTGGGGACCTGGCCCTGGAAGAAAGCAGAAAGGACCAGGTTGGGTATCAAGCAGGTGATCCTTGACGGAAGGGGCTCTGACTCTGACCGGAGCTTCCCATTTCCCTTCCCTGGGCTGCTTCCACCTCCCTACTTTGATCATTCATCTGTTGACACAGCCAGGGACATCTTCATGTTTTGGGCCATGGCCCTCTGAGATTGCTAACTCTGTGAGCTTGGTTCTCTGGACCAAGCAGTCTCTGTCTGTCTCAGCCCATCTCCCTGAGTCTGCAGACAGAAATGGTCTCCCCACTGGAGGTTGCACATTACCCATTGCTGGGAGGTGGAGGCACAGGAAGCTCTCATGCTTTTAGGAAAGGGTTGGAAAGGGGCCATGACCAACTTCAGAGACAAGACTCACCTGCCTCCTGATTTTTACTGACACACAGGAAGTCAGGGCTCAAGGACTTTTGGAGACCTAAACAAGCTCTCCCTTGCTCAGAGCTAGAAGCAGCTCTCTGAAGGATGGGGAGCACTGAGAAATCAGCATTACGAGCACCGCCTGCTCTTCCCTTGGGGAAGCCAAGGCACAGAAAGGGATGAGGACTCTATCCCACAGATCAGTGCAGAGTTGGAGTGAAGTGCCAGCTCTCACCTTGGCCCAGGCCTGGCCTGCTAAGGGCCTGAGTCCTCCACAAGCCCCTGTGGGCCATCAGAGGCAAGATCCTTGGGCACAGTGTGGCTGGCATGCCTCCAGCCTGGAAGCCTGCTGTGTGTGGGTTGCAGGGGAGCCCATCCTCCTTTCTGTGCCTCCCTTTCCCATCTGTACACAGAGGAATTGGTTCAGGTGTTCCTGTCTCCAAGATCCTTCAGTGCTGATGTTCCAGATGGCACTGAGGGGAGTTTTGTACTTGGCAGGGAGGGGAGAACCAAGCTCGAGTCCCAGTGCATCCCTAACTTTTGGTGAGACTTTGCACAAGTCACTGTCACGCTGAAATTCACAGTTTCCTCCCCCAGGAAAGGTGGTAGTAATGTTCTTGGGGCATCTGGAAGGCCCAGGCAAAGCGCCAACCTCAGAGATGCTTCTGAAAGTATAAGTAGCAGGGGCCAGTCCTGGAGCTTAGTGGTTAGGAGAGCTGGATCCCACGTGGTTGACCATGGTTTGAACCCCAGCCCTGGCTGCTTGAGAATAGTCTTTGTGTGTGTGCATGTGTGTGTGTGCGTGTGCGTGCCTAGAGCCCTAACCGGAGGGAGAGATGGAAGAGAATGGATTGCTGTGTGGCCATGCTCCACGGGTGGTGCTTTCTCCCTCTCTCTCTGTCTGACTCTCTCTGGTGAGAACATGTGCTCTCTGGCAGTTTAAAAAACTGACTATAGGCACCAGCAGATGGCATAATGGCTATGTCACTGGACTCCCATGTAGTTGATCACGATTCGAGTCCCGGACCCAGTGGCCTAAACTCATGCTAGACAGCTGGTCGTGCTTGCCCAGGATCCCGAGAGGAGAATGGAGGAGAAGGGATTGTGGCGTGGCCATCCCTCTGGGGGGTGATTTCTCATTTTCTGTCTCTATGTCTTTCTGGCGAGTGCATGTGCCTTATAGCAAAAACCTTTAAAAAAACAAACAAACAAACAAACAAAAAACCTGACTACAATAGAAATGGCAGGATGGGGCCAATAGGTGGCATGGTGATTAGGGCATTGGACTCCCACATGACCGATCATAGTTTGAGTCCTGGACCTGGCGGCTTGCTTTCTCACCCCCCCCGCCCCCCACCCCACTCTCTCTCTAGTGAGTGCATGTGCCCCATAGAAAATTTTAAAATAATAATAAAAAAATAAATTTTAATAAATAATTCTTTTAAAAATAGAAGTGGCAGAATATAGAAAACCTGGCAGCAGTAATACTCATAACGATAACTACCAGAGGCGCAGCTGCCATCTCTGCCATCAGCAGCACCCGCTGCCGTCCCCACTGGCAGAGGTCAGCTCTCTGTGCAGACAGGCTCCCCCCGCTGCTCTGAGCGGCGCATCCCGAGGGGTGGGGTGAAACTCATCCCTGCTGCTAGGAGACCACTCTGAGCATCACAGCAGGAGACGAAGGGCCCCAAGGGCCCTTTGGAGGTTGGCGGGAGAACAGCCCTCCTGGTTCACCAAGGCCTGGGCTAGGAGAACCAAAGCATTACGGCCAGTGCGGCCCAGAGTTGGTCCACTCGACAGACTGGCTCCTTTTAGAGACCTGGAGGCCGGGGCCCAGAGTGGGGTGGGGCAGATGGGAGCTGAAATTCAGGGCACCTCCCTGCCCAGCTCCCCTCATCCCCAGTACACCTGACTCCTCGCAATAATCTAAAGATGTTGATGATGGTGGTGAGGAACTCGTCTAGTAGTAAGTGCGTACGTACCCACATCACATCGATAGACGCCACGCATTTTACTACAGTCCTCACAGCTCTGCCCTAGCAGCGCGTTTCTCCTTGTTACAGGCGAGGAAACTGAAGCTCAGAGAGGCTAGACAGCTTGCCCAAGTTTCGGGGCTAATGAGCAACAACAGGGTTTGTTCCTCTGCATGATTGCAAGACCCTTCTCCTCTGCTCTGATGTTTGTGCGGAGGGCACCCTCCACTGTCCTGATCCACGCTTCTGAGTACAGGGCTGGATCTAGCTCTGCTTCCTCGGGGAAGCCCTCCACAAAGCCCTGCTGGCCCTTCTGCCTGCACCACAGTCAGCTCTGCTCTTGGCTGGACCTGCTGCCCTTCCAGCCTGGCAGTTTCTTAGAGGCGGGACTGTCCCTGCTCCTCCCTAGGGTGCACGGTGGCAGCCTATGGGTCACATAAACGGTGAGGGGAGAAAGACAGCTGAGTGCTGTGGAGAGAACGGCCGTGAGCGGGACACTGGCAGAGGCTGGGCAGGAGATCCCCGGCCTCAGTAATGGCGCCCAGCCTGGAACAGCAGAGGAAGCGGGGAAAGGCAGTTGGTGCACAGACGTGGGTCAAGCTCTATCTACTCCCTCCATGCCGGCTTCCCTCATCTGCACAACAGGGGTAGAAAGACCTGTTGGAGCAGGTCTGTGAGGGGGATCAGATGGGCCGTGCACGTGCATCGCAGGCCCTCCAGCTACACCCCCAAGCACACCCAGTGGAGGAGCCGCCACCATGGTCAGTGTGTAAGCTGCTAGGGCCTGCTGAGTCCTGGAGTCGGGTGCTGTGGAATGGCACTGGGCTTGGAGAAGAGCCAGGGGAGGCTCCGAGGGGCATCAAGAGAACTTGGCCACCTTGGAGGAGGAGCAAAGGAAGAAATGACAGTGGCAGATGGAGGGCTGGGCCCATAGCCTAGCGGTTAAGGGGCCTGGATCCCTCACACCCAACATGGCTCAGCTCTCTGCCTTGGTGGCTTGAAAAACTTGCCAGGTGTATGTTGGTGCGTGTCCAAAATCCCAACAGGATGAGAGATGGAGGAAAAGGGATTGCAGTGTGGTCACACTCCAGGGGGGGTGTGGGGGGGTGGTGCGTACTTTCTCTCTTGTTTTTTTTTTGTTGTTGTTGTTGTTTTTAAGAATTATCCCATTTAACTTTATTTATTTATTCATTTGTTTGTTTCAATTTGACCAGAGAGGGACAGAGAGAGAAAGTGAGAAAGCAAGCTGTCAGGTCCGGGACTCGAACCACAGTCAGCTATGTGGGAATGCAGCACCTTTAACCACCACACCACTTGCCGGCCCCTCTCCCTCTCTCATGTAATGTCTCTCTTTCTCTGGTGAGTGCATGCACTCTCTAGCAAAGTAAAAAAAAAGTCATATTTATTGAACACCTAAGTACTCGGGACTGTTACCTGTGCCCCATGATGGCACTTAGTCATCATGACAACTCAGTAAAGTGGGCTTTTCCACATCTCACAGAGGTGGATGAACCTTCAGAGGTCAGTCCAGGTCACACGACCACGCAGAGGGGGCCGGATCTGGCCAGCTCTGACTCCAAAGCCCCCGGGGCAGTTAAGCTGCAGCCCAGGACAGTGCGGGAGTATCACAGACTGTGAAATAGTCCTGGGGAGGAAGTTGAGCCCCGAAGCTGAGGTCCTTGGACATTCTGGGTCCAAGTCCCTCCATGTGCCATAAAGACATGGGGTTCTGGGAGGGGTTGCCAGACTTACAGTCAGGCCGGAAGTCCTGGCAGAAATACTAGAGCACAAACTTTGTCCTCATTCCCCTTCCCCAGGACTGCAGAGGGGCTTGTGCTCCGAAGGCCATGACCAGATGCTGCCACACAGGAAGTCCCGCCTGCCCTGCCGGGGCCTGTGGGAACGCACTGCCGGCCATCCGAGGAGAGCCTCTCTGCCCCTTCTCTCTGGGATGCTCTGGCCTGCCTTCTTATGGGCTGGCTTTCTCCCCCACCTGGTCTGGGGGACAGGGACGTTCACCCTGGGGGTGCTGGGTCCCTGGGACTGCGACCCCCTCTTTGCTCAGGCCCACCCGAGAGTGGCTGCCCAGCTGGCTGTGGACAGAGCCAATCAGGACCCCACACTGTTGCCAGGCTCCTGGCTGGCGTCCGTGGTCCTCCCTACAGGCTGTGACACTCCTCGTGCCCTGGCCACATTTCTGGCCCACAAGAACACTGTAGCTGCCTTTGTGGGCCCTGTCAATCCTGGTTACTGCCCTGCGGCAGCCCTGCTGGCCCAAGGCTGGGGCAAGACCTTGTTCTCCTGGGCATGCGGGGCCACAGAGGGAGGAGGGGAGCTGGCGCCCACCTTGCCTTCCGCTGCTCACGTGCTGCTGGCTGTTATGAAGCACTTTGGCTGGGCTCGCTCAGCCATTGTGTCCTCTCACCAGGACATCTGGGTGGCCACGGCCCAGCAGCTGGCCATGACTTTCAGGACACATGGGCTGCCCGTGGGGCTGGTGACCTCCCTGGGGCCTGGGAAGCAGGGGGCCACGGAGGTCCTGAAGCAGCTCTGCAGCGTGGACGGCCTGAAAGGTAAGTGTTCTCAGCTCCTTCCTGCTGCAGGTGGCTGGGACACCACAGGGCCACTGATGGGAGGCTTCCTCCACGTCAGACACGGGGCCAAGCTCTCGACAACGGCCCTGTGAGCTGGTCCTACTGAATTCCAGTTTGCAGCTCAGAGGAGGTAAGACATTGCCCAGGTCACACAGCTGGCCAGCAAGAGCAGTGGAGCTAGTGCTCCGAATTGAGCGTCAGTTATGGAGCAGGAGCAAAGCGGTCCTGGCTCCTGCCCGCTAAAACAGGAAAAATGGGAGCAGAGCCACTTGAACCCAGGACAGGAGCCGGAGCTGTTCTCAGTTTCGTGGGTTAGAGCTGCAAGCTTTATGGATTCACCGATCCTGTCCCCCAGCCCTCTGTTGTGCCAGGTGCTGAGTGACAGCAGTGAACAGGACAGTGGTGACTGGGCTCCAGGGGGCGACTGTGTGATGGCCAGGCCCATGCCAGGAGCAGAGGTTGCAGAGTCAGAGGAGGCACAGGGCTGGGCCCTGGGGGATCCAAGGAGGCTTCTTAGAGGAGGTGACGCTGACTGGTCCTTAAGGACGTAGTTTGCCAGAGAAAGTCATGGTGCAGGGGGATAGGTGGCCTCTGGAGAGTGGATTTTACAGTCGGGAAGTTAATGTAGGTTAGCCTGTAGCCTAGTGGTTACGGGATCCAGATCCCACATGTCCGACCACAGTTCAAATCGCAGACATGGTGTCTTGAGAAACACGCCAGACACATCCGTGTACATACCCCAGACCCCGCAAGATGGTGAAACGGAGGAGAAGGGAGTGTGGAATGACTATATCGCAATGGGGGATGTTTCCCCCTCTCCTTCTTTCCCAGTCTCTCTGACTCTCCTTCTTTCCCAGTCTCTCTGACTCTCTCTGGCAAACACAAGCGCCCTCAGGTGATTAAAAAGAAGAAATCAATTTAATGAATGAAGACTATCTTATAAAAACAGTAGAGTAGAAAATGGTAGAAAAGAATAGAGCTCAGTAAAATGAAATAGAATGGAGTAAACATAGTACATGTAAGAGTGAACTGCAGGGGCCAGCAGGTGGTGTGGAAGTTAAGGTGCTGGACTCCCACACAGATGACTGCAGTTCGAGTCCCAGACCTGGTGGCTTGCTTTCTCACTTTCCATTTCTCTTCTCTGGTAAGCACACATGCCTTTCAGAAAACTAAAATAGTAATAATAATGATAGATAAAATTAAATAAATAATTCTTTTAAAAATACATTTCTTTTTTAAGAATTATTTTATTTAACTTTATTTACCCATTTATTTACTTTAATTTGACCAGAGAGTGATAGTGTGAGAGACAGAGAGAGAGACAGAGAGGAATTTGAAGCCACCAGGTCTAGGACTTGAACCGTGGTCGGCCATGTGGGAGTCCAGCGCCCTTAACCACCATGCCTCCTGCTGTCCCAATAATTCTTTTTTTTTTTTTTTTTAAATAAAAAGAGTGCATTGCAGATAGCAAGGATAGGTATAGTTCTGGAAATTCCTTCTCTCTGTATTCAAGTTTCACATACTCAGTTTGGTGAGTGGCGTATACCAAGGTAAAATGCACTTTTACAGGGGGCCATGGTCCACCTGGTCCTGGCTGACCTTGGGGGTTGATGGGGAGCCGGCTAGGCCCCAGTCAGGAGCCCGAGTCTGAGGGAGACAGCTGTGTGGGCATGTGCGGCATGGAGACGCCAGGGGCTGGGCAGAGCCACTTGAACCCAGGACAGGAGCCGGAGCTGTTCTCAGTTTCGTGGGTTAGAGCTGCAAGCTTTATGGATTCACCGATCCTGTCCCCCAGCCCTCTGTTGTGCCAGGTGCTGAGTGACAGCAGTGAACAGGACAGTGGTGACTGGGCTCCAGGGGGCGACTGTGTGATGGCCAGGCCCATGCCAGGAGCAGAGGTTGCAGAGTCAGAGGAGGCACAGGGCTGGGCCCTGGGGGATCCAAGGAGGCTTCTTAGAGGAGGTGACGCTGACTGGTCCTTAAGGACGTAGTTTGCCAGAGAAAGTCATGGTGCAGGGGGATAGGTGGCCTCTGGAGAGTGGATTTTACAGTCGGGAAGTTAATGTAGGTTAGCCTGTAGCCTAGTGGTTACGGGATCCAGATCCCACATGTCCGACCACAGTTCAAATCGCAGACATGGTGTCTTGAGAAACACGCCAGACACATCCGTGTACATACCCCAGACCCCGCAAGATGGTGAAACGGAGGAGAAGGGAGTGTGGAATGACTATATCGCAATGGGGGATGTTTCCCCCTCTCCTTCTTTCCCAGTCTCTCTGACTCTCCTTCTTTCCCAGTCTCTCTGACTCTCTCTGGCAAACACAAGCGCCCTCAGGTGATTAAAAAGAAGAAATCAATTTAATGAATGAAGACTATCTTATAAAAACAGTAGAGTAGAAAATGGTAGAAAAGAATAGAGCTCAGTAAAATGAAATAGAATGGAGTAAACATAGTACATGTAAGAGTGAACTGCAGGGGCCAGCAGGTGGTGTGGAAGTTAAGGTGCTGGACTCCCACACAGATGACTGCAGTTCGAGTCCCAGACCTGGTGGCTTGCTTTCTCACTTTCCATTTCTCTTCTCTGGTAAGCACACATGCCTTTCAGAAAACTAAAATAGTAATAATAATGATAGATAAAATTAAATAAATAATTCTTTTAAAAATACATTTCTTTTTTAAGAATTATTTTATTTAACTTTATTTACCCATTTATTTACTTTAATTTGACCAGAGAGTGATAGTGTGAGAGACAGAGAGAGAGACAGAGAGGAGAGCATGAGAAAGCAAGCCACCAGGTCTAGGACTTGAACCGTGGTCGGCCATGTGGGAGTCCAGCGCCCTTAACCACCATGCCTCCTGCTGTCCCAATAATTCTTTTTTTTTTTTTTAAATAAAAAGAGTGCATTGCAGATAGCAAGGATAGGTATAGTTCTGGAAATTCCTTCTCTCTGTATTCAAGTTTCACATACTCAGTTTGGTGAGTGGCGTATACCAAGGTAAAATGCACTTTTACAGGGGGCCATGGTCCACCTGGTCCTGGCTGACCTTGGGGGTTGATGGGGAGCCGGCTAGGCCCCAGTCAGGAGCCCGAGTCTGAGGGAGACAGCTGTGTGGGCATGTGCGGCATGGAGACGCCAGGGGCTGGGAGCTGTTCTTCTCGGGGCCAGAGAGGGTTTTGGGAGGAGGTGACATTAGGGCAGGGCTGACAATGAGAAATCAGTGTGAGTATAGGTGAGGGGGAACGTCATGCCGGACAGGGAGCCGGCCAGTTCGAAGGAGCAGAGGCAGGGTGTCAACAGGACCAGGACAGGGGATGGTTCAGTTCTATGTGGCTGGGGCCTGATGGCAATAGGCAGAGAAACCATCAGTCGCCTTGTCCATCCCTGTTGCAGGGAACTGTGTTCCAGCCGCGTGCTGGCATCCAGGAGCCAGGAGGGAGAGTGGTTAGGGTCATGTACTCTGGAGTTGGAGTTCCGGGGTCCCACTGCCAGCCCCTCCAGCTGTGTTACCTCAGGCAAGTAGTTTCTCAGCAATGCCCTGAGGCTAATCTAGGGCCCTACTCGATAGGGCTGGGAAGATGAGGTGGACTGCTGCGGACAAAGGGCTCAGAACAGCCAGTCCAGCCGGCTTTTCCCTCTAAGTGGTCCTCCCGGCTCCGAGTTCAGAGAAATGGCTCCCCCTGGTGGTCAAATACAGAATGGCGCTTCCCTCTGCTAGAGGAAAGACGTTTGGTCAGAAGCCTGGACAGAGCGGGTGGGTACAGGCCCTGGTTCTGATCCTGACATCCGGGTGAGGCTCTCTCCGAGGGGCTCCCCACTCCCAAGGGACTCGATGGGATGGTCTTTGGCTCACAGCTCACACAGCATGGCATGCAGTGCTCAGCTGAAGCCAGGGCTCAGGCCCACCTCCATGTGATAAGAGGCCCTCAGACCCAAGCAAGGAGGCCCCCAGCCTTCCTAAGTGTCCTCATCTTCTTGGAGAAAGAGATTGCAGTAGAAACCTGGTGACAGTCAAAGCAAGTGGCAACCCTTTGTTGGCTGAAGTTGCCGCCCTTGTCAGTGACCCAAGTCAGGGAGAGAGAAAAGATGCAGCAGAAACCCAGCACAGACCTTTAATGTGGGCAGAGGCTCCCTTGTCCTGGTCCCTGGAAGTTGGCCACCTTATTAGCAAGGGTTCTTTACTAAGGCGAAGGTGATCATATCTATGTCTCTTTAGACCTTGAGCATGCCTCCAGAGCCACAGCTAGAGTTGCAAGTTGATGGTGAATGGATAAACAGAATGTTTATTACAGTGGAATATTATACAGCCACAAAAAGGAAAGTGCTGACACGTGCTACAAGGAGACGTTAAGTAAAAGGAGCCAAGCACAAAAGCCCACATACTGTGTGATTCCATTTCTATGAAATGTCCTGGATAGGCAAATCCACAGAGGCAGAAAGTAGGTCAGGAGAGAACCTTGGGAAGTGGGTACAGAATCTCCTTTGTGGATGACGAAAATGTTCTAGAATTAAATATTGGTGATTGTACAATCTTGCAAACATACTAAAGCCACTGAATTGTATACTTTCTAAATTGGATCCCTTTTTTAAGAGTGAATTCTATGGTGTGGGAATTTTCTCAATTAAAAAAAATCTTTAAAGAAAGGAGTGTAAGCTGGGAGTCAGGCTGCCTGGGTTCAAATCCTGGCTGTACCCTTGGTGTTCACGTATTCTGAAACCACTCCTTAAGTTTTCCGTGGCTCGGTTTCCTCATCTAAAACGTGGAGACCATGATACGCATGCTTCTTAGTGCTGTCGTATGTGGGATGACTGAGAGTTTGTATACATACTTCAGGACAACGCTTAGAAAGCTGTCAGCACCTATTAGTAGTTGTCAGGACAATGGGGTAGGGCAGGGTGGGGAGCTGGTCCCAGGTACTGGGAGGGTGAGCGGAAGTCTGGGAGGTCCATACTGGTAGAGATCTATCCTCAGTGGAAGGGATACTTTGCACCAGGTCCAACCCAGATTGGGTGGTCTTAGCCGTTACTGTTACGGGGGAGCAGAATAAGGGGAAATTCTACCTTTAGACTGGTGGGGAGGTGGTTGGGGTGGCGGTGGAGAGGGGAGTTTGGGCCTGAGAGTTCTGGGCTTCAGGAAAGGCCACGGCCAGACAGGGCATGTGACAGCAACAATCCTCTCTGCCCCAGTCGTGGTGCTGTGTATGCACTCAGCATTGCTGGGGGGTCCGGAGCAGACGGCCCTGCTGAGCCAGGCTTGGGCTGAGGGCCTGGCGGACGGGAGGCTGGTCTTCCTGCCCTATGACACGCTCCTCTTCGCCCTCCCCCACCACAACCACTCCTACCGGGTCCTGGACGACAGTGGGCCCCTGCGGGAGGCCTACGATGCAGTGCTCACCATCAGCCTGGGGTCCAGCCCTGTGGATGAGGCCCTCACCGCTACCGGCCTGAAGCCAGGGCAGGTAAGTCCATGCAGATCCCCATGTACCTGGAGTGTGGGGACAGTGCACATGCGCCCCTCACTCACCCCAGGCCTGGTTGGCACCTCATCTTGGGCACTTGACCTGTCCCTTTTGACAGTGTCTATCTGCCAGCCCCTGGTGTAGCTGCTCCCCTCTCATCGCTGTGTGTGTCACGGTCTCATCCCCTCCCTTCACTCAATGACTCCCTCTGGCCTGCTGTGCTGGCCCTCCTCCTGGGCCCCTGGGTCTGCTTTCCTGTCTCTGGCTCTCAGTTCCGGCGGCTCCATTTCCGGTCCAGCCATTCTTTCTCTGAATGCGTTCTTCCTCTCCTGGCTCCCCTTCTCTCTAACACACGTGCAGGTCCGCGGAGGAGTGCTGGGAGACTGAGGGCCAGCCGGGTACAGGGGAAGGTTCCAAAGTCTCGCCGGGCATCTAAACGGTGTTAGTGAGGACGTGTGGCAGCCATGATTTCGACCCAGAAGACTCAGCCATGTGGAGTTGGCCGTGGGATGTCTGCTTCTCGGGGATAAGAGGACAGTGTCTAGAGGAGGTGACAGGGATGTGGTGGCCAAGGGTCATTCAATCTCAGCTGGCAAATGTAGGTTAAGTCCTTCTCATAGGTCACCATGCCAGGCATCAGGGACACAGTGACATGTAAGGTAGACCTGGCCTCCATCTGTGAGGGGAGATGGACAGTAACAAGGTCACCAAATCTGAATAGCGATGGAGCCCCCAAGAAGCCGAGCATCCACATCCTCTGGCTATGGCCAGTGGCATCCAGGGTGCCCATGTGGAGCAGCGGGCAGTAGAGACAGGACGGCAGAGACCCACTCCATGGAGGTGTCACTTGAGCTGAGCTCTGAATGATGAGGAAGCATCAGGATGAAGAGCCACCAGGCAAGGAGCAGCAAGAGCAAAGGCTCTGAGGTGGCCAGTGCCATCAGGCCAGGCAGGAGGGAGTGTGGGCGGCTAAACTGTCCTGGGTGGTGGGTTCGGGGCCCCAGAGGAGTTTGGCACTGAGCGTGTGGGCACTCAGGCCGAGGTGAAGACTCCGAACTTACTATTGCTAATAAAGTGGGAAACCATTGTGGGTTTTAAGTAAGAAATGATTTGTTTTCTGGTTTCTACAAAATCTCTTTGGTTGCTTCCTGGGGAGTGACCTGAAGAGGCCAGATGAAGCAAGGAGGTCCCTGCGTGGTCCTGTGAGCGGTGACAGGCTCGACCCCAGGGGCAGGAGCAGAGCTGGTGAGGGGTCAGCCAGGTCGAGGATAAGTTCTGAAATAAAACAGAAAGACTCGATGCTGAACTAGAGGAAAGAAAGAAAGAGGTCAGGGATCAGGCCTCTGCTGTGAAATTGAGAAACTGGACAGATGGGAGTTCATGTCCTAAAAACAGGGACAATGCAGGTGGCAGAGCCGGGAGTTCTGTTGTGGGTGTATTGCAAAGGTCCCATCTGCCCGCGAGATATTAGCAGGACAATGCAGGTGGCAGAGCCGGGAGTTCTGCTGTGGGTGTATTGCGAAGGTCCCATGTGCCCGCGAGATATTAGCGTTGACTGTGGCTATGGTGGTGGTGGTGGCTGGAGGCCTGTGAGGCTGCGGAGGCAGAGCCAGGATAATAGAGGGACGGGACCAAGCGGAGGACTGTTGGACGGAGCATAGACCCAAACAGTTGCTGCTGGCGGGAGAGCCAGGACTGGGTGCCTGTGCCCTGGGCTCATGGGGTTGAGGAATTCTCTCTTCCCAGGTGTCCCCACTCTTTGGAACCGTCTATGATGCTGTTGTCCTGTTGGCCCATGCATTGAACCACTCTGAGAGCCATGGGGATGGGCTCTCAGGGGCCCACCTAGGGGACCACATGGGCACCCTGGATGTAGCTGGCTATAGCCAGAGGATCCGGACGGATGTGAAGGGCCGGAGGCTGGCCCAGTATGTCATTCTGGACACGGATGGTCAAGGAAGCCAGCTGGTCCCCACCCACATCTTGGACACAGGCACGTGGCAAGTGCAGCCCTTGGGCAGGGCCATTCACTTTCCAGGAGGGGCCCCTCCAGCTCGTGACTCCAGCTGTTGGTTCGACCCCAATATGCTATGCATGAAAGGTAACTCTTTATCCGCCCTCCTGCCCAGCTGTCCATCTATTCACACGTCCACCATCCACCTACTCCTCACCTATCCGTCCACCTGCCTATCCATCCACCTGTTCATACTCGCACATATAACCACTCTCACGTACCCGTCCACCCACCCATCCATCTGTTCACCTACCCACTGATCCATCTATGCATCCATTTGTCCAATTTTCCACCTTTCCATCCACCCATCCATCTCTCCACCCCTCTACCTGGTCATCTACCCATCTATTCATCTTTCTATCCACCACTCATCCATTCATCTAGCCACCCATCTGCGCACTGACCCATCCACCCATCCTTCTATTCAATCGTCCATCTGCCTGCCTACTCACCCACTCATCCATCTCTCCACCCCTACCTGGTCACCTACCCAACTATTCATCTTTCTATCCACTACTCATGCATTCATCTAGCCACCCATCTGCGCACTGACCCATCCACCCATCCTTCTATCCACTCGTCCATCTGCCTGCCTACTCACCCACCCATCCATTAGTCCATCTATCCACTCATTCATCCTCCACAATCTACCCACTCACCACCCGTGCATCCAGCCAGCCCTCCGTCCTTTATCAAAGCTCTCCATGTGGGCAGACTTATGTGAGGGGTAGGAGCAGGTGCAAAGAAAGAGCTTGGCACTCCATTGAGATGACCGATCCAACATTTAGGAAGCAACAGGGAAGACTAGCAGCCCCCTCCACCCCGAGATGAGCAGGGCTAGAGCCTTTACAGGCACATCCCCATCTCTGATTTCCTAACTGCTCCACAGCCTTGACACTAGGCCATTAGCCTCGGTGGGCACCCGTGGAGGACTGAAGTTCAGAAAGGCTTGGTGACTAACCCAAGGTCACATAGGAAGGTGGTGGCTGAGTTCAGGAGGAGCCCAAGTCCAGTGACTTAATGTGCAAGATTCCTTTTCCCCAGGCCCACATGAGGATGGGGAGTGAGAGAGAGAGACCAGGAGACCCTGCCATTCTGATTCTTATCCTCCATCCATCCAGAGGATCAGTCCTGATGAAATCATGCGGACACACGCATGCATAGGTGTATAGAAAGACACACACATGTATGAACATGTGCACCCCTATCCCCTAACACACTTGCCAATGTTGGTGGGCAGCTTAGGCTTGGCCAGGCTTGTTCATGTCCCTGTGGGGGGCTGTCCTATATGGTCATTGCTGTGACCACCCCAGCACCTGCCTCTGCTTCCTCCTACAGACACACAGACCCTGGGCGGCCTCTTCACTCTAGTGTTGGCCTGTGTCCTGCTGCTGGCTGGGGGGGCCCTCACTTGCCTCATCAGGTGAGTCTGTCTGCCCCCGAGCCAGGCTCTGGCCCTTTGTGGGCCCACCCCCACCCCAGATCTCCTCCTGCATGCACAGATGGCTCTAGAAATCTGCAGGGGCTTTCTCAGCCTGTCTCCCAGGATTTCAAGGCCCCTGCACTCCTGTCCAGTCTGTAGCCTCAGTTGGACTTTCAAGGACCCAGTTGCCCCTGAGGAGGCCATGTGAGACGAAGACGAAGCCCATGACCTCACACAAGAAGCTCTCCCTCGGTCTTCAGGCTCCCCTGTGTACAAGAGGGGACCAGCCAGGGTGATCTTCAGGGCCCTCAGATTAGAAAACCATTTTCCTTGAATTCCTGTGTTCCCAAATCCAGACCACAAGGGCAGCCTTCCACCAGCCTCACCCCAAGCTCTGGCTGCCCCTAATGCCTACAGGCCTCTAGGGATCACTGAGGCTGGGAACCAACAGGTGTGTCAGAGGGGAGAGGAGTCCCAGGCCTGAACTGGAGGCCAAGGGATTCCATGGAGAGAGTACCAGGGCCTTCCCAGCCCATCTGGGACTGGTGGGGAGACCGATGTGGAACTGGGGAGAGCTGGGAGGGCTCGGAGTCAGGGCATGTGTAAGACCAAGGTGTGTGTGGGGGTGGCGTTGGCACTCCCCACAAGGCCTCACCTCTCTTGCCTCCAGGTTGGGTGTCCAGCAGCTGCAGTTGGTGAGGGGCCCCCGCCGGATCCTGCTCACAGCCCAGGAACTCACCTTCCTCCATCAGCCCCCCAGTAGGCGGGTGGGTGGGCAGGGCTGGGCTGGGAGGGAAGGTGGCAGACAGACCCAGCCCAGGCTCCTGACCCCACCTGCCCCCTCCAGAGGCTTCACGTGGATAGTGCAAGTGAGTCCAGAAGTGTGGGCGATGTTGGGAGCCTGAGGTCAGGGGCCCAGGGCTCAGCCAGGAGCCTGCCAGCCCCCCAGGAGCCCACCAGCGTGGCCCTATACCAGGTGAGGACCTCTGCCACCCCTGTGCCAGGCTTGGGGAGCTGTAGTAGGTTTGAGAGAAGCCAGGGAACCCACAGCCGCTTAGGCCCGTGTATGCCCCAGTCCTGCTGTGGAATGGGAAACTGAGGCCGGACAGGAGCAGCGACTCCCAGGTCACTCAGCAAGTCAGCAGCAGGGCCAGTAGTGGGATGCAGGACCCCACCCCCCAGCCCACGTGGTTCATGATCTGACCTTGGGGAGCAGCCAGTTCCTGACCACTCAGCCAGATGCTGCCGGCCTGGTCCACCCAGGGCCTCTCAGCACTCAGGCCAGCCTTGGCACCGTCTTCCCTGCTTAGGCAAGGTGGGCTGTGGCTCCGTCAGCCCTGACATGGGGGCAGTGCTGGCTAAGCCACCAACAGATGGCGAGGCTGGAAATCAGAGGTCAGACCAGTAAGACGCCAAAGTGCCAAGGACACTGGGATGTCGCAGCAGCCACTGTCCAACTGCAGCAGCCCATTGGGGCTGGGAGTCTCACGGCATGCTCTCGCGGTCAATGGCCCAGTCTAATCGTTTCCATAGGCAGGAGCAGGAGAGACTTGCCCTTTCCTGCCTTGTCCATGGGGAGCCTCTGTTATCTTTCCTGCTGGAAGGAGGCTTTAATGCTGTATGAAGCGTGTTATGTCTGCTTCAGTGAGGCAGCTGTGGGCTTCAGGTGAGGCCCCGTCAGTGACGAGGGGAGAGAAGGCTTAGGGCCGGCCAAGGCAAGGACAGAGTCCCAGATCCAGACACCCCGGACCCAGGGTTTGAGTGTCCTGAGTACATGAGGCCTGCAGGGTGGAGCTGCCTCAAGGGGGACACACATGCTTTCTACCTCCATCCATGAGCCCTGCAGCACGAGGCTGGGAGGACTGAGGCCCTCCAGGTCGCAGGGCAAGAAAGTGGGAAGTCAGGACGCGGCTTGTCAGACTCCACTGCTTGTGGGACATGTATGGGGAGACGCTGAGGCCGAGAGGTGCAGGGATCCCCAGGCCCGCGGTGACGGGGCAGCCCAGTTGAACTCTTGCTGTGGCCCCTTGCACAGGGAGACTGGGTGTGGCTGAAGAAGTTTGAAGCAGGCACAGCCCCCGAGCTGCGTCCGGGTTGCCTCAGCCTCCTGAGAAAGGTAAGATGGCGGAGGGTGAGGGGCGGGCTGGTGAGGACAGGCCGGCTCAGGGGACCCTCACAGGTCCAATTGGTCCCTACTTGACGTGGACACTTCTGGCCACCTAGAGGAAGTCATCCCTGCCCCTTGACGAGGTCTTGGTGACAACTATACATACATCACTGCCACCACTGCACACCAGCATCCCTGAAGCCGGGTCACCACCCCAATATGATCATCGCCACAACCTCCCTGCGGGAGCACAGTCCCCTCCTGCAGGGCCACCACATGTCAGAACGAACACTATCACAGGCCCTCCTCCCACGCCTCCCCCCGCCCATCCAGCCATCCACTCATTCATTCACTGTTCACTGAGCACCACACACGTGCCAGGCAGGGTTCTAGGCTTTGGCATACACAGTGGAGAGAGGAGAGTGCCCTCCCTCGGGGAGCTGCCAGTCACTGTCTCTGCTAGCCCCATGAGCACGTTCACTCCAGATGGTCACCATCCTGGGAGCAAGCACTGCGAGGTGGAGGACCAAGCACAGGCCCTGAGTGAGGAAGACCCCAGATCATCCCGCCTCCATGGAGCACTTCGCTTTCTCACAGAATGGAACTGATGACACCTTCCCCAGGGGAATTCTGGGAGTACAGGGAATATAGGAAATAAGCTAGGACCAGTCCTGGTGAGTAGCGTGCCCTCACTAATGGCAAACTGCTTTATCTCTAACACCACCACTGTCTGAAATCGTTTGGAGAAAGTGACTGGAGGCTAAGTTAAGTATTTCTCAGAGGTCATCTTGCAATCACTTTGAGAAGATGTTTCTTTTTTTCTTTCTTTTGAAGAGGTTCTGCTTGCCAGAAAGACAGAGAGAGACAGAGAGACAGAAAGTGAGAAATCACCCCCCCCCCCCCGGGGAGGGGATGGCCACGCCACAATCCCTTCTCCTCCATTCTCCTCTTGGGATCTTGGGCACACACGCACACGTGCCCGGTGTGAGTTTAAGCTACTGGGTCCGGGACTCAAACTACGGTTGACTACCTGGGAATCTAGTCACATAGCGATTACGCCAACTGCTGGTCCCAATATTTCTTTCTCTTTTAAAAATGTATTTGTCTTTCAAGAGCAAGACAGACAGAAAGAAAGAAAGAGAGCGAGAGAGAAAACACGCCCAACAGGGTCCTAGCACATGACTCACCCTAGCCTCAGCCGGCCCCAGATCACGAACACATGTGCACCTGGTGTACTCAGGAAGGCCTTCAGATATGAACCCAGAACCTTCTCATGTGGGTCAGCTTCTCATGTGGGTCTGCATTTTACCGGTGGGTACTATCCAGCCCCTAAGGAGATGTTTCTGAAAAGAAAATGTCATAATGTGGTCACGGAGGTTTGGAAATTGCTTGGCTTAGCCATGAGACTTCTCAGAGCCTTTAATACTCTGTCCTGGTGACCTCTCACTGTCTAAAAACTTACCCAAAGTATAGTGACTTAAAATCATTTGATACTACCTTATAATTCTGTGGGTAAAAGATTTGGGCAGGGCTCAGCTGGGCAGTTCTTCTGTTTGCTTGGCCTTGGTTGGGGTTACTCGGTGAGCTGCAGCTGGTAAATGGGCTGCCAGAGGGGCAAACCATAATCCACAGGCCAAATCAGGTCCACTGCCTATTTTAATAAATAAGGTTTTATTGGAACACAGTCCTACCTATTCCTTCATGTACTTCTATGGCTGCTTTCATGCTACAGTGGCAGAGGCACATGGTGTGACAGAGACTGTATGACCCGCAAGGCATGAGCTTGTACTATCTGGACTTTGATAGGAAAGTTTGCAGACGTCAGTGCAGAGGGCCTGCTGTGGTTTCACGCACATGCTCTGCATTGGCAGGGCAGTTAGAAGACCAGGTCCAACTGGACTTAGCCTCCCTCTGTATTCAGACCAAGCATCTCCACGTGAAGTCTTCTCCAGCATGGTGACTCAGTGTAGAAGCACTTCTTGCTGTGGCTCTTCCAACAGACAGTGCTCCTAGAGATAGCAAAAAGAATCTGCCAATTTAAGACCCAAACCAGAAATGTACAAGACTCCTTCCACCATATTTGGGTGGTCATACTAGCCACAGAGCCTGCTCAGATTGAAAGGGAGGGCACAGAGTCCCACCTCTTGATGGCAGAAGTGTCAGAGGATCTGAGGCCATGCTTAATAACACAAGCTGATGTGCTCATGAACTTCTAAGGAGAGAGTTTACTAGTTTCCTCCACTCAGTTGACCCCTGAGCTGTTTTTGCGAGGAGGGCCATGTCAGACAGAGGTTCTTGCTTGGCAAATGCTAGTGACCCTGCTTGGGTTTCTAATTGCTGGGTAGCCACTGGGTAGGGGAGGCTGCGTTCTGCTTAATGCTTGATCTCTTCTGCCCTTCTTCCACCTCCTTAGTCCCTTAGTCTTGGGGGAAAGAAGGTATAACTTTTGGGCCCATGGTATCACTTAGGCAACAGATGTAGATCCCTGTTCTGTGGAGTTGGCTGCAGCTCCTTCTTTTATTCATTCATGATGTATCCACTCACAAGTTCATTCATTGGCTCTTTTATCCACCCATCCAACTACACATCCACCATCCATCCATCCATTCATCCACTATCCACCCATCCACTTGTCCACCCACTTGTTCACTTACTCATCCCACCACCATCTTTCCAGCACCCACCCAGCTACTCATCTACCCCAGCACCCACCCAGCTACTCATCTACCCATCCACCCTTCATTCATCTACTGAGTACCCACTGATCCAGTTGTCTGTCTGTCTAACATCTGCCCATGTATCCAACACCTCTGAGAGCTCTCTGTGTGCAGTCCCATGCTGAGTGCCAAGTACTGAGGGAGAGATATGGACAGTAACTGGCCCAGCCTTGGAAGAGCCACTGAGGGCTTCTAAATTGCCCTTGTCTCCGCAGATGCGGGAACTTCGGCATGAGAACGTCACCACCTGCCTGGGTTTTTTTGTGGCCCCAGGGATCAGTGCTCTGGTGCTGGAGCACTGTGCCCGGGGCAGCCTGGAGGACTTGCTGCAGAATGAGGCCCTGAGGCTAGACTGGACCTTCAAGGCCTCACTGCTGCTGGACTTGATCCGAGTAAGGACCCTCCACACCTGGAGTAGGAGCTGGGGGGCACAAGGAGGGCAGGGGGTGGGGCGAGAGGCTTTGATTTCCCGTGTCTGTACCCTTTCCACTTTAAATGGGGAACATCTGGCAAAGCGGAAGAGGGGGAGGTAGAAAGGGGCTCCTGGGCTCATGGGAGTTCTGGTAGGACGAGAGTTTCTCTCATTTAACATAGACCTAATGGACCCTCGATGTGCCCCCCACCCCCCAGGGCATGAGGTATCTGCACCATCGACATTTCCCTCATGGCCGCCTCAAGTCCCGGAACTGCGTAGTGGATGGACGCTTCGTGCTGAAGGTCACTGACCATGGCTACGCAGAGCTCCTGGACACCCAGCGTGCTGCCTACCCCCGGCCAGCCCCGGAAGGTCAGTTCAGGGGTGCCAGCAGGTGCAAGGCCTCGTTCAAACCCAGAGCTAGCAGGGCAGGGGTAGGGGCCCTCTGCGCCTTCTGGGCTGTGACTCGAGCTGAACGAACCTTGGACTCCTCACTTATGACTCGGGGAGAACGGAAGCCCCTGCGTCCTCCCAGTGTGGCCAGTAGGTGACAGGTTATGGCCTGCCCTGTGATTGCAGAACTGCTATGGACGGCTCCTGAACTGCTCCGAGGCCCCGGGGCCCCCGGGCAGGGCACCTTCAAAGGAGACATCTTCAGCATCGGCATCATTCTGCAGGAGGTGCTGACTCGAGGCCCTCCCTACTGCTCCTCGGCACTGTCAGCAGAAGGTACCGGGACTGCCTGTTCCTTGGCCTGTCGCCGGCTGGGGTCTCCCCATAGCTAGGGAGCTCTGTAGCCACCAGGAAACCTGGGCCTGAAAGTAACCACACAGCTGCACGTCGCTAACGGTCACCATGAGAACTGGGCTCCCTTGACTCCAGCAGGGGGTCTTGAGCAGTTCTGCCAGGGTAACAGCGGAGCAGCCCCGGGCCTAGACAGTGCTTTCTCGGGAAAAGTCCCCAGCCACTTCACTGCCGTGTAGGCGGTGCTTGTCCCCTAACCACCCACCCCCGCCAGGCCAGTGCAGTTTGTCTATGCAGACCTGGGCTCTACCCCAGCTACGGGGCTTACTTCATATGACTTGATCCAAGTCACCCTCTCTGCGCCTCGGTTTTCTCATCTATCAATTGGGAATCCGATATCAAATGTGCCAGATGCCAGGCCCCAGGATCAATGTAGCCAGACAGCTCGGTGTTGGGGGGCTTGAATACCTGCGAGGTTGGGGCTCCTTCAAGAGCATCTATGGGGGGGGGCCTAGCTGGTGGCACAGTGGTTAAGGCAACTGGATTCCACGTGGCTAACTGCATGGTTTGAGTTCTGGACCCGGTGGTTTGAAATCCATGTCAGGTACGTGTGTGTGCCCCAAATCCCAACAAGCAAAATGGAGGAGAAGGGATTGCAGTGTGATCCATGGAAGGTGCTTTCTCACTTGCCCTTTCTCTGCCTCTCTGGCAAGCACACGTGGGGAGCGCCTTAGAGTAGAGACAGTCTTTGTGTTATTGCCACAGGGCCTGTGGACGCACTAAACAAAGACAGAATCTACTGCTGGGCTTTACGGTTAGAAGAAGCCTGAGCATCCGCAGAGAAGGCCAGGAGAGGCTTGCTTCGATCCGCGAAGTGCTCTGCCGCTGAAGCACGCGGCTTTGCCTCCCCTGTAACAGGATGACACAGAACGCTCGGGCCGTGGTGTTCCCCCGGCAGCGATGCCTGGTCTGCCTGACCCAGCTTTTGTTTGTCCTTTCTCAATCCTCAACGCTTCCCCTCAGAGTACCCTACCTCTTCACCTTGGGGCAGGGCAAGCACGTGTGCCCTCTGGCAAAATTTTTACACTTATTTTTAGTTGTAAAAAGAAAAAGAACATCTCTCTCCCCGTATTTTGGGGTGTAGGATAACCGCACGCCCCTTCCTGTCATCACCTGGCCCACTGACTTGTCCTCTCATGTCACCCCGGTGCCAGGGCCAACCTTCAGAAACATGCCTCCCTCTGAGTTTTCTGTCTGGGCTCCCTGAACCCAATTTCTACGTGTCCCCATGCGACCTCTGCCTAGTCCCAGGGACCCATCCCCACAGGTCCCCAGCACCTCGGCCTACAGTGCAGGACAGTGGCAGGGGTGACCCCATCCCCTCCGCCTCTGACAGGTGATCTACAGCCTTCTGCACCTGAGCTCTGTCCAGTGAGCACGGAGCATTCTAGGCCCCAGATTTCAGAGGCGGAGGAGTGGGAAGGAGAGGGGGCTCTGTGAGGCCATGCGTTCAGCACTCTCAGTGCCTTCTGCACATCTGCCCCTGAGAGAGGGCGGGACCAGCCAGAGGGGCTCTGCAAGCCCTCCCTCCAGCGCAAGGCTCTGAGCCTAGCCTCCACTGGGTTTTGGGTGCAAGGGCCTGGCCCACACTCTCTGGTCACCCTTGGATGTGGCTGTCAGTCCACAGCCTGCTGCTTCCTGGGGTGTGCCTTCTCCAGCCTCAGGGGTGACAGGGTCAGGAGCACAGGCTCACAGGGACACCGGCCTAGGCCTAGGTCTACAGCAACTCGGCTCCTGACTTCAAGTACATCCCTTTTAAGCTCTCAAGCCTCAGTTTCCTCTTCTGTACAATAAGGACCACACCATCTACCTTGCAGAGGAGCTGTGAGAATTCAGTGAAATGTTTCGGACAAAGTACCTGGCACATAGTGAGCGCTCCCTGAATATCTGCCTGGATGGCTTGAGGGGTGCCCATGGGGAATCCCAGGCTCCCTCCTGACTCTCACGTTTCTCTAAGACCCATACGCATCATGCTGTTTGACATCCCTGAGAGGTGGGTATTGCCCCCTTTGCAGAGATGAGTTAAACGAGGCTCAGAGAAGACCCTTCTCAGCGGGGACACAGTGAACTAGGATTTGGGCAGATGCTCCGATCTATACTCAGTGTCCCTTCCCTAATATTTCTCGGAATCATCGATGGAGCATCCTCCCAGAGCCCTGCGAGGCCGGTGGGCTGGACGTACAGCCTCGTCTGGCAGCCAGCAGCACGGCCACTCAATCACAGGGCCACGTCGAGGGAGTTCAGTGCGCTCGACGTGGCGAGGGAATGCAAGACCCAGCCTGGCCCGGAGCAGCAGTCCCCAGCACGTTTGTCTATGAGGACTCCATCGTAGCGTCAGTAAAGTTGGAGCCTCATCTGCTACTACTTGACTTTTAATATCCGCTGCCTGAGGAAATACCCAGTGACAGAACCCGCTCTGAAATCAGCAACACTTTGAAATGGATGTGTGCATATTTTATCCATGCGAGGCCATCTGCGAACTTCGGAAGGCAGATGTGCACGTGTGGGCAGGATGTGTTATCGGTCCCACGTGCATATGCTCTGTGAGCACAGCTTCCCAGACCCCGTGCTGCAGGCCTCAGGGCCTGACACCTGCAGACTGGGAAACTCTGGGCAGAGAGTGGTGCAGGCAGGGTGGAAATCAGACCCAGCGTTAGGGCCTTCTTTTCACTGGCCCCTCCTGGGTGTCCTGTTTCATCGGAGCCTCAGTTTCCTTGTCTGTAAAATGAGACGGGGACACATGCACTGTCCCCAGCAAGAACACCAACAAAGGACCAGGAACACTAGCCTGCTGTGCCTCATAGCCATCCTGTGGGGTACGTGCTGACTGCCCCTTTACAGGGGAAGAAACTGAGGCTCCACGCGGTGACAGAACTCGCACAGGCTCTGACTAGGTAACTGCAAGTCCCATTCTGATCTCTGACTCCAGAGCTCAAGCTTGGTACCTGGCCCCTCCTTCTCCCCATGGATTTTAGGATCCCTTAACTCCCCCCACCCCCAGGCTTTCTAACAGCTGCCTGAGACATCAGTCGTTAGGCTGGGAAGCTGAGGCCGAGTGCTGGCAAGCGGCGAAGCCAGACTACGGCATGGCCCGCCTGACTCTGGCTTAGTCTGATGGTCTTAACCAGTGGAGGGGGCAGAGACTCAGGACAGGTGTCATCTTGGGAGGGAACTGTGATGGGGCTGGCCATGCGAAGCAGGCAGCCCTTGCCTCACATTCATGGAAACTGGTACCATCAGGGGGGCAGAGCCAGTGCCTAGATTCGAGCACACTGGAGGGGATCCCTGGCAACAGAGTGGTGGCAGTGGGTTCGGAGCCTCAGGGTGGATACTGCCTGCTTATTGCCAGACACCCAGCATCTTCATCTCCTCCCTGGGCCCCCTCCTGAGAAGGCATTTATTAAACTCATTTCATAGTTGGGGAATGATGCTCAGAGAGTCACCGTCTTCACTATCACGTAGAGCAGTGGCAGCTGATCCACAATTAAAACCCAGCCTTCCCAGCTCCCAGTCTGAGCCACACACAGGAAAGCAGTGATGCCCGGGCATGGGAGGCGGGAGCCTAGGGCACCCTTGGGGGCCCAGTCCTTGCACTGCCACAGGCCTGTCCCGTCCTTCCTGTTGGAATCCGAGGCCAGGCTGGCTCATGTGGTGTCTATTGCAGAAATCATCAGGAAGGTAATGTCCCCACCCCCGCTGTGCCGGCCGATGGTGTCCCCGGACCACGGGCCTCCAGAGTGCATCCAACTGATGAGGCAGTGCTGGGAGGAGGCCCCGGATGACAGACCGAGCATGGATCAGATCTACAGCCAGGTCAGTGCTCCTGGAGAGCAGGCGTCCCCTAGTCACCTGGCTGCACCCAGTGCAAATCCTATGCCACCCCTGGGACCTAGAAACGCTATGAGACAAGGGGTGACAGGCCAGCACTGTCATCAAAGGCCCACTCTCTGAAGAGAGCTCTCTCTGAATGGGGGATCACAGGGGCATTTGTCCGGTGCTTACCCAAGCCCATGCTAATGGCTGTGCTTCTTTATTTAATCCTCAACCCTCTGGAGAAGCTTTGTTATTATCTTGGCTATGCAGGAGAGAAACTGAGGCACAGAGAGGTGAGAGGCCCTCCCTAGGGTAACTGAGACAGTGAGAGGTGGGGCTGTTTTTTGGCAGAGCTAAGATGGGGACATGCCCCTGTGCCTGCCTTCTGGTGTCCCGTGAGGGACCTCTGCAGCTGTGGAGGCGACACTGTTTCCTGAGTCAGGGCGAAGGAGTGAGGGGCCCCAGGCACAGGCCTGCAGGGGACTGCATGGGAGGGCTGAGGCAAGTCTGTGCAAGTCTGCAGGTGGTGGTGGAGTGTACAGGCCTGACTAAGCTGGCCGCCGCTGCTCCCCAGGACTGACCCATCACAACTCCCCCTCCCCACCCCTTGCTCCCCAGCCATGCGGAAGTTGCCAAGGAGAGGTTCTAGACAGCATAATGGCTGTCTAGGCAGATGGTGAGAAAGCAACAGGCAGCCAGGCAGCCAGGCAGCCAGAGGAGAAGCCACGAGTGTCTTTGGCAAAGCTTCTCACCTCCCTGTGTCCCCATCTCAGCATCTAGGGAGGTGGCCATTTCACAGAAGAGAAACTGGACCTTGGAGTAACTGAGCTCTGAATGTTCACCGTGAGGGTAGGTAGTACAGACAGGATGAGCAACAGGTTCTGGAAACACCAGCCTGGAGTCTTCCTAGGGGATCAGAGATGGTCATGACCAGTGAGCAGAGGGAAGAGGTCTTGTGTGGAGTGAGGGGAGACTATGGGAAAAGACCCCTGTCTGAGGCTCCATGGCAAAGTAGGCTGAGATGGGCCCATGATGTATTCAGCATGTAAAAGGTAGGAACCCCACCACACTGAGGGAGCTCAAGACACACGATGCCTGGATTCACATCAGTGCTGCCACTTACCTACTATTTGTCCTTGGACAAGCTAATTGCTCCGTGGAGTCTCAGATTCCTTATATGTTACCTGGGAAGATAATTAACCCTGGTCTAACTCTCCAGCAAGCTGAGACTATCAAGTGAGGTAACTAATTAAAGAAAGAATAAATGAATGAATGAATGAGCTTGTCAAGGAGAGGAGTGAGATACAGGAGGAAGCACTGACCTTGAAGTCAAAAGACCAAGGTTTATGTTCATTTCACTTTCTTCTGGAATTACTAGCCAATGCAGTTAGACAAGAAAATGAATATTGGGTAGGAAGAAGAAAATGATTGTTGTTTGCAGATCCTATGATTTGTTCCTGGGCCATCCATGGAAAACACGTTCTAAATGAAAAACAATTCAGTGAGATAACTGGTGATAAATTTAATACTGGGTTGTTGGAAAATCATGACACATTTTTGCATAGAAAAATATAGAAAACATACCTCACAACTTTTCCAACAACCTGATATATAAAAGACTTTTTTTTTTTTTTTTTTTTTGCTATAGGGCGCATGCGCTCACCAGACAGACAGACAGAAACAGAGAGACAGAAAATGAGAAATCACCCCCCCAGGGGGGATAGCCACGCCGCAATCCCTTCTCCTCCATTCTCCTCTCGGGATCTTGGGCACTCACGCACACACGCCCAGTGTGAGTTTAAGCCACCGGGTCCGGGACTCAAACCGCAGTCGACTACACGGGAGTCCAGCGACATAGCCATTACACTAACTGCTGGTCCTGATATATAAAAGACTTCTAATTGAGGAGCCAGCAGATGGCTTGGAGGGTAAAGTGACTGGATCACACATGGCCAACTGCATAGTTCAAGTCCCAGACCCAGCAACTTGAAAATCATTCCAGGCATGTGTGTGCATCCCTAAAATCCAGAGATGTGCGTGGAGGAGAATGGACTGTAAGATTGCCATCCCCACAACGGGTGATTTCTCATTTTCCATTTCTGTCTCTCTCTGTGTATCCCTCTCCAGCAAGCACACATGACCTATAGGAAGCAAATAAACAACAAAAAAGAGACTTCCAATTGAAATTCAGTTCCACCACTGTGGCCTCCTTGGCAAGCTTTTTCACCTATGTTTCTTCACTATAAAATGGTGGCCCTCTATGCAGAGGCAGCCTTGTAGTCAGCTTCATGTGCTTTCTAGTGTCTCAGGGCCAATAGCTATCATACATTTAAAGTTTGTACCTTTGCTTTTAATGTAAAATATGAAATAGGAGACCCCCCCACACAAAGAGCCAGGCGCTTGGGCCTTCATGGATGAATTGACAGCTAGATCAATCCACCCTCATAGTGAACACTTAGAGTTCAGTTACTCCAAGGTCCAAATTTTCGTCTGTGAAATGGGTACCTCTCCTGATGCTGAGATGGGGAGACAGGAAGGTGAGAAGCTTTCCCAAGGACACCCGTGGCTTCTCCTCTGGCTGCCTGCTGCCTGTTGCTCCCTCAACACCTGTCTGGACACTCTTTATTGTTCATTGACAAACATCTGCTCATCTCATTGTTTCAATTGGAAGTCTTTTTTCTTTTTTTTTGAGAACAAAGAATGCCCATCCCACCATGTAGTTGGAAGAACCAATGCAATAGGGTTATGTGTTTGTACCAGTAATGCTATGCTGGACACAGCATCCTTACAAAGTGCCCTTCCTGCCTGCCCACTCTGTACAGAATTAACCCAGTTTTCCTTCCAGATGACCATCATTTTCCCTTGTCAGAGCTGCTATCTCTGGGATTGTTTTCACTGGAGTACAGCTCTTCCAGGCAGGGATTTTCTGCTTCATTACTATGGCCCCAGACCCTCACACTGAGGGCTGGGCACGAGGGCCTTCGTGAATGAATTGAGATTGTTGTTTCTCTGCAGTTCAAAAACATCAATCAAGGCAAGAAAACCAGTGTTGCTGACTCCATGCTGCGGATGCTGGAGAAGTATTCCCAGAACCTGGAAGACTTGGTCCAGGAGCGGACGGAGGAGCTGGAGCTAGAGAGACAGAAGACTGAAATGTTACTGTCACAGATGCTTCCTCTGTGAGTGGACCCCAGACTTGAGTGTGTTCTGGCCTCAGCTCTGAGCATGGAACCTGGAACAGAGTAGGTGCTTGGTAAATATGGGTTCCATGAATTGATTCAGTTCATCCATTTGTGTTTATGTAGCCAACAGTATATAGAGTCTTCGTCATGCACTACACACTGTGCTGGGCACAGAAGTGTTTAGTGTCTGCTTTCTCACACTCTGGAGCAAAGAGAGGGGACAGTGCTCTCACCCTTATTTCACAGGAAGTTATGTCAAGAGGCACAGGTATTTGGTCCAGAGTGGCCAGCATACCAGTGGACCTGTCCCAGATTCCACAATGCTCAACTCAGGATTTCCTCTGAATATTCCTCCCTAACCTCCAAACTACATAAAAGGAGTCCTCTCACTTTTAAACTCTGACTACAGGTCTTAACTCTTCCTTCAGGTCTGTGGCCGAAGCTCTGAAAATGGGGACAACTGTGGAGCCAGAGTATTTTGACCAGGTTACTATATACTTCAGTGACATTGTGGGTTTCACCACCATCTCAGCCCTGAGTGAGCCCATCGAGGTGGTGGGCCTGCTCAATGACCTCTACACGCTGTTTGATGCTGTTCTGGGCAGCCATGATGTGTATAAGGTAAGACTAGCAGGGGGCCACCATTCCATCTCTCCTTTAACTACTGTATCTGTGTGGTACATTGACTGCCATTCACTTACGTATGTATTTGTGTCAGTTAGTCATTGCTGTGTAACAAATAACCCCCCAAACCTGACAGTATAAAGTAATAAGCATTTATTATTGTTCATATTTTTTATGGGCCTGGAAGGTTCTTTGGACTCACTTATGTATCTGTGATCAGTTATAGGTAAGGTAGGCAGCTCTGATGATTTTAGCTGGGTTTTCTCGTGTCTCAGGAGCTTTGCCAAGGAAATGCAGTTCTGGTCCACATAGTCTCAGCTTCTTGCCAACTAACCTAAGATTGTTTATATGGTAGAGTTCTGAGAGAAAGAAACAGAGTACATGAGCCTCTTGAGATATAACTGGGCATCAAGCATGTTGCTATTTCTGATGTATTCTATTGATCAAAGCAGAAGATTAGCCAATATTCAAGAGGTGGGGAAGTAAATGCCACCTCAGGATGGGAGACACTGAGAAAAGTCATCACAATAGATGTGGACACAGGAGAGGTGGAGAGTGTGGACATTCTGCATTTAGTTGACTCTGTGTCCACTTGTCCATTGCCTGACCATCCTTCCCTTTAACATTTTTTCTTGGCAAGCTCTTCTATGCATGGCCTTGTGCTGGGCATGTGCAGACAGGTGAGTCAGCTCCTACCTACCCTTAAGGAGCTCTTGGTCCTCTTACCTACCTCAGGGAACTCTTGGTCCTGTAGCAAATGATAAAAACTCAGGGAAAGCAATAATCAAAGTTGGCAGAGGAGGCTGAGAGGACCCCAACCAGCAAGGTATAGATGTGTGAAGAGCAGGAAGTCTTCCTGGAGGAAGTGCTGTCTTCTCAGCATTGTTCATTCTGGGCATGGCTCTTGAGGCAGGCCCTGGGGGACTGACAAGCTACAGTCTGAGGCTTGAGCAGGCACTCTGGATAGGCTGTGGTGGCTGGAGAAGATGGACGCCAGGGCCTTGGCAGAGCCATCTAGACCCTCTGTGATCCAGCCCCTTTGAACTTCTACTTCATGAGTTTGAGCCCCAGCATGGACACCAGCTTCTGTGTGGCACTGGCAAATGTCTCCCCCTCAGTGGGCCTGTTTCCTTGACTGTGAACTAGAGTAATGACCCCAGTCCTGGCAGGTTCACAAACGATGGGAGGATCCTATCTCCCATGGAGAAGTGTGTGCAAACTGAGCTTCAGTGGCCTGCTGCCCACCACTCTTCAGCTCCACCCTCCCGTGTGGACTTTCTCCACTGCCAGCCCTGCCCCTTATTCTGATTCAGACGCTGGGACCACAGAGCAACTTAGACATGGTGGAGAAGGCGGGGAGAGAGGTCCCAGGAAACAACCACACTCAGGCTCCATTGGCCATAGCACCCTCCTGACCCACTGGTCCCTGTCCAACCACAGCTCTTCAAGGAGACAGGCAGAGGGAAGGCTTGCAGCTAGGGTGGAAAGGGAGGAAGTTTCAGAGGACAGAGCTACCTATTCGGGGTGCCAGGCAGTCTGCCAATAGCATTATTTACAGTGTCCCAACAACCATTCTGCCAGCACTTATGAGGGCCTCCTGTATGCTGGACGCTAGGATTAAGTGCTTTACATGTATTAATCCATTCAATCAGAAACACAATGGATGAGGTACATACAGTGCCCCTCATTTACAGATGGGGAAATGAGGCAATAGAAGTTCTATGGTTGGTAGGATGGCACCTTCCTGGTGGGATGTGAAGCTGAGATGTGACCTTGGGTATTCAGATCCCAAGGCTCCTCTTCGGGGAGGCTCATTATCCTGGTGACATGGACCTGCTCAGATAAAGCCAGAGGTCATAGTGGCCCACAAGCCCTCCAGAAGGTGGGCTCACCTACTTCTGAACTGCATCCTCAGCCATGGCAATGGTGTAGACCTCTGGATTCCTCCACATGCTTCACTTTGTGGCTGCCAGGTGTCTGCATGAGCCGTCCCCCCTCCTGGACACTATTCCTCCCCTGACCCTCATCACCTGGCTCCCTCTTTATCATCTCTCTGGTCTCTGGGTACTTTCTCACCCTCTCAGATGTGGCTAGTTCTTGTGCAATGCCTCATCACTGTCCTGGTCCCCCTAGCTGCCTCCGTCCCAGGGTCTGGCACTGTCCGAACACAGAAGGTGCTCAGGAAATATCTGTCAACTAGATGAGGACACAGAGGCCCAGAAGTGGCTTGCCTGAAGTCACACAACTGGCAGGCAGTAGAGCCAGGACAAGTATCAGCTATGTCCACCCCAAGAGCCCTGTCTACTGCCCAGCCCTGGCCCATGGAGACCTGAGCCCACCACCGAAGGATGCCACTTTCCTGTCAGGATGCCATGTCCCCAGCCTGGCCCACAGTTCTAAGGCCTTATCTCAAGCCTCTGGAACAGCCTGCTCCCCACTCCTGGGCCCCAGAAAGATTCCTCTCTGGGCTGGCTGAGTCCCACGGCTTTGATCTGCTCTGAGTCACCTAGCCCTGTCTCTTCTTCCCCTGCTTGTCTTTCCTCACACATGTGGTTGGCCCTCCCAGCGCTGAATCGCACCCCCTGATCTGCTCTGAACTCTGGCCAGGAGTCTGCGTCTCTCTGGCAGAGGGAGATGGAACAACACGGGGCGCACGCCCCTCCAGATGTGGGGAGGCAGGGGCCGTCCTCATGGGTGTGAGCGCCTCTCATCACTCACACCAGCCCCTGCCTCTTTAATCATCTGGGCTGGGAGATAGCCAGCAGTCATTTCCTGGTTCTGCAGGGGTCTGCTCTTCCCCCCAGTACTTGCTGAGAGAGCGTGTCTGTGGAGCCATCTCCAGAGCTGTGGGGAGGAGAGGGCTCACCCTGGCCTGGAAATGCGTCCTGCCTTTGTCCCTGCCCTGCCACCGCCTAACCACCCCTGACCCCCGGGTAAGAGCCTCAGGTTCCGCAGTTATAAAACAGGGATGACAAGGGTCTGGGCTTGTTCTGCAGTGCCAGTAATGTGAGCACAAATGCTAGCGTTCATCCACTCACCACCGTAAGGTGCCAAGGCCTCCCCCTGAGGGCAGACAAGGGGGTAGACACAAGACAGAGAGAGGGGGCCTAAGCCACAAGCCTCGGAAGGCAGCAGAATGTCCAGAGTCTGGAGCTGGACGTCCATGTTCAAATCCACGTCCCCATTGTGCTGTGAGACCCGGGGGAGTGACTTCGCCACCAGCAGTTCCTGTCTGTAGGTAGCAAGGGTGACAGCAGCTACCTCGGAATTCTTGTGACGAGCTATTGAGTTCGTATGGATAAGGGGTTTGGAGCAGCAGGGCTCGCGAAAACGACATGTGGGGCTTAGGAAGCACTCAGCCCTTTGTCGAGCTCTCCTCTGAAATAGGGCATCGGTCCTCCGGTGGCGAAGAGAGGTGGCAGGGGAAAGCCCAGGGCCTCTCATGTCTCCCTGGTGAGGTGGGGATGGCGCGCACAGTGGGAACAGCCCCGTCCCAACCCCAGCACTCTCACCACCCGTCCACAGATGCTGGGCGGACAGTGATAGCAGCCAGCCACAGGGAGGGAGGGGCAGCAAGGCCCCGAGGAGGGAAACATTCAGCTGGCAATGGTTTAGATGTCGCAGGCTCAGTCCAGTGCGAGCTGGGCCTGGAGGATGGAGGTTTTGACGGACAGAAACAGGGAAGCACTTCCAGACGGAGGGACCGCTGAGGGCTCAGGTGAACAAGGCCGTCTCTCTGCAGAGTGATGTGTCCCATTTGACCAGAGGGTGGGCAACCAGGCACAACTGGCTGCAAATAAGCCAGAAAGCTGCACGTCAGGGAGGCCCGTGACGTGGCTTTTACCCGTGATTGATTGTGATGCCAGGTAAGTAGGGCAGGTCACTTTCCCGTGCGGGTGAAAGAGAGATTCAGAGGCAGGGATGCGGGCGTTGTCCATCTGCGAGTGCTGTGTGCGAGTGGTTTACTGAAACATAGCGCCCCCTACGGCAAGGCGACATGGTCATCACGCCTGTCCACCAGGAACTCAGTGGGCACAGAGATGTCCAGCCGAGGGGAGGCTCTGCTCCCCGAGCAGTGGGCCAGCATGTGCTGCTCAGGAGGTGCAGCCCAGAGCCCGGGCTCTTCAGCCTTCAGTGGGGAAGACTGGAGGCCGAGTCACCTTCTTCCCCTTGGCAGGCCTGGCCTGTGGCAGAGGAGACCACGCTTCATTAACATCTGTGTCCCCAGCAGCTGGAATAGCCTTCGGAACAGGGGAGATGCTTAGGAAAGGCGTGTAGATGGAGCTCAGGAGGTAGAACTGGAACTGGTCAGAGAGGCAGGTTCAACTTGCCTCAGCTTCTGAAAAGCAGAACTAAGTGGTTACCTTAAGAGGGAAAGGCTGGGACCAACAGATGGCATAAGGATTGTGTCACTGGGACTCCCACGTAGTCAACTGTGTTTCAAGTCCCAGACCTGGTGGCTTAAAACTCACACTGGGCATGTGCGTGCGTGTGTCAAAAATCCCAAGAGGAGAATGGAAGAGAAAGGATAGCAGTGTGGCCAACACCCATGAGGGGTGATTTCTCACTTCTTTTCTCTCTGTCTTTCCTTGTCTCTCTGGTGAATGCATGTGCCCTATAGAAAAAAATCTCTCTCTGAAAAAAAAAAAAAGGAGGGGGAGACCTTCCTCTCTCCAGAGTTGTGAGCAGGCAAGGACAGCCACTGGGGGGGAGGGGAGGGAGAGGCAGCTTTGGTGGGTGGCCATCGAATTCCCTTCCAGTTAGGAGGTTCTGGGAGTCTGTCTTCTCCAAACCATGGTGGTATGGAGCCAGAAGCCAGCAGCAGCATCCATCCATTTGGCACAGACAGGCCTGGGTCTTTAAGTACTTTCATACTCATTCCACGTAAAAGGACGCCAAGGCTCACACAGCTGGAGTGGCCCGCCTAGGCGAAGGGCGGAGGTGATGTCTGAACCCACATCTGTCTGATTCCCAAACCTACATATGTGCGCTCCTCCCCTGTGGCCCTGTGAGGTGGGGGACCTAAGTCTGCTGCCAGGGAGCTCAAGGCCCAGGCTGCCTGTGATGTGGACAAAGAGGTCTGAAATGCACGGGACCCATGGTGGCTCTGGTGCCCAGGACTGGAGGCCTGGTGGAGATGGTACTGTGGGCCAGAGACCCCTCCGTGCTGAGGGTCAGGGCTTCCTGAGCGGCTTCTGTGTGGAGAGGCGTGGGGCAGGCCATGCTGGAGCTGGAGCCTGAAGACAGCGGTTTCTAGGTGGAGACCATTGGGGATGCCTACATGGTGGCGTCGGGGCTACCGCGGCGCAATGGGAGCCGGCATGCGGCTGAGATCGCCAACATGGCCCTGGACATCCTCAGTTCTGTGGGTGACTTCCGGATGAGGCATGCGCCCGACGTGCCTGTGCGCATCAGGGCCGGCCTGCACTCAGGTACGGGCTGGGGCGGGCGTGATGCTCAGGTAGACTGGGGGGCATGAGGGGATGGGCCACAGCAGTCACTACCCCTCCCCCCGGGGCACCTCTCTCAGTGACCAACGATCTAGATGCCCCCAGTGGCTCACTTCTGGATTTCTAAAATTCTAAGCCTCTGCGATAGAAAAACATTGGTTCTTTTTTTTCTTCTATTATTTTAAGGTTCTAATACATTACAAACCAAACACTCCGATGCTTAGATTCACATACCTATTTTGATTTTCACTTGTCAGTGTCTGTTGGGGATGTTTTGAGGAGTCCGTGTTGAGCAGGTGGTAGTCTGATGGGAGAGGCAGGAAGCTAAATGTTTGGGGAGACAAACAGGCCTGGGAGAGAGGCCACAGAGCCTCTGATGGAGTCCACACTCGCCGCTCCCACCCCGCACTGCCCTCGCTAACCCCACCAACCTCATCTTCCCCGCCACCCCGGGCCCTCCACCCAGACGGTGCTGCTCGTGGTCCTCACAGACCCACAGGCTCTGCCCCTACAACTGTGCCCCTGCAGGCCCCTGCCCATTCCTTCTGTCGTGCTTCCAGGCATGGCTCCTGCATTGCCCCCTTCAGGAAGTCTCCTGGATTGGGTTACAGGTCGTCCTCCGGGCTGGCTGGCGCAGTGCTGCCCTCTTCACAGCATGGAACACAGTGACACACCTCCCTCGCCCCCCTCCCCCAGGAGCACCCCAGAGCAGGGACTGGCTCTGTCTTATCTGTGTCCCCCACCCCAACCCAGCCTAGCACAATGGCATCTCCTCCCTGGGGTTGTTGGAAGCTCGAATAGCGCCATCCCCTCACCCGCCCCTCACTGGCACTCAGGATGTGTAGACAGGAACAGCAGTGGGGGTGGAAAAGGGCGAGGCTGTCATAGGGACCTCTCTCGGTCCAGAATCTGCTGGATCTCACCAAGCACATCTGGATTTCAGGGCCCTGTGTGGCAGGGGTCGTGGGTCTCACCATGCCTCGATACTGCCTCTTTGGGGACACTGTCAACACTGCATCCCGGATGGAGTCCACAGGGCTGCGTGAGTGTCTCATCCTTCTATCCTACCTGGGGGTGCCAGGCTCATAATAACCTGTGCAGCCTGGTGACTTAGAGTAGTATTTCCTCCGCAAACCACCACCTGGTGGCAGCGTGCCCTGGTGGTCCATTAAGCATCTAGGAGATGACACGTTACCAGTTCTTCCAACTTTGCAGGTTTGCCTGTTTGTCTGTTTGTTTTTGTGAGGTCCTACGAGGGAAGAAGAGAAAACAATGACTCAAGAAACAGAAAAGCTGGTCCCAGCGCTGGCACTGCAACTGGCTCACCTGCTGTCCTGGAGCAGAACGCTCATACCCTCGGTTTTAGCTCCCCACTGAACACCGAGAAGCCCGTTTCCTTGTGTTTTTCCCTGGCTGTGGTCTGGCTCCCGTTATGCTGGGCAGCCCCGACACCATGCAGGCAGCCCCACGTTGCAGTCTTGCTGGCAGCAGGAGCTACTCTGATGGCTTGGTCCGAGCAGAGGAAATGCTGAAGCCCCAGGGATTGGGGCCACGAGTGCTGTGGGCTACCTGGTACCGTTCAGTGCACGGCCTGCATAACCGGGGACGGCAGCCCTACCAGGGAGTCCTGCTCTTAAAGCAAAAAGACAAATTGCTTATCTTCTCTGAGTCAGCCTCAGAGCCTTTCCTGCAAGTACGAACTGTGCTCCTAACGGTTCTGACTTCAGCCTGAGTCCCTCTTATCACCCACCATAGAATTTGCTTTTCCTTGGCGTCTCTTTCAGTGATCAACTCTCTAAGAGAGACCAGAGGGCCAGAGCAGGGTATTACATAAATCATAATTGTGGGGCTGGGAGTTGTAGGCGGTCACTGATTTGATCAGACATTAGGGATGCCACCACCAGGTGGTGACCGGATTGCTGCTTTCTCCCCAGCTTACAGAATTCACGTCAGCCGAAGCACAGTGCGGACGCTGCTCAGCCTCGATGAAGGTTACGAAGTCGTCCTCAGAGGTCCGACTGAGCTGAAGGTGCGAGAATGTTCCCATCATGGTGAGGGAAGCCTCCAAACGCCCAGTGGCTGTGAGCAGTGGGGAGAGTCCTGTCTGGCCCATGTGGCTGCCTAGAGCTGGAGAGGTACCCTGCAGGGACTCTGCTCCCTGGAGTCCAAGGACACACTCCTTCCCAGGAACCACTGGCTCCCTGTGAGAACAAGGGCTGGGCCAGAGAAGTCACTGTCACTGCTACTGTGACCTACCTGTGTAGCTTGGGAGTGCACAGCACACGTTAACACATGGCTCGCTCAGAACAGTGATAACAGCGGTGTGGTCGCCCCTCTATGGCGAAGAGACTCAACTATGGAGGCAAAGTGACTTGTCGACATCACAGGGCTTATAACCCAGGTTCAATGACCCCAAACCATCGAACCGTGTCTTCTCCATAGCCCTGTTGGGCTCCTACTCAGCCCTCAGAACCTCAACTCAGACATCACCCCTTTCCCACTCCCTTCCCCAATCAGGGACCATATAACCTTCTCTGAGCACCTGACAGTCCCATGTCCAACCCTCTGCTGTCACAGTGTGACACTGGGGGTCCTAGCCCACAGGCACCGTGAGGCAGAGACAAGTCCACGACCTGTGCGATTCTGATGTTCATGTCCGATAAGGCAATGGCACGGCACCCCGTGAGTGACTTTTTCCCTGTCCCACCCCCTCTATGCCTCCAGTCCTCAGAAAGAGCCAGGCCTGGAGTCCATGGCTGTCAGGGTCCCAGAAGCAGTGTGCTCCCTGGGACCTGCTTCATCACACTAGGGATGTGAGAGCAGGAGGGTGCAGGCCAGAGAGGCAGGAAGCTGTGGTCACGCAGCCCTAAAAGCCGGCTTACGTGGAACACTGTGCTCTTGGGGGCTGCGGTTACAGGAAAGCGAGCTGGAGCGAGTCAAGGCAGGCGTGTCTTGGTAGGGATGAAGGGGCTGGGTGTCCTGAGGGACAGAGGACTCTGGTGACAGAAAGGGCTGCAGAGAGGAGTAAAGGGGGAGGCACGTGAACTGGCCTAGGGCTCTGAGGGGCAATATCCATCTCTTAAAGCCCTGGCCTAGACCAGCCAGATCTGACCCCAGGGTCCCTCCTGCCCCTAACCCATCGGGCAGGCAGCTATGTGCCCAGCATGGGGAGGTGACCAAGCGCTTTAACAGCAAAGGTTGGAGGGACTCGTAGGTCACAGAATCCTGAGATCTGAGTATTCTGAGTATTCCAGACCTGCTAGTCATGGGTTCACGATTCCTTCTTTATTTATTTCTCTAATAGATTTTTTTTTCTGATTTACAAAGGCCATGTGTGCTTGCCAGAGAGAGAGAGAGAGAGAGGGCAGTGTGTCAAGCCACGATCCCTTCTCCTCCCTTTCACCATCTTGTTGAGAGTTTGGTGCATCCACAAACCTGCACCCAACATGCTTTTTAAGGCACCGGGGCCAGGATTTGAACTGCAGTTGACCATGTAGGATCCGGTTCCCTTAACCACTAGGCGACAGGGCTAGCCCTCACAGATCAATATTAACTTATTTAACCCTCACAGTAACTTTACAAGGTACTGAGGAAACTGAGGCGCAAAGAGGTAAAGGAAGTTGACCAAAGTCACACAGCTAGCCAAAGGCAGAGCTGAGCCAGGCCCCCAGGTTCTGACTGGGCTGTGTTGAACTGTGGGCATCAGGTGACTCTCTGCCCTTCAGCTGGACAAGGTTTGCTTGGGGAAGGCCCTCTCTACCCCCCTTCCCTCTCTCTATTCCAGGGAAAGGGCATTGAGGAGACCTACTGGCTGGCGGGGAAGGCAGGTTTCCCCAGAGCCCTCCCCACCCCTCTGGACATCAAGCCGGGGTAAGTAAGCAGGAAAGGGGGGCAGTTCCCCAAAGTTTGGACTTTTTTGTTTCAACGTTTGTATTTGTTTTCCTGAGTATAAAAGAATTACCTGACTCTCATGGGAAACTTGGAAAATACAGAGTTCTTTAAGGATTGCATAATCCCCCGTTCCCACTGCTGGTTGACGATGGCTGCTGCGCTTCAGTGTAGCTGCTGCCTGGTTCCTGCATTTGACCTGGGCACCCTAGGGCCCTGCTCTGGGCTCAGCTTGCAGTCCTGGGCACCTTCCCACATAGCTCAGAGCACCTTAGAACAGACCTGTCATGGCCGCGTCGGGTCTGCGACATGTGGGCACATCACAGTTTGCTTAATCTTTCACTGCTTAGCGTGTAGAACTTTCCGTTCTGAACTGACTACGGGGAACAATTTGGTAAATATTATTGCAATTTGCTATTCACACTATTTCCACAGACAAGGAGTTCTTAGATAAAAGGACACCCACATTGAGAGGTCACGTGAGGTGGAACTTGTCCCTGTCTGGGTGGCTCTTGCCTTAGGATAAATATCACTCACCGAGGACACGCTGGGGAAGGTGCAACAACATTTCACTCCAGCGTGCTGTTCCCCCACTCCCGTCCATCCAAGCAGCAACAGTCTAGGGCCGGGAGACAGGGTCATGAGTGATGCCACTTGCCACAGAGGTGCCGGGACCACAGAGGCCAGTGGCTCATTCCACCAATGGGGAGGCTGAGCCCAGGGATGGGCAAGTCTCCGCCTGGGATCCCATAGCATGGCCACATCAGGGCTTGAACCAGAGGCCAGGCGTGGGGTCGTGCCCTTTGACCTGGCACCCTTTTATAAGGACATGCCAGCCTCCTGTGTGCAGAATCAGCTTGTATTTGTGGAGAGGCCTCCACACAGCCCAGGCCCCTCACCTCTGTAGATGACAGGGTGTGAGAACAGGGCTTGGGTCTGGGGCAGAGGTGGACCCCCACTGCAGGCTCTGGATGGTGTGACCATGGCAGGTCCCTCTCCTGAGGTCCTTTCGGCTGCTCTGATCATTTTTTTATGTCCATGATAGAGCATGTGCACAAGCATGTGAGAAGAAACATGGGGCATGCCCTCCACAGGGTCAGGTCAGGCCACAATCCCGTCTCTAGGCCTCTAGCAGTCTGATCTTGGGTATCTGCATAAGCCCAGAATATTTCAGGCTAGAGGTCTGTTTTCTGAGCATCCAGTTCTCCGCCCCTGTGCCAAGGCAGCCCCCATCCTGAGAACAGGCCTGGCTGTGGCCCCCTCCCCTTTCCTTCTGAGGACTGCTGCTCCAGCGCTCCTCCCTGTGGCCTCCCTTGGTATGTCAGCCTCTGAGCCTTGTCCAGCGAGCTCCCTCTGGCCCCACACACCCACTCCATCTCTCTCCTCCACACCTATGGACCCCCCTGGCCCCACACACCCACTCCGTCTCTCTCCTCCACACCTATGGGCCCCCCTGGCTCCACACACCCACTCCGTCTCTCTCCTCCACACCTATGGGCCCCTCTGGCCCCACACACCCACTCGGTCTCTCACCTCCACGCCTATTGGTCCCTCTGGACCCACACACCGACTCTGTCTCTCACCTCCATGCCTATGGGCCCCTCTGGCCCCACACTCCCACTCAGTCTCTCACTTGGCCTATACTTCTCAAAAGACTGCCTGCTGTCCCATCCTCACTTCCTCCCACCCACACTCTCCCCAGCCCAGCCCACAGTCTGACTTCCACCCCCACCTGGCCCAGGAGGCTCCTAGGAAAGTCACCCATGTGGCCCCTGTCCATGTCACAGGATCCATGGGCAGTTTTAGTTCTCAGCTGGACAGCTAGGCGCCTTCCCCTCTGCCTGTCCTCTTCCTAGAAACATGTTCCTCCTGCCTCCGCCTCCTCGAACCTCTCCTCAACTCGTTCTCCCAGGAAGCCAGCTCTCCCTCCTCGCCCAGGTGCTGGGGTTTCACTGCGCTCCTCCATGGGGCCTCCCCCATAGTCCTGATGCTGAGGACACCCTCTACCTCCCTTCTGCATGCTGGGCTGCCCCTCAGTGATTCCTTCTGAGGCTCTCGCCACCCCCAGCCCCAAAGGTCCACCCACCACTGAAACCTGGTTTTCCTCCAGAGACCTCTGCTTGTCCACAACCTTGCTCCTCAGTCAGAAGCCTCACACTATCCTCGGCCCCTCTACCTCTCCACCGGCACCCCCCACCCCATCCCCATCAAACTTCCCTGTGGTCAGCAAGACAGAGACTCCAGACCTCCAGGCAGGAGAGAGTCCCTGTGCCCACTAAGGCTCAGATCCTGCACACAAAAACACTAATGTGCATATATGCTCAGAGATGGATGTACGTGCATGCACACGGGTGTGCGCACACATGCATGTACACGCATACAACTTGCAGCCCTGCCTCCATCACACCCCCACCTCCTCTGGCTTCTCGGGCTCCATGCCCTCATCTGACCTAGCCATTCTCACCACTCCCCTGGCCCACTGGAGGGTCTCCTGGCCACTTTCCCCTCACCTACTGGTCCGCTTCCATCCTTCTCCACCCAGCGGCCAGAGCGATCTGTTAAAAACACCAGCAATCGATAAGAAAGTTCCCTGGTGTTAAGTTCCTGGCTGTTATATTGCTCTGAGGTTAAAGCCCAGATTCTGTCACTCATTCACTGGGGTCCTGCGTGGTCCCACCGGAGCCTGCCTCTCCGTCCAGTCTCTCTTGCCATCTTCTGCCGTTCACAGGCCCCATTGCTGTTCCTCACAGCACACTAGCGTCTCCTCACCTCGGGGCCTTTGCTCTTGCTGTTCCCTGTACCCACCATGCCTTGCACCTCCTTCCTGTGCAGATCTCTGCTTAAAGACACCTTAATCAGGAGGTGGCTCTGTTCGCACACTCCGAGTGGGGCCCTGCTGCCACCCTGCAATCTGTCTCCCAACGTGGCAGTCTCCATGGTGCTCGTTACTACCTGACTTCTTACTGATGTGCTTATGGAGCTTTCCCCGCCCATGAGATCACTTGAGCTCTGGACATCGGTGCACCTGCACACCTGTCCTTCTCTGCCTGGCACTCAGGGCATCCTGCCATGTCCCCAGCCTGGCTCTGTCCTTGAGGGCACTGTGGGAAACTGGGCTCCTAGCCCTCCTGGTTACCCCATCCCAAAACTGGGAACCAGCAGATCAGGCAGCCCTTTGTCACCCAGAGCCCCATTAGCCAATGACATTGCCACTCCTGAACAGAAATTTAAGAAAGGACTGGCAACGTCTTCATCTTCTTCTTGGTTCAGGCATGGAGGAGAGCAGAGATCTGTCGCAGTGAGCTCCTCCTAGACCTCCAGGCAGGCAGGGGAGGACCTCTGTACTCAGGCCCTACATGTGAGCTTGCAGGGGCTTGTGAGCACACACACATTCACATACACCCACACCCACACACAGGTACACGTACACTATGCCATAATGGGCACCAGGTATGCGTGCACATGGAAACACCACCACATGTCCCTCAGATGGTCTAGAGATGAGATCACAGACAGACAGACAGACAGACAGAGACTCTGCAGGGCGTGCTCAGGCTGCCAGCACTGCATGGGGACTAGCCTTGGAGCTGCACTTCCAAGGCAGTTAGCAAATGTGCACTTGAATGCTATAGCCTGATTCTTCTTTCTTTCTTTCTTTCTTTCTTTCTTTCTTTCTTTCTTTCTTTCTTTTTTTTTTTTGGGGGGGGTGGTTTGCCATAGGGTGCATGTGCTTGCCAGAGAGACAATGAAAGGGAAAGTGAGAGCTCACCCCCTGGGGAGGATGGCCACACCGCAATCCATTCTCCATTCTCCTTCTGAGATTTTGGGCATGCCCACACACATGCCTGGCATGATGTTCAAGCCACCAGGTCTGAGACTTGAACTGTGGTCAGCCATGTAGGAATCTAGCACCCTAACCACCATGCAACCTGCTAGCCCCCTAGTCTGTTTTTTTTTCTAAAGCCAAGTTTTCTACAGATGCATTTAGTCTTACCCATGTGTTTCCCTCACCTGCAGAAAGTATCTTTCTATTGGGTCATCGGGAAGGTCATGATGCTTTTTTGCACAGAAAAACATAGAAAAATACGTCATGACTTTTCTGACAACCTAATATTTAGGGATGTTTGAGGAGGCCAATGGAGATTCGGGGAAGAGACAAAAGTGGCTGTCCCCTCACCATGGCCTGGCCTGGCCACCAGCCCAAAACATGCCTCCCATCAGAGACGCTCCATGAAAGATCCTTCTCCCTCTTCTCGTCTGCTTACCAGGCTCCCCTGCCAGGTGGCCGGGAGGCCCTGACTGCACTTAGGTGGCCCTGTGGCCCTGTGTCTCCCTACAGACCAAGGACTTCCTGAGGGCAGGCAGGCTCTGAGCCCTCTTTCAGGGCCTTGTGGAAAGACAATAACCCAGCCCTGCCCCACTCCAAGAGCCTGTGGAAGGGAACACATGAGAAGGTAAAAGTGTGGGGGGAGCAGGAGTCCTGGGTCTGACCCTCAGTTTGCATAACACCTCGAAAATCACAGAGCCCCTCACTTTACCGCTGCTCATCCCTCCTGAGTAAGGGACAGAGCTGGGGCTTATTCCTGATCTCCCAGACAGCCACTGGACCCAAAGCCATGCATGTAGGTCATTCAGCAGCTGTGTGACACTGGGAAAGACACTTTCCCTCTCTGAGCCTCAGGGTTCTACAGTGCCAAATTCAGGAGGGCAGTGGTTACTCTGCAGGGCTGCTGCAGGGATCAGGAGAAACAAAAGAAGCAAAGGGACCACTGGCCAGCAGGTCGGGCCCTAAATGCCCACGACCATTGTTCTGGGTGTGATAGTTATGATTCTTACTTTCCCTTTTTCTTCAGAGACCCCTGGAAGGAACTTATAAACCAAGAAATCAAGGTGGCCTTTGCCAAAGCCCGCCGGGGCAGAGGTGGGACCTGGAGCCCAGGGAAGGCCTTGGCTGGGCCCTGAGGAGAACAATGGAGCAGGCAGGTGCCTGCAACCAACTGGCCAGGGACTCTCGAGCCTAGACTCCCGAGCCCCTTCCTGCTCCACTTCCTTCAGAGGAGTCTCTAGTTGAGCTCCCTGGTGGCCAAGCAAGAGTGCTCATTAATTAGTTCCAGAAAGTGACTGTAATCGGTCGTTCCTGCATGAATCCTAGGAGGGAGCTTGCCTCTTGACCCCAAAACAATAAAAATAGAAATGCTCCCTCCTCCCCTGCTGCGCTTTGTTCTTGACTAATTGTTTTGACGCAGAAGTCATTATTATAAGAGCTGACCATTCCACTGGGGAATGTGGTCCCCATTGTACAGCTGAGGTGCCTGGGGCTTGGAGGAGGGTTGTTTGCTCTGGGTGGTACAGGTGCCCTGGGCAGAAGCAGCAGGACAGGAGCCAGAGCAGGAAGATGAGGGCTGCAGGCTCAGCTCAGTCACCTATCCCGTCACATTCCCCTCGTGGAGCCCCTGTGTTGTCATCTCTAAAATGGGCACTCAGAGAATCTGAGTATTTCTAACGGAACTCTTGGCCCACAGGAAACTCTCAAAGGCTGCTGCCCCTGACCCTGTTCCTCCTCTCAGGGCCAGCCTAAACCTTTGGGTGTCCATGAGCACCGTGCACAGACTCCAGGCCTTGAGCTCCCCGAATCTCAGGATGGGGGAAAGAGGAGGAAATTCCTTGGTTCTCAAGAAAATGAGACTTCTCTCTTATAGGGAAAAACAAATAAGAACTAGAAATGCACAGCTGAGTCGACTGGCTCCCAGTGTCAGAGGGCACTCACCAGATGTCCCAGGTGATCTCAGAGCAGAATTCATCTTCCCAGCCAAGGGAAAGGGCTGGGCAGCTGAGGGGGCAGGTTAAGCCTAAACAAACTTGTCCTTCTTCCAAAGAGCCCTTTGGGGAGGAAGCTGGCACTAGAACTTTGAACTGGAGGGTATGGGGACTATGGTCCGTTTGGGGGGCATGGTTGCATGTGTGTGTGTGTGTGTGTGTGTGTGTGTGTATGTGTGCATATATATGTGTGTGTGCATTGGCGGGGGGGTAAAGAAGGAGCTATGTAAACGATGTCGGGGTGTGTGGACTTGGCTTTGGCAGGTGCCACAGCCTGTCCCTACCTGTACAACCTTGGACCAAATATTTTCTGTCTCCTGTGGCTGAAATGTGAAATAGGGTCCATTACTCTTACCCCCACGCCGTCATGAGAACCAAGTGACAGGCTGTGGAAGGACCATGCCAGGCTGTGTGGGACTCAGCAGTGTGAGGAGCGAGCATCTTCAGGCATGTCTATGCAGAGTGCCATGGCTGTGTGTTTTCATGCAGGGTGCAGGACAACCATGGACACCTGGGGACAGAGGCAAGGCCTTGGTTCCTCCACTGACTTTCCATGTGGCCTACCTGAGGCCTGTGGATTTTCTCTTGGGGCCTCAGTTTCTTTATCTGTAAAATGGGTGTTTGGTCTAGGCGAGCAGTGTGGCCCTCTGCATGTGTACTTCTGTGTACATCCTGAGAACCCATGAGCATGTGTGTGGGTCCATGGGGGCCCACACAAGGAGACCAGACACAAGGAGACCAGAACTCAAACTGGGATTTGGCTTCCACGCCCCCAGCCCCTCGGCCCTTGGGCCGCGCTGTCTGGCACTGACTGTACTGCAGGTGTGGCCCTGTGTTGGCCTCTCCCTACAGGCCGCAGGCTTCCTGAGGGCAGGCAGGTTCTGAGCCTCTTTTTGTGACCCCAGCAGCTGGCCAGAAAAGGTCAGTGGAGGGAAAATATAATGGGGCAGTGGAAGTTACTGTGGTCAGGTAAACCTCACTTTAAGGAAATCCTCATGCATGAAAATCCAGATTTGCCCCAAGAGCAGTGGGGTCTGCACTCTCAGAGGGTGGGCACTGAAGTGACAGAGCAGGAGCCACACAGGGACCAGGCACCTGTTGTACTGTTGTGCACATGGTTCTCGGAGCCATCTCTGCAGCCCTGGGGGGGG
>NW_006159505.1:5719777-5736962 GCF_000334495.1 Tupaia belangeri chinensis | reverse complement strand
CCCGGGGGGGGGGGGGTGGCAGCGTCCTCTGAATGCAGACTGAGCAGGTGGTGTTGCTGCATCCCCCTGGGGCTGCAGGACAGTCACCCGAGCTTCTTCTGAGAGCCCCCTGTCCCCGCTATGGCCTCACTCTGCCCCCACTCTGCCCTCACTCTGCCCTCACTCTACCCTAGGCTTTCTTGTACAGGCTCTTCCCACCCAAGGCGCCAGCCTCCCCATGCACAGGGTTTGACTACATCACTGGGGTCTCTCCTGTGTTTTCAGAAGTTCTAGAGGCTCTCCCACTAGGGGGCAGACAAGGTGTTTCACAGAGAAGCAAGAACCCTACAGCTACCCTGGAGAATCCTATGCCCTCCCTAGGCTGCAGGGTCCCAGGGCTGGCTGTCCTGGCAGGAGGGAGGATGGGGGGTATACAGAGAACTGGGGCCACTCCATGGAGTAGTGTTGTTTGGGGAAACAGTGGGCTGTGTCCTGACCCTATGGGAAAGGCCTGGCCCAGTCCCACGTGCAAAGGCTGGTGCAGCCTCCAACCAATTAAATTTCCTGGTAAGCAACTGGAGAAGGTACTCAGTGCTAAGGTAGGCTTTCGGGCATTGCCTCTCAGGCCTCTCATGCCCCGTCCTGGGAGGCAGGGACAACTGTGCACCTCAGACAGGGCCATGGGGCTCTTGCTGCCCACCCCTCTATTCTGACAGGGACCTTCCTTCTGGGCTCCAGATCCAGAGGCAGCACTGCTCTGTGGGCCTCCCTGATGGGCTACGTATGGCCCACCTTGACCCTCTATATCCATCCTACTCATGACAGTCCCCCAGACCCAGATCAATTGTTGAGCCCCAGCCAGCTCACACGGATGGCCTCCACCACTGTACAAACCTCACTATTTAGGTCCCCGGCGAGGGCACTGGCTCTCTCGCTGCCCACCTGCCTCCATCCCATGTCCAGCCCACCTGCAGTGCAGACCTTGCCATGGCATTCTCTTACTTAACAAAAGCCCCCGGCTCCTGGTCAAGGCCCCTTGCCCTGACCTCCTGCCAGCCGACCTCCAACTGCCCAGCCCATCCTGCCCCAGCCTGGGCCCATCCTGTCCTCTCAAGTTGTTCACACCCACAATTTTACAAAAAGAATCCCTATGGACAATTGTAATAACCCCCATGACCTGGCGCCAGGGACCTGGAGACCGTGTGGTCTTCCCCTGTCCACTGAGTCAGAGACATAGTCCTTCCAGCCTGAGAAGTGCCGCAATATCTGCTCAGCACACCTCCAGCTCTGCTGTACACAGGGCCGGGAGGCAAGCCATGGAGCATCTCTGCTCTCCCAGTGTCCACCCCGAGCCCCCACCATGCAGCCCAGTAATGCCAGGTCTGTGCGAAGCTGAGCACTGGAGAGTCATTGATGGCTGCCTGCACCCTGGCAGCCACGTCACCTTTCTCCATCTTCTTCAACATCCCCTGGTCTCCAAACCCACTGCTGTCCCAAGCCCACCAGGACCCAGCCTCTACTTCCCGTTTCATTGTTGAAGAGCAGCTGTGAGAGTGATCGAAGACCCAAGAACCTTAAAGGGCTGACTCAGGTCTTCCCAGACCCTGGGCAGGCATGTTCAAGGCTCTCCTGGTACAGCCTGTGGGAAGGGTGGCATTTCACTGAAAAGAAGCAACCAATATGGATGGTATCTTAGCAATTAACCCCACTAGTACCGTGCGAGCAAAGTACTGTTGGGTCACTGGAGAAGTCGTGTCACATGTTTGTATAGAAAAATACATCATGACTTTACCGACTGCCTAATATTATCCCCACGTTTTAAATAAGGCTACTGAAATGCAGTCCTAGGTCACCCAGCAAGCCAGGGGCAGAACTGGACCCCAGCCCCAAAGCCCCCCAAGACTACACGCTACATGGGAGAAGGTGATACAGTCCCCAGAGCCAGGTGGGGCCCAGCAATGGAAATGGGAACGGGAGAGTTGTGGGGCAGGATCCAGAGGAGCGAGCAGGTGGGGAAGGGTCTTGGGACGCCAAGGCCGACAACCAGGTGTCTGGGGGGCAGATGCCAGAGCATGCCAAGGACAGAGGTCAAGGTTAGACCCATAGGGGCCGTGGGACCGTGGACAGTGAAAGGCCATCCAGGAGCCCCTTAAAAGGCTGTTTCAGGCTTTCCCACACTGGGCAGGCATCTCCACGGCCTCACCTGGGCTGCCCGAGGGGGGCTTTCTCTCCATAGTCAGTCCTCCCCTTGTCTCCTGGATGTGGAGCACAGACTGGAGAGCTCCCAGTCAGCGGCCTTGGGTTTTTTATTTGCATGGGTATCCCTACAAGGTAGCTCCTACAGCCCCTACCTCTGGCAGTTTGAAAGGAGGCAAGAGGGAGACACAGAGGGGTATGGATGGGAAGGAAGAGAGAGAGGGAGAGGAAAGGGAGTGGAGGGGCACTGGACAGAGATAACGACATGCGGGGACAGGGCAGGAAAGGAGGGAGATGACCAGGGCATCTGCCAGTCACGATATAGCATATGGCCCCGAGAGGAGCGACAGACACAGGAGGACAGGAAGAGGGATGTGTGCTGGGACCTCCGGGGAGGACCTGGTCAAATCTGTTTGGGACAGACTCCATCTGACTGCTGGGTGGAGGGGGGCCGGGCAGCGAGTGAACAGAAAAGGGAGACCTGGGCCAGGAAGCTGTTCTGGGAGAGGTGAGGAGAGAGATGCCAAGGCCAGAGGGGGAGGGAGGGTCAGATGCTTCCACACTGAAGATGGGGAGGAGGAGCCTGCAAAAGGAGCCAGGAGGAGGCGCTCTAGAGGAGAGAACCAGAGAGTAGATAGGCCTGGGGAACAGGACGGGTAAAGCAGAGGGTGGGGGTTGGAAAGGGGCAGCTATGGAGAACCAGGCCAGGGCTTGGGAGGGAAGTGTGTCCTCCAAGCAGTGCTCACCATGGAGCGCACAGCGGGCTCACTGGGATGAAGCGGCTGGAGACCAGTGGAGGCAGAAGTGCGGAGAGCAGAGAGCCATGGAGACAGCAGGACAGGCCCCCTTCCCAGGTCCGGCCAGAAGGCTGTGAGAGGTGGCCAGCAGCTGGGGGCCCTAGAGGGCCAGGACAGCCTCGTGGGACAGAAGAGTGCCCCTGTGGGTGGGAGGGCCGCAGAAAGGGGGCTGCCCAGAAGGCTTCGGGGGCAGGGGAGATGGATTAGCCTCTGCCGGCAGGAATATAGGCACGCACCAGGGGCCAGGCTCAGGCCTCAAACCCAGCCTTCCACTCCTGGGCACAGAGGAGAGGGTGGACAAGTAGGCAAAACCACACTGCCCAGAAGAGGCCAGAGGGTGGTCACCCAAAGGCCACATGTAACCCATCTCTAAGCTTCCAGGCCCAGAGAGCACACTGGCCTTGGGCACAGGGCCTGGCATCCCCTCAGGACAGGATCCAGAATTCTGCACTCCGGACTACAGCCCAGCCTCCGGCCCAGCTCACAGCATCCCATCTGGACGACCACGGGATGGCGGGGCAGGCACGGCAGTCCGCCTGACTTATTTAGACCAGACCGTGTCCTTTCCTCGCCTCTCCTTTTCACAGCCCAGGAAATCAGCTCTAGTGGAAGCCGCCCAACTCCCACATGGTCTGCTTTGGAGAAACTCAGTCATGAGCCGTGCGGGATGGCAGCCTATTCCCACAGGCTGAGTGCACGTGTGCTCCTGTGTCTGCATGTGTGTGTACCCACGCACATGCATGAGAAGGCTGCGTGCACTGGGTTTGGGAGTCAGGGTATTTTAAGTGGTCAGTGTGTACATTGAGCTGTGTTTGTATGCAATGTGTGGTATGATTGTGATTGTGGTATGTGTGTGTGAGATACACACATGCATATAGCATGTATACATCACGTGTGCTCAGTGTGCACGTCTGTGAGATGTTCTGACCTGTGGTGTGTATCTGAGCACTGAATCTGTGAGGGTGCATGTGTCTGTGTGGCGACTGTTTCAGGGTGTCTCTGAACAGTCAGTGGACAGTGCGTGTGTCTGTGTGAACTCTGTGTGAGGTGGCTGTTCACCTGAGCTGTGGTCCCATGTGTCCTGCAGTCTCTGAGGGTCCAGATGAGGGGGTGTGCACAGGTGTAGGTGTGCATGTGTCTCTGTGGGAGCAGGCGGGGCTTCAGGTGTCAGGGGACAGAGAGCAGACATAGGGCACCCCACTGCAATGCCTCTGCACTGCAACTGCTGGGCACTGTCCCTCCGGAACCTCAACCTCCTGAGAACCGTGCTTGAAGCAGGAAGGAAGAAGGCAAAGAGAGTTGCACACCAGGGGGCACAATGGCCCAAGCCTAAGGCCACCTGGTGAGGACTCAGTGCACTTAGGCCCGCCCCTCGCCAGTCTGGCAGGAGACCCTTGCAGAATGGAAACCCAGCCGCCTCCTGCCACCAGTACAGCTTCCCTGAGGGCTGTCACAGCTATATTTTAGGCAGGTCCTTCCCCATGTCCCCTGAGCACAGCCAGGGGGCCCTTCACAAACCACTTTACTCACTCCTTGAACTAAACCAGCACGAAAAAGATTGTGAACACCAAAAAGATTGTGGATGCCAAGAAACTGCAATTAAGAACTAGAAATTGTGGTGAGCTATGCCACTGATTGGTGGCTGCAGGATTCAAGAGCTCACTCTCCAAACAACTTCGTGGTCCATTGCTGCCTCCATGTGACAGAGGTGGAATGGTTCACAGAGGTGGGCCGTCCACCCCGTCACCTCGCAGAGAGTGGCACAGCGAGGATGGGGACTCTGATGGGTCTCCCTGAAACCTGGGCTGCCTCTCTTCCTCAGCCCTGCCCGCTTCAGCTCTCCCCTCACACCTACAGCTGTGCACACCTCCTCCACTTAAGGTGGGAGAGGAAGTATCACTTGACACAGAGCTTTAGGCCCCTCACTCTGCGCTAAGGAATGCTCTGTCGAGAAGCAGTACGATAACGTATTAAATGGGGAGTCCCACTGCCTGCAGTCACGCATGCTGGCTGTGCAAGCTTCAGCTAATTACTTAACGTCTCTGGGCTTCCCCGTGTCATCAGCAAAGAAGTAATCATTACATCTACCTTGTTGGGTGTAGTCAGGGTTAATGGGCGCCAACATAAAGGTTGGATTAGAGAGCGGCCTGGGCCCAGACTAACCCCTTCCCAACTCAATTCCTCATGGTAAAAACAAGAGTACTAATCCTATTAACCACCGCCTCTCCATCACACGTCTGCATTTTGCTCTTGGTGGGAGGTGGTGATGAGACCCCATAGGTGAAGGCTGTGCACCAGCAGAGCCAACGCCAGGGCTTGCACCCAGCCTGACCACAGCCCACCACCCTTCACTTCCCAGGGCCAAGGAGCTTCCCTAGAGCAGCACTTCTCTGAGGGGGTCGGTGGACTGGAGGTTTGCTAGAGGTGCAGAGTCTACACTCCACCTCCCACCTCCTGAACCAGACTCAGCAATCTACTTAAACAAGCCTTCAGGGATCTAATACCTGCTACAGTTCAAGAAGAAGCAACCCAGACCTCCGAAAAGGTTGCTGTGTGAACTCAGGAGTGCCACACTCAGAGTGTGGCACGGAAGGAAGGAGGGTGGGTGAGGAGAACCTGCTGTGTGACTTCTGGCCATATTCTCACCCTCTCTGAACCTCGGATCTGCCATCTTTCTTGGAGTAGAAGCAGAGGAGGCTGGTTTTAGCAGGCGGCCATTACCTGGTACCGAGGAGCTGCTTCCTGGAAGCTTTACCAGGTCGCAGGGTTTTGACCATGCTAAGAAAGACGAGCCTGCAGCCTCCCGACACCGCAGTGTGAAGCGGGAAGGGGATGCAGGTGGCTGCTGAGGGTGGGGCCCGGCTGCTGTGGAGCTCTGTGGAGACCGAAGCTCTTCCTCTGGGAACCCGGGGTAGGGACACCTTTGCCCTGGTGCTCAGAGCATACAGGGCTGGGTACTCCCTTACTCAGCCCTCTCTCCCAGACCAAGTCTCCAGGGCTCTCAAGAAACGTTCCCCTGTCACTGGGGGCTCCCCTGCCAACGAGTCCCTCCAGTTGCCCACAGCATCACGGCCTTCACATGGGGAGGAGGGCAGCGGTAGTCACTGACGCAGCCCTTAGCACCCGGTCTTCCGCCGCGGCCTCCTCTCCTCCCCTCCTCTCCTCCACACCCGCTCGAAGTTGGCAGAACACAGTCTCCCTTTTCGAGATGAGACTGAGATGGTGAGGGCAGAGTGACTTGCCCAAGGCCACCTGCTCCCTTGTGGCGAGGCCGCCATGGTGGCCATCCGTCTCCTCGGGGCTGGTGTCCTGCTCTGGCTAATGCCCTGGGCCAGCTCTGAGACTCTCATTGTTAGTCTGGGACGAGACTTTCTGACCTCAGAGACCACCACCCAAGTCCACACTGGCACACCCTGGCTCATCCAGAAGGGTACACTGGGTTACGCTTCAAATGGTTAAAGGGGACGAGCCATGCGTTTCCCAGCAGCCAGGCGCTGCAGAAAGCTGCGGTTTCACGGTCCGCGACTCAGCATAGACTTGGGCTGTGGAGAGACTGCTGATCCTACCCAATTTTCTCACCTAACATCCCCTCTACCCGTCAGTCTTTGGGGCCTCCGGGAACCCCCAGGCCCCTCAGCCATTGTTCTCACTAATAGGACTCTGAGCCAGAGCCAGGTGCCTCCTGGGTGGTGGCTGAGGGGTCCACAGGGCCTCACCGGTACCTGCTTCCTCTGCCTTGGAAATGCTGAGCGCCACAGTGAAGGGTGACTCGTGTCCCCACTCAGAAGAGAAAACCAGCCAAGCGAGTCTCTGTACACACCACGGCCCCGGAGCCTGAGGATGCAGTGGGAGTGCCTGTCGTGCCCTGCCCTGTCAGCTGTGACTGTGCACGCTGCAGCACCCCACCGGGCCTCAGTCCCTCTTTGGTGGAAGGGGCCTTCCCTTGCTGGGTGGCTGCGGGGAGGAGAAAGTGAAGTAAGCCAGCTCTGCTTATTCCCACTGCGCAGACCAGCTAGTGCTCGGCCAGGAGGCACACTGCCCTCTGTGGCGTGGGGGTCCCAGCCCTGCTGTTGGCTTTTAGCTCACTAACTCCCTGCAGCTGACACGTCATCTTCCCGCATGGTCCCTCCAGGAGGGGCCCAGAGTTGGTATGGTGTGAGGCCATCCTAGGGCAGGTGGGCAGGGGAAGCACTGGGGAACTCGGGGTTCTGCTCCAGAAGGCAGGCCCCTCGAGAGGCTCGTGCGGGAACTCCCTGACCCCAGGGGCTCATGTGGGTGCCCGGCAGGGGCAGGGAGTGAGGACGGCCACATTTTACAAAGGTCTGGCCTGGGAGGCAGGAATTCTGGGTTCAAAGTTGTGTGACTTGGGCTACTTCAGGTCTCTGAACCTCGGGCACTAAAGGCTGCCCATGGCTGTCTTTACTCTGATGTCACAAGAGATGAAGGACTGGCCCACAAAGGGTCTTCAGCAAAGAGCGGTGGAAACTAAACTGGGGGCCCAGGGCGTTGTGGTCCTTCCCACTCTCGGCCTATGCTTGGATGAGGACAGCAAAGCTCAGGGAGGTTTAGCAGCTTGTCTGAGATCGCGCCGATGAGCAGCACACGGCTACATTTCTGGCCCACCAGCTCCTACAGCCAAAATCCTCTCTGGGAGGGTTTTCTTACCTCAGAATGGTGATCCCAAGGACTCAGAGAACATGTCTCCTATCCTCGCTGACAGATGCAGGAGGGAAAGGAAGTGTCTCCACAGAAGGACCCACACTGTGAAGGCCGGCTGCCTATTGATGCGCTGTCCAGGGAACGCTTCAATCCTGGAGGCATGCGAGCAGGAGCTAGGCAGCTGGGTGGACAGTTGGTCTTGAAGGTCCTTAAGAGAAAGCCACCACTGCATGACTGCTAGGCAGACCCAGCCCTGCTCGGTTCCCCACCCCTCCTCCTGCAGACAGGCCCAAACTCACACACTTGGCCTTCCAGGTCTCTGGACCCAATCGGCCTCGCTGTTCTCATTTGCCTCCCAGGCACGGGACAGTTTAATGCACCAACTCTTCAGGCCACCAGGGAAGGGAGATCATGTTTACTGAGCAAGTCCCCGGGGCCAGCCCCTGCTCTCCCCCACCAGGTACTTTACATACGTCGTTTCATTTTCTCTTCACTGCACGCCAGGCCCTCAGGTGCTACTATTAGTCTCACTCTGCAGATCAGCAAACTGAGGTCAGAAGGTTCAAGCAAGTGCCAAATGTCACACCGAAAGACCGCTGAAGAAGGAAGAGGTGAAGGAGAAGGCTCTGAGCACGTAGGGTTCCCAGCTTTGAGCCACTGGTCCCCAGAGGCATCTGCAGCGGGTAGGCATGCTTGGTTGCCCATCTGTCTCCAACTCTTGAGGAGCCCCATCCAGACACTGAATAAGGTGGAACCCCACGAACTGACTAACCACAACCACAGACCTGGGAGTGTGCAGGAGGCAGGCACTCTCCCAAACCCGCCCTGGCCCAGCCCTGGCCCAGCCCTGACCCAGCCCTGGCCCAGCCCTGGCCCAGCCCTGGCCCAGCCTTGCCCCAGCCTAGCAGTTTCTCTCAGTGGCTGCGACTCTAAGAAGGGTGAGGCAGTGCTCAGTCAGCCTGGGCCTGGATGGGGCGCAGGTCAGACAGCAAAGCCAGGACCTGCCCAGGTTCATTTCAGCCCCACTGCGCATGCTCAGAGCGATGAAGCACTCTCCTGGACCTGGAAAAGGAAGCTGGCAGGGTATGGACGAGTGGAGCTCTCTGCAGTAAAGACAATGAGAGGGTGTTAGGGAACATCTCACTATCTTTACTGCCGAGAGCCCAACCTGATCCTTTACTCTTCAGTCTCTCTTCCTATTTTATAGACAAGGAAACTGAGGCTCTGTTATGCTAGCATCAGAGATGGGGTGGGATCGAGCAGCCAGGACCCCTGTGAGCACAGATCAAAGGCCTGGTGGTCGTAGCTGGTGGACATGGGAGGTAGGTTGGTTACCCTTCCAGGCCCTGCCAGGTTCTTTACCCGCATCCTCCTATCCCTTCCTTACCCATTTCCTCACTGCAGCTCAGGCCCCCTCCTGAAGGAAGCCTTCCCTGATCTCCCCCTCTGAGGCTACACCATGTCCCTGAGCCATGGGCATGACCTATTTCCCCAGACCAGCCTCCACAGTGGACTGGATAGGAGGAAGAAAAGGAAGCAGCTATCCTGGGGACCCCAGGGACCCAGCTTCCACCCTGATTCTCACGAGGCTCTGGGTGGTCACTTTCCTGCCTCTCAGTGGGACATTCAGGTCTACTCTCAGGGCTGGTGACCATCAGGGAAGAAGAACCTCTTGGACCAGGGCCTGGAGCACAACTGTGACTCTCCCCTAGCCCATACCCAGCAGGGCGTGGTCTCTGAGATTTAGTAAGGCCAAGGCATCTTGAGGGCAGCATTAGGGAAGATCTGTCTCAGTCTCTCACCTGATGTAAAACACAATCCTGCCACCCTGCTTTTGCACAGCACTTTAAAAAGGCAAGCATCGTGGTGACCAGACTGGTCTGGATTTTGCGCTGCAGATTTAGTCAAATCCCTGCCTCTTAAAAACTGTGAGACATAAGAGATGCTATTTAACCTTTCTGAGCCTCAGTTCCTCCAGCTATAAGTGGGGACCTTACTAGTCGCAGACAATTGGTTTTTAATTCATATTTACTCGCCCCAGCCCCTAGCCTCAGTTTCTCCATATGAAAAGTGGAGGCTTGGAGGATGCTGGTTCACAGGCTATTAGCATCCGGGAGACAGTGGGGGAGGACGAGTCTGGACACTAAAGCATAATCCAGAGAGGAGAAGCGACGAGCCTGGACGCGGCCGAGGCGGGTGGCCGCCGCCCGCCTGGGCGGGGAACCCCCTCTGCAGCCGCCCAGGGCCAGCGAAGGGTCATTTCCTTCCGCGTTCAGCCTTGCCTTCACCTCTCCTGTTTGCCCGCGGCGCCGGCAGCTGGGAAATCGGGCCAGGCCGGATTTCCTCCGCGGACCTGCGGCTCCTGGAGTCACCCGCGCCGCCCCCCCGCCAACCCCGGACCTCGAGGAGCGCTGACTGCGGACTGCGGACTGCACGTGCGGCTGCCCCGTGCCAGCCCAGGTCCGCATCCGCAGCGCTTCCTTGCGACCCCTCTCCCTCCCGGTCCTTACATCACGCCCTCTTCGTCCCCTCTTCCCTGCCTAAGTTCTAGCAAAAAGCAGACGCTGCACCCACCTACCCTGAACCCCAGTTCCGGATGAAACCAAAGCCCCGGTTGTGAAGCTGGCGCTAGGACCCCGCGGCTGCACCGAGGGGGGCGTGGTGGGGCGGGTCGGCCAGAGAGTATTTAAATCCGAGCGGCCCCGTGGGCAGTGAGTGCCGGGAGCCTCCTCGGGCCACGACCCCGGGTCCTGGCGCCGGGTGGGCCGGGTAGGTTTGCGCAAAATGTGCCGAGGCTGCCCGGGACAGGAGCGGCGGCCGCGCTGAGCCAGGTAGGCGTCCCGGCTGGCAGGGCCGACCGCTGGGGAGCCACCGCCCAGCGCCTTTAGCGAGCTCCCACCGCGAGCTTGGCTGCGAAGGGTCAGTCGAGACCCCCAACACACCCCAGCCAGTGTCCCCGCTTTAAGCGTGGACCCGGCTTGACCCTCATCTTCCCCTGAGAGCTCTCCAAGACGCCTGTCTCTGAGGTCTTTCCCGATGAGGCAGGTGGTCCCATTTGACAGCTGGGAAAACAGTGGCCGAAAGACTGGGACTTGCCCAGGAGCACGCAGCTAAACATAGCAGGGCAGGGTTTGAACTCAGGTTTCCTTCGGCCCTCTGATCCAGGCCTAGGGGGCTAGCTGTCCCACACGCGACAGCCTGCCCTTCTCTGCTGGGAAATTGGGGGTTGGGGGAGCACGGTACCCCAGGGCTGTGTGCCAGCCTTCCTCATAGGGGTAAGATCTGAAGGACCCCCCCACCCCATCCGCACCCGAACTGCCTGGAATTCCGCCGTCACAGCCACATTCCTTTGGGTTAAGGTCTAATTCCCCGTGGGACGCACACGTCTCCGGAATGGGGCTTGCCCCTAGTGATTCACTGCTCCTATGAGCTGCCGGCAGCTCTCCCAGGACCCCCTCTGCCAGCAAGTCAGATGAGGCAGGCAGGAGGGAGAGGAAGAGCCTGGGAGCCAGACAGCGAGCAGGGATCCTCCTCTGTGCCGTGTGGGGTCTGCGTGGGGTTAGCCTGGAGTAGTGGAAGTATTTGCTGTGCAGGCAGACAGACTGGACTCTGACCCTGACGGCTCTCCACTGCCTGTGTGACTCCGGGTAAGTCTGAGAGCGTCACGGGCAAGATGGGGGGCAGTTCTACCGAGTAGCTGGCTCAACACGTGCTGTGGAGAAAACCCAGCTGGTAGGTCAGGTAGACCTGGGTAAATCCCAGCTCAAAAACACTTACGAGCTGAGGCACTCTGGGGGTAAGTCACTTCACCATTCTGAGTCTCAAGTTGCTCATCCGAAAAATGGGAATTACAGTCATTGCCTCATGGAGTGGTTGTGAGGATTAAATGAGATGCTATAGGTCAAGTGCTTAGAAGTGTCCAACATCCTTAAATAAGAGGGGGATTTTTTTTTAAGTTCATGAAAAATACATACTATGAAAAAACTATACACGGATTTCAAAATGCTTTGCACCTGGGACCAGCAGATGGCATAACGGTTACATCTCTGGACTCCCTCATTGTCAACCACAGTTTGAGTCCCGGACCCGATAACTTAAACCTCACGCTGTGTGTGTGTGTGTGTGTGTGTGTGTGTGTGTGTGTGTGTGTATTGTCTAAAAATGCAAAAGGAGAAAAGAGAAGGGATTGTAGTATGGCCATCCACACTAAGGGTGATTTCTTGCTCTCTGTCTCTCTGTCTCTCCAGTGAGTGTACGCACCCTATAGCAAAAATCTCTCTCAAAAAAAGAATATTTTGCACCCAAATAAACCCATGCTTGAATTCCATTTTTCTACAAATGTATGTAAGTCCCCTTGTAGCAGTAGGCAGGATGGGCTTATTAGTGTAGCATTGTGCCTCCCCCCCAGGTATTCTTTGCACTTCTCCCCTGATTCGGAGGTTTCTCCTGCTTCCTTCTGCCCAGGCCACTGGCCCTGAGCCTGGCATCCCTCTTCAGCACACCTCCCAGCTGAGCCCTGTGGGTCACTGCCCGGTGGGGAAAGACAGCGAGTGTCCACGGCGCCTTCAGAGCTGCTTTGTACCTGATTGACCGTGGTCGGGGTGGCTCGTGCAGAATGGCAGCCAGGCTGCTTGCCCTGCAGATGGCACACGGCAGCTGCTGTGTGGGGTCTCGGAGGTCAGCGAGTTCCTGCCCTTGGGGTTCTTCCCTCAGTGGTGGTGGTGTGGGCAGGGGAGGCTGACAAACCATGGAACTCTTAGTACTGTGCTCACTGGCCACTGTGGGATGTAGCCCAGACTGGGGAACCAAAGAAGGCTTCTTGGAGGTGGTGACATTTAAACTGGAACCTAGAGGTGGAGAGGTGTTCATCAGGAGAAGTGAGGGGAGGAAGTGAAGATCTGAGGCAGTGGAGACAGAAGGGAACACGAGGCACCCAGAACCCAGGGTGGGAGAGAGGACAGTGAGAAATGAGGGTGGGAGGACCACTGGCCAGCAGGCACTCTCCCCCACGCCTGAGGGCCATCACTCAGTTCTGAGTGTCACTGAGTTCTGAGCACACCAGCTTTCAAATGGGCGGTGATGTTCCGAGAGTGAGATTTCCTGTGCAAGCTCAGCTTGCAATGTGGGTGACAGTGGGCCGCTGTGGGGCAGCTGTGGCCCCAAGGGGACCAAAGGATAGAGTTTAGAGACCCCACTGGGACCATTGCCTGCTTAGGCAAGAGGGGCCATCAGAGAAGCCACCTTAACGTTAAAGTCATCACTAGCCCAAGAGGTAGCCCTCACATGCATTTCTCCTAAAGCACCTTCAGCGTGTCAGTGTGGCACTCACGTACTGAGCACCCACTGTGGGAGACTTCTCTGTGCAGAAGTTAAGGGCACAGACCCCGGGGCCAGATGTGCCCGGGCCTGCCACCTGTTAGCCATGGTGCTTAGCCTTCGTCGTCCCTTCTGCAAAATGAGAATAGTAACAATGGAACCAAGCCACTGAGTTACTACAAAGATTAAATGAATTTTGTACTTGTATCGTGTCAAGAAGGGTACCTAGGGCCAGCCCCGTAGTGACTAAGGGAGGCAGGTCGCACTTGGAAATCAGTAGTTTGGCCAATCAAACTGGCCTCAGTGGCTTGAAAAACACAGTGGGCATGTGTGCATGCATGGCCAAGATCCAGATGGGATGGAGAAATGGAGGAATGGGGATTATGCTGTGACCACATGCCACTTGGGAGTGTGTTCACTCTCTCTCTCTCTCTCTCTCTCTCTCTCTCTCGGGAGTACCCACACCCTCTAACATAATAAGGGCTCTGTCAGTAGCACTGCTATAGAACAGGTCTCATTTGATCCTCCAGAAAACTCATGTCACTGTTGTTAACTTCAGAAGAGAAAACTGGAGCTCAGAGAGGTGGAGGGACTTGGCGGGTAGATGGAACAGGTAAGCAGAGGAGACCAGAGGGCACAGTCAGGCCTGGGTGACTCTGACTCCAGCGTCTGCAGAGGCCTATGCGCGTCCCTCCTTGTTAATATCTCTGTATCTATTACAGTCTCTCCTGTGTATTTATGTCCCAGTTCCCAGCACAGAGACGTTCAGTGAAGGTGTGGGTGGATGAATGAGTGAATGAAATTGACAGATCGATTTGTGTATTCTTAGCACTTGGCTCAGGTCCTCAGTGCAGGAGCAAGCGGGCCCCTCAGCACTGGGATCACCCTGCCAGGGCCTCTGCCCCAGGGGCCTCTGCGTCCTCTCAGCCCCACCCTGGTTGCCAAGCAAGTGCCTGCCCCTGCGCAGCAACCCAGAGCTCCAGTGAAAGTACTGGCCTGGCAGCCTGCTCCCGGGGAAGTCCGGAAGAGTGCAGGCACAGGGCAGGCCTCCTGGCGGGGCTTCCTGTCAAGGCCCAGGCCCACCCTCGAACAATGGCAAGGGCTCCAGAATCAGAGACTCAAAAGAAAAAGGGCAAAATAAGGGTGGGAGGGGCAGAGAATGAGGAATTCCATATGGGGCCTCAGCTGAGAGGAGGACCCACTTGTGGCCTGGGCTGAAATAGAATGAGGGCCCTGCCTCTCTGCCTCCCTGCATGGCCCAGGGCAACCCCTAGGGTCCCTCTACTTCCAGGGTCTTTTGAAGTCCCAAGTCTGACCCAGTCACCCCCTGCTCTAAAATCCTCACTTTCCCAGGGTAACAGCCCAACTCCTTGGCCCATTTCCCACACCACCCCCTGCCCTATCCACAGCACTTCATTCCAGCTCTGGCTGTGGTCTGGAGCTCCCCAGGGCAGGTCCGGACAGGAGGGAGCAGAGTGGGCTGCAGTGGGAAGGAGTCAGTGCCTCAGGTGTCCCCTTTCCTCCTCACCTACAGAGCCATGAGCCACTGGATCCTGCTGCTCCTGGCCCTGCTGCCCGTAGGCCTGGCTACCTCCCAACGCCGAGACAAGGTGCCCTGTAAGATGGTAAGCTTCCCTGCCCAGGCAGGCCACCAGCCACTCCCACCGCTGCTTTAGTAGGTTTCTCCTGCCCCCACCCCAGAGGCCAGAAGCTAGGGGCGTCAGGAGAGGAAAGGGACTGTAACTTGCTTTAATGAGCACCTACTAGAATATTTAAGTATCTTATTTACCCAACAATGCTTCCAGGTAAGTACTGCTGAGATGTCTCTTCCTCATTACTGCCCAAGTCAAATGCCACCTCCTTCAGGAAGCCTCCGCTGACCCTTCCTAGGCTGGCCTAATGTGCTGGTTCCCTCTCTGTGCTCCTTCAGTTCCAAGTTCCCCTCCATCTCAGTGCTGAACAGACTGAGTAGGGCGTCCAGGGTAGTTGGCACATGGGTCAAGTCTTTCTCTCTTGTCATACCGACAACTGCTATAGGGGGAGAACCAGGTTTGAGTTACTCCCAAGCCAGGGGGACTGGTTTTAAAGTTCATATAACCCTTAGCACCAGCAGATGGCATAATGGTTATGTCGCTGGACTCCCACTGTGGTTCGAGTCCCTGACCCAGCGGCTTAAAACTCACGCTAGGCATGTCTGTGTGCCCAAAATCCCAAGAGGCAGATGGAGGAGAAGAGATCACAGTGTGGCCATCCCCCCAGGATGTGATTTCTTGCTTTCGGTCTCTCTCTGTTTCTCCAGCAAGCGCATGCACCCTATAGCAAAAATCTCTCTTAAAAAATGTTCTTGCAACCCTATGGGGGATGGGAGAAAAAGACCACCTGGCTCTATGTGTAAAGATAGCCAGTCCCTGAGGCCAGGGCGGAGGGCCAGAGGATCCCTCAGACCTGGGGCTCACAGCTAGGAGAGAAGTCACTCAGGAAGCCAGGACACAGGCAGCCACCTGCCATGGCCCCTTCTGAGACTTGCAGCATCCTGCATGGTCACTGTGCTTGCTCCACAGAGCCTTTCGGAGAGTCCCAGAACACTAGGCCTCGGAGGCCTCGGACATGAGCACATACAGCTTACACACTCCACCGTGGGCCTGGGGCTCCAATATGTGCAGGGCTGTGGCCCCGCCAGGGCAGACAGGATGCCGGTGAGCTTCGAATCCCACAGAGATGAGACAGGGGAAGCCCTTACTGAACTGGTATGAGGATGACACATGGGAGTCAGAGCGAGGCACACACTGTCAAGGCTTGCTGATGGGACTGGCCTCTCTTATACTGTCCTCCCCCTGTTCTCTGGACCACGGCATTTCCTCTTCATCCTACCCTTTTCTGGGAAAGTCCAGGGTTCTTGGGAGCCCAGAAGAGACCACAGAGAGACCTGCATTTGTGCAGGAAGAATCCTGGCCCCAGACAGCACATTCTGTGGAAGAACAGGAGTCTTTAGCTGTTAGAAGACCTGGGTTTGGACCAGCCAGTGACGTGGTGGCTAAGGCAGCTTGATTCCACCTGGCCAACTGAGAAGTTCAAGTCCCAGATCTAGTGGCTTGAAAAATACTCTGGACATGTGTACATGTGTGCCTCAAATCCCAGGAGAATGGAGGAGAAGGGATTGAGGCACACATGTACATATGTGTAACTATAGTTAAAAAGGAAGGAAGGAAGGAAGGAAGGAAGGAAGGAAGGAAGGAAGGAGAAAAAGACCTAAATTCAAATCCCAACTCTGCTCCTCACTGGCAAGGTGATCCTGGGGTGTCCCTTACCCTGTCTAAATTAGGATCTGTATGTGGGGGTCATCGTATCAGATGGGTGGGCTGCTGGGGGATCCAATGAAACTGCAGGCTTGAAGTAGTAAGTAAAATGAAAAATGTTGAGTGGATGCTCTCTGATAAGAAAACAGAGTGGTAATGCGATTTGATAGAGGTCACACCACGAAATCAGTCTTGTCACCTGAGAATGTGGCTTAGATCTTGACCGTCTTTTCCAAGGCCTGCTACCCACTCCCCTGGCCCCCACCTTCTGGTCCAATGCTGGACCAGGCATGGGAAGGAAGGCTACTGTCGGAGTGGGGTGGGAAGCAGAAAGGAGGTCCTCTCTGGCAGGGTCATAAAGAAGATGGACTCTAGGCCCAGACCTCTGCCCATGGGCCAGGTGCTAGAGTGAGGGCTGGGACTGAGGAAAATAAAAACTGCTAGAAGGAATAGGAATGGCCGTTTTCCCCTTGGGAAACATTCTCCCAACATGGCTTCCTGCCTAACACGGACCATGTGTCTGGGTCCGATGAAGGGAGCCAGGATGTGGACCTGGGAGCCGGCCCTGGGATCCCTGCTGCTCACAAGCTCTGGGTCACTCTGGGTGCTCTGTGGCTCAGTTTCCTGCAGTCAGTACAGGGTTCTTCTCTTTTCATGTCTGTCCTTACATCTGCCTGTCATCTGCTGCCTATCAACCCCTCAAGCCTTCACTGAATCCCTCTCCTTTGCCCAGCACTGTCCTGGGTGCCAGAGACAGAGGATAGGCTGGGGTCATCCGGACACGGGGTAACTGGGCTGTGGGGGAGAAAGTCAAGCAGTCTGGGGTACAGTGTGGAAAGTTTCCTGAACCTGGTGGGGGTCTCGCTATCCTTCCTAGAGAGGTATGGCTGCTTCTAGCCACTCCTTACCCACCAATAATGCCAGCTGCCCCGCCCTTTCCCC
>NW_006159505.1:5711624-5719722 GCF_000334495.1 Tupaia belangeri chinensis | reverse complement strand
TTACCCACTAATAATGCCAGCTGCCCTGCCCTTTCCCCTCCCCAGGTGGACAAGAATGCCTGGTGCCAGGGCCTTGGCCTGCTCCAGGTCCCCTCAGGGCTCCCTCTGGACATTGAGGTCCTCAACCTGTCTGGAAACCAGCTGCGGAGTATCCTGCCCTCACCCCTGGGCTTCTACACGGCACTCCGTCACCTGGACCTGAGCGCGAACGAGATCAGCTTCCTGCAGCCGGGGGTCTTCCAGGCCCTGCCCCACCTGGAGCACCTTAGCCTGGCCCACAACCACCTGGCGGCCAGCCCCGCAATGAGTGCTGGTGGTCTGGGCCCCCTGCCACACGTGACCTCCCTGGACCTGTCCGGGAACAGCCTGTACAGTGGACTGGTGGAGCGGCTACTGGGGCAGGCACCCGCGCTGCGCACCCTGTCACTAGCGCAGAACAGTCTGACGCGCCTCAGCCGGCACACCTTCATGGGGATGCCTGCCCTGGAGCGGCTTGACCTACACAGCAACGTGCTAATGGACATCGAGGACGGTGCGTTCGAGGCCCTGCCCCGCCTGGCCCACCTCAATCTCTCGAGGAACTCCCTCACCTGCATCTCCAACTTCAGTCTCCAGCAGCTGCAGGTGCTGGACCTGAGCTGCAACAGCATCGAGGCCTTTCAAATGGCCCCAGAACCCCGGACAGAGTACCAGCTTGCCTGGCTCGACCTGCGGGAGAACAACCTGCTCCACTTCCCCGACCTGGCCGCGCTCCCAAGGCTGGTCTACCTGAATGTGTCCAACAACCTCATCCGGCTCCCTGTGGAGCCACCCCAGGGCAATAGGGGCACCCAGGGCTGGTCAGCCTCACCCTCGAACCCCAGCTGGAACACCAGCACCCATGCCCTTTCCCAGCTCTTGAACCTGGACTTGAGCTATAATGAAATCGAGCTGGTCCCCAGTGACTTCCTGGCACACTTGACCTCGCTGCACTTCCTCAATCTCAGCCGAAACTGCCTGCGCACCTTCGAGGCCCGGCACGCGGGCTCCCTGCCCTGCCTGGTGCGCCTAGACTTGAGTTGGAACATGCTGGAGGCACTAGAGCTGGGCTCCAGGACCTTGGGGTCTCTGCGGACACTGTTGCTGCAGGACAATGCCCTGCAGGACCTGCCCTCCTACACCTTTGCCAGCCTGGCCAGCCTACAGAGGCTCGACCTACAGGGGAACCGGGTCAACCCCTGCGGGGGACCGGGGAAACCCGGGCCCTCTGGCTGTGTGTCCTTCTCTGGCATCTCCTCCCTTCGCACCCTGAACCTGGTGGATAATGAGATCAGGGTGCTCAGGGCAGGGGCCTTCCTTCACACCCCACTTACTGAGCTGGACCTGTCTGCCAACCCAGGGCTGGATGTGGCCATGGGGGCGTTGGCGGGCCTGGAGGCCTCCTTGGAGGTCCTGGCACTGCAGGGCAATGGGCTGGCGGTGCTGCAAGTGGACCTGCCCTGCTTCAGCTGCCTCAAGCGGCTCAACCTGGCTGAGAACCGTCTCAGCCACTTGCCTGCCTGGACGCAGGCCGTGTCGCTGGAGGTGCTGGACCTGCGGAACAATAGCTTCAGTCTACTGCCGGGCAGTGCCATGGGCGGCCTGGAAACCAGCCTCCGGCGCCTCTACCTGCAGGGCAACCCGCTCAGCTGCTGTGGCAATGGCTGGCTGGCGGCCCAGCTACATCAAGGCCGTGTAGACGTGGACGCCACCCGGGACTTGATCTGCCGCTTTGGCTCTCAGGAGGAGGTGTCCCTGAGCCACGTTCGTCCTGAGGATTGTGAGAAGGGTGGCCTCAAGAATGTCAACCTCATCATCATCCTCACCTTCACTGTGCTCGCCGCCATCCTCCTCACCACACTGGCCACCTGCTGCTGCGTCCGCCGGCAGAGGTTTAACCAACAGTACAAGGCCTAGGGAGGCCCAGACCCTTCAGATCAACAGGGAGCCATGGCATGGAGGAGAGTGGGGCTGACCCAGCTCACGCAGTGAGCAGGATTCCAGACCCTGGTCCATACGTGCTAGCCCAGGGCATTCTCTCTGCACCCTGCCACTTAGTAGATGACCCAGCTGTGGGAGCCAGAGCTTGGGAGGCTTCAGGGGAAGCAGAAAAGGAAACCGACCCATCAGGTCAGCAGATCTCCACGAAGCATGTGTTTTATGCCACACCCTGCTCTGGGCACCAGGGATGCTCATAAACAAGGTGCATCCCGCCCTCAAGCCTCTCCCTGCCAGGAGGGGCTGTCCGGAGCCCCACAGTGACCTCAGTGTTTCAGGCTCACAGTGTGGAAGTTGGGGCTCTACGGCTCTGCAGCCCCAGCCAGGTCCGTGTGGATAGTCCTGCCCTGGCCTTGCCAGGGTAAGGGAAGGCCAAACCCCAGAGAGGCTGCCTGAGACAATTCCAAGCAGGCAGTCACATCTAATAACGACATTCGGCCTCTCTGGAAAATAAAGAGCTCATGACCGGAAGAGAGGACCGGAGCCACAGGAGTGTGCCTTGGGCACAGAGCGTGGGGTGGTCACTGCAGGCTGGTTGAGAAGCTGCCTCCTGGACTCCAGCCAGGCTGGACCACTCCTTTCAGCTCTGCCCCAACTGGCTCTTCCCCTCCTGTGCTCTCACGTTGCACACACCAATGCCAATGCTGCCCTAAGCCCACCCTCCTGCCCAGGCCTTCTCTCCCCAGCCCTTTGCCCCTCCTGAGCTGGCAAGCCGGGAGTAGAACCTTAGATGTGTGGGTCTGCTGTGCACCAGGCTTGGCCAGCTGCAGATGCAAGCCCTGGGTCAGCCCTCAGAGGCTGGCAGTTTATTCCCATTGTACAAAAAAGGAAAGCCCGCAAGCCTCCGGGGTTTCCTGCAAGGCCCCGCAGCCATTGCTGAGATTCACACCCACACCCTGGGCCCCCAGGGCCCAAGCTTTGCCTGGGAGGGCTGCAGGTGTTAGGTGGACTGGGAGTGGCCCACAGCATCCCTGAAGGACATGGGGCACCCCATGCTATTCGTGCCCCCTCTCTTGTCTCACCCAGGCCGGCAGAGAGAATTCGCTCCTCCTTTTCTACCTCAGTTTCCCTCCTGCTTCCCTTTGCAGACTCGTGGGATTCTTCCTTTTCTCTTCTTGCTCTTGCATTCTCTCACTCCCTCTCCCTCCACTGAGTATAGCCCAGAGTGAAGACGGTCAGATCTGACCTCCCCATTGCACTGACAGAGAAACTGAGGGCTTGGGAAGAGAATGCAACTTGCCGAGACAGAGCTGCCCTGGTCAGTGGTGAAGCCTGTGGATTCCGATCTTGGGCAGGGTAGGGTGGGGTGGATGAGGGCCACACCTGGGCAGGTTCTTCTCTCCTCATGTTTACGTCTCAAGATGATGCTCACTCCAAACTTTCTGTTCCTCATCAGGTGAGGATTTCCTTTCCCCTCGAAAAATAGATAGAAAGACCCCTGTCCCTCATACCCTGGAGTCCTGAGCTATCTAAGAGAGCCGGGGCCCTGTTTGGCCATCCTCATCCTCTTGCCTATGGCTGACCCGCAGTCTGGTTCATGACCATGTCAGTAAAGTGCGAGAAAACAAAAATGCCACTCACTCCACCCCGTTTCACAGATGAGAAAGCTGAGGCCCGGACACTGCTCAGGACTCCGAGAGTCAAGGGCAGAGCCAGGGATAGACCTGTGGATGGGGACAGCCGGGGAGCCCCGTGCTGGCTGGGATTGTGGCCACAGGTGCTGCTGTGCTTGTACTCCTCCCCGGGCCTGAGGCCAAAGGGTCTCCCCACGCCTGATCTTTGAAAACACTACATAATGCTGCTGTCACCTCCCAGGAGCCAGGCCACAGCCCAGGTCGCATATAATCCACGAGAATGTATTAAAAACTAGTTTTGGAGAAGCTGTAGTCTGCCTCCTTGCTGCGGGTAATGAGAACTGTCGGGTCCTCTGGGCCCTGTCCTCTTCCACTGCAATCTTTCAGTCCTTGTGGTCAGTCCTGCGGGACACAGGGGACCTGGGTCATCCCGCCATGGACCTTGCATCCCTGGCTGCCATCATGACTACTGCCACACTCTGTCCCCACACACTTGGCAGACAGCCCTGTTCCCCCCAACCTAAGAACCAAGGCCCATTTTCTTCCCTTTTGCAGCCCTGTGCCACCCCTTATGCCACCCCCTTGCCTCATCTAGGAGAAGGCGCTGTGTCCTCCTTGGACCCCCATCCTTCTTCCCCCATGCCCGTCCTCACTCTCTGGCTTCAGCCTTCCCCCCTCCTCGGCATGCCTTCCTTTCAGACTTCAACCAGACCTAAGTCTTGGCTTCTTAAAATAGTACGAAGACTCTCCACCGCTCTCCCCTTCCTCCTGCTCTTCACAGGCAAACTTCCAGGTGAAGCAGCATCCCCCTCCAGAGTCACCCACCCCTAGACTACCATGGCTGGTTCCAATCTCTTCCCCTCAGGCAGCTGGCCCCTCAGCCAGGCCTTCCCTCTGGGTCTGTGATCCCACACGAAGCCAGCTGTCCCTCTCTCCGAGGCCACACTCCCTCTGGCTCCTCTGTGTGCTTGTCTTTCTGGACCAACCATCTCTGCACCGCTCTCCCCTTCCTCCTGCTCTTCACAGGCAAACTTCCAGGTGAAGCAGCATCCCCCTCCAGAGTCACCCACCCCTAGACTACCATGGCTGGTTCCAATCTCTTCCCCTCAGGCAGCTGGCCCCTCAGCCAGGCCTTCCCTCTGGGTCTGTGATCCCACACGAAGCCAGCTGTCCCTCTCTCCGAGGCCACACTCCCTCTGGCTCCTCTGTGTGCTTGTCTTTCTGGACCAACCATCTCTGCACGACGATCACCAGCCAGAACTCTGTGTGAGGCCCGTCCCTTGGGAACACATGCTTTGGCACCACCTGCAGTGATGACCAGGCTCACACCGCTGTCCCCAGCGCCACCCTTCGGAGTGTCCACGGAGCATCCTATTACCCAGAGGCTTCAGCTGGAGGGTGGAGAGTTTATGGAGAATGTACTTGTGAGCAGCCAGCTGCAAGGCTGGTTGAACTTGGAGGAGAGCGTTCCTGGCTCCTGGATGGTGAGCGCGTGGGGTCTAGGGGAGAAGACAGGAGCCCCTTCCTGGGTGGGGGTGAAATGAACTCTGAGAGCTCAGGGAGGGATGCCCGACCTCCCACCTGCCACCCCTTCCAGCAGTCTAACATGGAGACTCCCCGCCTCAGGCCCAGGAGTCATGTGACTTCTCACTTCCCAGTTCCTGCTTCCGACTCCTCCTCTCCAGATGAATTTATTTTTTCAATTCATGATAAAGCATGTGTGTATGTAAAAGAAAGAGAGAGAGTGCACGCACTCTACACAGGGCTTGGTCACGCCACAGTGCCCCCCCAACAGGTGCAGGGCACTTGTGCACGCCGGTGTGGCCTCGAACTGTGTTCAGGATGTGGTTCCAGCTTCACAGCCCAGGATGCAAAGGAAAACTATACATGCCTGCTTCATGAGGTCGGGCAGGGGTGAATGTGCGTGTGCTCAACCCCTTGGCCCTGAGCAGGTGTTGAGTGAAGGCCTAAGGGAAAGGCAGTAATGGCCAAGCTCGCCCAGAGGCTGCGGGCTCCCATCCAGCAGGAGCCTACCGGGCCTTTGACCTCTTTTCCTGGCAAACAGGGGAGTTTGCTCACCTGGCCGAGACCCCCAGCAAGGCAGAAATTCCTGTTTTCAACCACACAGGGATACAGCTGCCAACTAGGTCACCAGAGCATCCGGCTTCCGAGCTCCAGCAGGTTCCAGGGACAAGGGGCCCTCCCCCGCCCGTGTCACACCCCGAGGCTCCAGGTGGCCAGCTCCTCCAGGTCAGAGATCCAGGATGGCATCCCCTGGGCACTGGGCTGTGATCCTCAGCTGTCCCCCTTGGTCCCCTGTGCTGGCCATATCCCCAGGCCCACGGTTCACCATCTTCTCTCTGCACCTGCCCTTTGGACAGCTCACAGACCCTGGGTCCCAGCTGCCCCCCAGTCCCTCTCATTTCTGCTGCTCAAAGCTGGCAGTGTCAGGAGCTCCCCGGGAGGCCTTCACGCTAAGTAGCCTATGTATTTGGTCATCGGAAAAGTCATGACATATTTTTATATGCGAAAATGCGTCATGACTTTTCTGAGGACCCAATACATTGGTCCTGTTTGATTCTAACTATCTTTGAAGGCGTTTCTTTTTGCTTTGTTTCTTGTCCTTTACTTTGCCAGAGGGCACACCCACTCATCAGAGAGAGACAGGGAGGGAGAAGAGAAAGCACCCCCCCCTTGTGGCACAGTCATGCTACAATCCTTCTCCGTATCTCCATCGTGTCGGGATTGGGGCATGATGCACATGTGCCTGGCCTGCTTTCTTTAAGCCACCAGGAATCATACTGCAGTCTGCTGTGTGGGATCTGGCGCCCTAACCACCAGGCCACAGGCCCAGGCCTTTGAAGGAATTTCTATTGTTGTTATCAGCCTCATTTTAGAGAAATAGAATGCCTAGAGATGACACCTGATCTCAGGTTCACCCTCTCTGATGGATGGTCTTAACCGCTGAGCAGCACTGGCTCCCCACACTCCCCAACACCAGGCTCCCTCCTGCCCTCTCTATGGGACAGTCTCACCTACTCTCACCCCTGCGAACGCCCCTTCTGCAGCCCTTGCCCACACCACCTCCTCCGGAGAAGCTGCCTGATTTCCCTCCACCATGGACCACTGGGTGTCTGCCAAGCCCACCAGCAGGCCGGGAGATGGTGAGAGGGCAGTCCCACCAGGGCCCACTATTAGCCAACACAGACTGCACACACTCAGAAAGGGCTTCCCAAATGAATGGCCCCTGACCTCCAGGACTTAATAAGAGCTTGTGGGACTAAGACCAGCCCTCGGGCAGACCACGAGGTGAAGAGGCTTCTCAGACAGACCTAGGGGACACAGAGAGGACTGCTGGGTGCAGGGGGTTGCTGGGCACAGGCTGCCCAACGCAATAGTGTCCAGCGGGGAGGCAGAGGAGTCCTCTCTGACCTCTCTCCATTTCCCAACTGCTGCTATCATCTCCACCCTGTCTTTCCCCTCCTCGCCGCCCTCCTCCCCCTCTTGTTCTTTCCTTTCCCGCCTGGGTCATCTCCTTGCCCCAGGCCCTATCTCACTGGAAACAGTTGGAGCTGCAGCTGAGAGCGGCAGGGTGGAGGGAGGAGGCTCAGCTGTTTATAGGCGCTGGAGCGGCTCCATCCATCAGCTCTGCTCAGACCTAGAGACCAAGCATAATAAATACTTGGCTCTGCCCCAGCCTTGCTTTCCCTGAACTTGGCCTCACACTTGAGCTCTGCGGCCTGCTGGTTCTCAGGACTCAGCTCCCACCCGCCCTGTCTGCCCCTACCTCCCACCAAACTGCCCCAGAGGGAGCCCTGCCTCTGGCACCAGCAATGCAGGACTCGTTGAGGCTCTGTGACCCCTTTACTGTGGGTACCATTGTCCCACCCATAACCTGGGCCAGAGTTGGTGTCCCCAGATTCAGCACAGCTCCATTCACTGGGTCCCAGAGTGTTTGCACTGTTCTGGGCTTGGCCTGTGGACTGCCCAGGAGCCATGGAAGAGTCTCTGCCTGCTTTTGAGATGGAGAGCAGGCCACAGGCACAGTCAGGAAGTGGTCAGCACCACGAGGGAGGTCCAGATTTCAGGCTCGGGGAGTTTGTTTGCAGCAGGGAGTGGCCCTCCAGCTGGAGGAGTAAGGGGAGATTTGGAAGACATCTGGGCTGGCCTCACCAGGAAGGGGAGATTTCAACATGTGGATAGGGAGAGGCTCTCCAGGCAGAATGCACTGCAGGAGCAAAGACTGGGCAGCTGGGAGACACTGGGTGGGCATGGCGGACAGAGAGGAGTCTACCTGGCTCAGCCTGTACCCACCACTGTAACTGTCCTCACTAGTCCTGCAGCACCTTCCGCTCAGAATGTCCAGCCTTCTAGAATCTTCCCTCCTTCTGTGGAGAGCTTCCAACTCACCCAGCTCATCTCTCCCAAGTTGTGGATGTGTTCCCAGAATTCTGCTGTCATATCCCCACTCCCACCCCACCATTCCTGAAAGACTTGCCCATGCCCCT
>NW_006159505.1:5660022-5695796 GCF_000334495.1 Tupaia belangeri chinensis | reverse complement strand
TGCAGCGCGGAGCGGCAGGGTGGAGGGAGGAGGCTCAGCTGTTTATAGGCGCTGGAGCGGCTCCATCCATCAGCTCTGCTCAGACCTAGAGACCAAGCATAATAAATACTTGGCTCTGCCCCAGCCTTGCTTTCCCTGAACTTGGCCTCACACTTGAGCTCTGCGGCCTGCTGGTTCTCAGGACTCAGCTCCCACCCGCCCTGTCTGCCCCTACCTCCCACCAAACTGCCCCAGAGGGAGCCCTGCCTCTGGCACCAGCAATGCAGGACTCGTTGAGGCTCTGTGACCCCTTTACTGTGGGTACCATTGTCCCACCCATAACCTGGGCCAGAGTTGGTGTCCCCAGATTCAGCACAGCTCCATTCACTGGGTCCCAGAGTGTTTGCACTGTTCTGGGCTTGGCCTGTGGACTGCCCAGGAGCCATGGAAGAGTCTCTGCCTGCTTTTGAGATGGAGAGCAGGCCACAGGCACAGTCAGGAAGTGGTCAGCACCACGAGGGAGGTCCAGATTTCAGGCTCGGGGAGTTTGTTTGCAGCAGGGAGTGGCCCTCCAGCTGGAGGAGTAAGGGGAGATTTGGAAGACATCTGGGCTGGCCTCACCAGGAAGGGGAGATTTCAACATGTGGATAGGGAGAGGCTCTCCAGGCAGAATGCACTGCAGGAGCTAAGACTGGGCAGCTGGGAGACACTGGGTGGGCATGGCGGACAGAGAGGAGTCTACCTGGCTCAGCCTGTACCCACCACTGTAACTGTCCTCACTAGTCCTGCAGCACCTTCCGCTCAGAATGTCCAGCCTTCTAGAATCTTCCCTCCTTCTGTGGAGAGCTTCCAACTCACCCAGCTCATCTCTCCCAAGTTGTGGATGTGTTCCCAGAATTCTGCTGTCATATCCCCACTCCCACCCCACCCCCCACCCCCCAGCAAAAGCCACCCTAGAAAGTGGAAGATTCAGATGGGAAAAGTTGTTGGCCAACAATACATGTTTCTGGGCTGAATAAGGGAATAAATGAATAAGGGAATAGATAAAAGAGTGAGTCAATGAGAGAATAAGTGAGTAAATTATTGAAGTTTCTTGAGCCCTGCTCTGTTCCATGATTGCTACTCATACAAGGTCTCTCGCTTTGTGGCACTCATAGCTTACTGGGGAAATAGACATTAAACACACATACACACATAAATAAAAGCCATGGCAACTGTATGCTTTGGAAGGAAGTGACCAGGAGACATGCCTGAGATAGAGCTGTGATCTGTAAGTTGAGACTCAAGGAGGGCTTAAGTTGAGAGAGCAAGCGCATTAATATTCCTGTGGCTTCTTCCCCTCCTTCCCATGAATTTGCCAAAATGCCTGAGGAAAGAAGGGATGATCTTGGGATGCTGACGTCCATTTTGATATATTGAACGCAGCTCTACACTCCCTCCCAGACATCCCTACTCCTCAGAGCCTTGACCGCCCCATTCTAGGATCAGGAAAAACATGGCAGGCCACACATAGAGTGGAGGGATGACCAAGGTGTCGAGGTCCCAGGAGTCAAGCACTGTGGGATGGGGGCTAGCTAAGCTGCAGGATGAGAGAATCCAATTCCAAAGATCCCAGATTTTTTTCTCTTTTCTTTTCTTCTCTCTTTTCTTTCTTTCTTTCTTTTTTTCTTTTTCCTGGTGAAGGATGGACTGGGCTCCCTCCTCTCTTTTTACACCACCTACATTATCTTGTACCACCCCTCCCCTTTCACCCCAGATAACCAGTAGTAACATTCTCCTCTCTAACTTTCAGTATTTTCTCCACAGTCAGGTAATCACTGATAGATGCTATGCAAATACACATATGTATGGCTTAGGGATTTTTTATCACTATTTTGTAAAAGTAGAATCATATTCTATACACTCCCCTACATTTTGTGTGGTTTTTTTATTTGATAGTATTTTAAAGAAATCCCCTCAAATAAACTGATAGGGCTCTGATTCAAATTTTTAAGCTCGTTTACTTCTTCAGTGAGAGAGACAGACAGAGATATAGTCACCCACAAGAGAGTCTTCACACCACGATCCAATCCCAGTCTCAGTCAGCCTAGGTCATGGGCATGTGTGTGTGTAGTAAGCTCAAGGAGTCCCTGGGACATGAATCCAGAACTTTTCTCATGAGAGTCGCCTGCATTACCATTGAGCTGCTACCTGGCCACTGATTCATTTTTGACAATTCGTAATAGTCCAGAGCGTTAATATTCCTTGAATTATTTAGCCATTCATCTATTTTTTAATTTCTAGAAGATAATGTTTTTGAAAGAATTATTTCTTTTATTTCTTTTTTATTATTTTTTAATTTGACCAGAGAGAGACAGACAGAGAGAGAGAGTGAGAAAGCAAGCCACCTGGTCTAAGACTCAAACCATAGTCAGCCACGTGAGAGTTCAATGCCCTTACCGCCATGCCACTCTCTGGCCCCACCATTCACCTATTGATGGACACTTCCTTTGTTATTTTGTCTTGTAACTACAAACAAACTGCAGGAAAACAAACAAACAAACAAACAAACAAAAAAAAAAACCCTTATTCCTGTTCCTTTTCTCTCTGGGGGTTGTGTTTCTGTGGGATAAATCCTACATGTGAGATTCTAGGTCAATGTGTATGTGTGTGTATTTGACATACATAATTTTAATAAAACTTACTTTTCAAAATGACAGCTATGTTTTCACATTTCTGCAAACAATGTATGAAAAGATCCTTTCCTGTGCTTGCTTGCCAGAAATGCAGGTTTTAGCTGGGAGTGTAAAGTGGCCTCCCTTTACTGCAGATTGCCCTTCCCACTGAGCGGCTCTTGTTGGCCATTTGGAGTCACTCTTCTGTGAATTGCCTGTTTTTGTCCTTTGCCCAGTTTCCTATTGAGACTTTTAAACAAACATTTGTAAAAAAAAAAAAAAAAAAAAAAAAAAAGTATATTGTAGATTTTAAACTTCATCTAGAATAATCATAACGCATGTTTTCCGAGTCTCATCTGTCTGTTGACTTTGCATATATATATTTTTTTTGGCCTATGATGTTTTTCAGGGCCATAGTCTTTCCTTACAGCTTCTCAACTCAGTCTTCTTCTCAAATTGTTCATATTGTTTCCTCCATTTTCTTATAAGATTTTTATTGTTTGTTTTCTTTTTTACATTTGTTTTTAAATGATCTGAAATGTGGGACCAACTGGTGGCATGGCGGTTAAGGCACTGGACTCCCACATGGCCAACTGCTGGATCTGGCAACTTGAAAATCACATTAAGCATATGTGTATGCATACCCAAAATCCCAGGAGGAGAAAGGAAGGTTAATTGCAACATGGCTATCCCCCCTTTGGGGGTGATTTCTCACTTTTCCTCTTATAGTCTCTGTCTACCTATGGCAAAGAAAAACAAAACAAAACAAAACAAAAACCCTAAAATAAATAAATAATCTAAAATACATTTTGTATTATGAAGGTGGATAATTGTCCAATTTCACTTGTTTCTGGACGGATAACAATTGTGCCAGCATCATTTATCAAATGACTAAATAAATAAAAGGTCTACTCTAGTGAACATTGAATCCTGATGTAAACCTAGAATCCATGTCTGAATTTTTCTCTTCTGTTTCACTGATATATTTCTCTCCTCCATTACTAATATTTTTTTTTTTGGAGAGATTTTCACTGTAGGGCACGTGCGCTCGCCAGACAGACAGAGAGAGACATAGAGACAGAAAGCGAGAAGTCACCCCCCAGGGGGGATGGTCACGCCACAATCCCTTCTCCTCCATTCTCCTCTCAGGATCTTGGGCACGCATGCACACGCGCCCGGCGTGAGTTTTTTTAAGCCACCGGGTCCGGGACACGAACCGTGGTCGACTACGTGGGAGTCCAGCGACATAGCCATTACGCTAACTGCTGGTTCCCACTAATATCTTGATGATTGGTTTTAGAGTTGGTTCTGGCACCTGCCAGGCAAATCCTCTTGCACTGTTATTACTTTCCATATCTCATTTGGAGACACGCATTCTTTCATATAAACATCAAAATCATTGCACTCTAGGATGACTTGGGGAGGTTTGTTATTTCAAAGATGTTAAGTCTTCCCATCTAAGAGCCTGGTGTATCTTTGCATTGGTCAGATCTTGTGTTCTATACTTACACAGATTGTATAACTTTCTTCTTATGGGCCTATGTCTTATTAAATTTATTCCTAAGTATATTGTTGTTTTTGTAAATATTGTAAGTGAAGTATTGTCACATATGAGAAAAGCTGTTGTTGGGTTTTTTTTGTATATTTATCTTGTATCCAATGACCATTACAATTTTTATTAAAAATTCATATAGTTTTATTTGTTTATTTGTTTTGAATTTATTTGTTTCTTTACTAGAGGCTCTTAAATTTCTTGCTATACAATCACTTGATTGCCGTAACTCACCACAGTAGCATCTGCCTTCCACCATGTCTCTCCTTTCCCAGGCTTCAGCCAAGTTGCAGGGACTCCTATAGCTATTCACATAACTGTTTCTTCCACCTCCTTTCTCTCCAAAACCAAGGCTACTACCCTACGTCTTTCTTCATTTTTTAATAGAATTATTTATTTTATTTTATTTATAATTATTACTATTTTTTAGAGGTTTTTGCTATAGAGTGCGTATGCTCGCCAGATAGACAGAGAGAGACAGAGAGACAGAAAGCAAGAAATCACCCCCCAGGGGGGATGGCCACGCCGCAATCCCTTCTCCTCCATGCTCCTTTCGGGATCTTGGGCACGCATGCACACGCGCCCGGCGTGAGTTTAAGCCACTGGGTCCAGGACTCCAACCATGGTCGACTACGTGGGAGTCCAACGACATAGCCATTACGCTAACTGCTGGTCCTTCATTATTATTATTTTTAAATCTACTACAGGGAGCACACGTGCAACAAAGAGAGATAGAGAGGGAGAAGGAACGTGAGAAAGCAAGCTGTCAAGTCCGGGACTTGAATCATGGTCAGCCATGTGAGAGTCCAGCACCTTAACTACCATGCCACCTGCTGGTCCCCTTACATCTCTCTTATTTGCAGTAGCAGAATGGAGGTGTGGGTGGGCTTCCAACTCCTGGCTGCTTCGTTCCACAGAATGAATTTTTTCCACCCTAACTGGAATTCTGTTCTCCTCTTAGAGCAAAGGTTGAAAACTGGTGACCCATGGCTAGATTTAGCCTTCAGACATGTTTTATTTGGCCTGTACAGAGGTTTACAAACATTTTGATTAGTTGCCAACATTTAAAAGTTGGAAGAGTTGTTTTATATGGGAACATACACCAATCTGGTTTTCTAAATTTTTTTTTCTTTTGATCTCAGAAAATCTGAGAACCTGGGCCTTCAGCCCATGGGGTGATGAGTGTCAGGAACTATAAAGTGGCATCTCCCACCTAGACTGTGAGCTCCTTGAGGGCAAAGAAGTCTTTGTCTCCTCTGTCCCCCTAGCACCTGATCCAGGGCCTGGCTCCAGGCAGGAGCTAGGAACATTCAATTCCTGTCCTTAAATATCATGTACAAGTTTTAAATCTATGTAATAATGGTTCTGAAAGGTTGGGGACATGGATTCCTTGACAGTCTAATGAAGCCTACAGACCCTTCTCAGAATAAGATTTCTAAGTTCATAAAATTAAAAATGCACATATCAAAAGACACTAATTCGATGGAATCGGGTTTTAAAAATATTAAAAAGTACATTGTGATTTAGTAATACTTTATTTTTTTTAATTCATGCACTCCACCACAAAATCTAGTGGCAGGACTAATAACTACTGTAATTTCAAAGCACCACCGAACATGAATGAGATCTTGAAAGGGCTGCAAAACCTATAATAAAGTATAAAAATATCTGTGATTCCTGTTGGTTAAAGAGTGCCACAGTGGCGGATACTACAAATACTACGGGGATTTGTGGCCTACATTCAAAACGGAAAGAACAATTACATTTCAATGAAAGGCTAATGATTAAAATTAAGATGTAATTTTTTTTTCCAATCAAGTTCTCAGACCCCAATAATCCTACCCTAGTTCCCCTGGACCCCTTTTAATAGAGAAGAGTAAAGGCCCGCTACATGGGAGCCACAAAAACAAAGACGTACACTCCTGTAGAAACCAGCCCAGCCTTGAGGGTTCTCATTCAGGGCAGGGTTGGAGTGTAAATTAGGTCACCTCTTCTGGAGGGCTCTCTCTGGCAATATGTTCCAAGAATCTTAAAAATGTACATCAGCTTTAATCCAGTGATTCTGTTTCTAGGAGTTTATCCTAAGGAAATAAAGATGGAGCCAAAAAAATTTGAGTGTGAGGATGTTTATCATAGCCAAGGACGCATCCAGTTTCTGTGGAGCCTGAAGTTTATACAACTTAGGAATCGCCTTTAACACAAAGAACACAAAATTAGGAATATAAAGTTGGTCTAGCCCTCCCAGGCATTTGAAAAGGCTCCAGCACAAATGAGAGCCCTGTTCTGGACTATTCTGTTGTTGCTCACAGAAAATACCGGCATCTGGGTAATATAGGAAAAGAAGGTTATTTAGCTCTACGGCTTGGAGGTCCAAGGACCAGGAGCCACGTATGGTGGGAGTCTTCCGGCTTCATCATGACATGGCAGAGGGCAGAAGAGCATGCAACTGTGACCAGGTGTTTCTGTTCTCATTTCCTTTCCTTTCCTGATAAACCCACCAGGAGTACAGCTGGTCCCATAGCCTAGTGGTTAAGGGAGTTGGATCCCACATGACTGATCATGCAGTTTGAATCCCAACCCCTGCAGCTTGAAAAACATGGTGGGTACATGTACATGCATGCCCCAAATCCCAGCAGGATGGAGAAATAAAGGAGAAGAGATGGCAGCATGTCCACGCCACATTGGGGGTGCTTTCTCCCTCTTGTCTCTGGTGAGCATGTGTTCTCTGATGCTTTCAAAACCATGGTGGCTCTCAAGCGCATTGTACTAACTGAGAGAACCCAGACTCCAAAGGCACTCAATACCACAGTCCGGTCAGACTAAATTTTTACTATTGTCATCTCATCGCAATAAAAATCTCAGCACATAAATTTGGGGGTGTCTGAACTACAGCAGGACCTTTCATCAGCGTCATAGAAATTTGTCCCAAATATAACATTAATAATAATAATAATAATAATGTAAAATTAAAAGCAATTTCAAACAGCCAGTAATTGAGGTTTGATACAGTAAATTCTGGTGTATCTATCTGAAGAAATACTAGGCAGTATGTTAAAAATTATACAGATGCAGAGGTCTATTCATGGGTGTGGGAAAGTGCTCAAACCACAGCATGGAGTAAAACATGGTATGAAGCAAGTTGTAAAGTGATATTCGCACTCAGATCCCAGTTTTTCTAAAGAAGCTTACTAGTTACATGTAATAGGATATCAATCAGGATTTTTCAAGTCTTCGAATTGCTGCTGTACCCCAGAACCCTCAAATCAGCAGCAGACACAACCCAGCAGAGCTGGGCAGATTGGGACACCTCACCTCACCACCACCTTCAGCACCGCCCAGAGAAAAACTTTCTGCGCTGTCGTTCACCACACACCATGCAAACCAAGCAACCGTGACTTCCTGGAACTTGGAGGACCAGAGCCTGAGCCTACCTCTCCCGTGGACAGGGCTGAGGGTGAGAGCTGGGGAATTACCCGCAGGGGTGGTGAGAGGGTCAGGCTGCTATGGGAGTAGCCTGTGCTTGCAGAGCTCAGCAGCAAGGTCAAGGTTTCCTATGAGACCAGCTTGACACAGGGCAAGGTAACTAGGCGTGAGCCATCCTGAAAGATTCCCCCGCAAGAAGTCTCCCCTCCAGGGCAAGGGGACCCCTACATAAGGACCCCTCAGCAAGAGTGGAGGTGGCGGGCATGGGTAGTCAGCCATGGGTATGCCATGCCCAGGAACCAGCTGGAGAAGACCCAAAAAGGAGGCTCCACGCAATTCAAAAAGTATTTGTCCCTTGGGAACCAGCAGTTGGCGTAATGGCTATGTCGCTGGACTCCCACGTAGTCGACGGCAGTTCGTGTCCCAGACCCGGTGGCTTAAAACTCACGCCGGGTGCGTGTGCGTGCGTGCCCAAGATCCCAAGAGGAGAATGGAGGAGAGGGGATTGCGGCGTGACCATCCCCCCTTGGGGGTGATTTCTCGCTTTCTGTCTCTATGTCTCTCTCTGTCTGTCTGGCGAGCGCACGTGCCCTACAGTGAAAATCTCTCCAAAAAAAAAAGTATTTGTCCCTTGAGAACAAGGCCCAGAGTTTAGGCTTCCACCACCCAGTAGAGTCCCACTCCAGTTAACAATGACTCTGTCCAGTGTAGACCTTATACTTGCCTTTACCTTCCCCAGATGCCACTCAACACTGAGCTAAATTAAAAGATGCGAACAGAAAAAGACAAACAAGTCTCCTTTTCCACTCCAAAGCTCTCACCTGCGTCTAACTGAGAACTATAGAAGAGAGAAGCTCTACACTGAATGAGAAACTCATTTGTTTGTTTAGCTGAGGTACAATTCACATAGAGTAATAATGTTCAGTGCTCTGCATTTCAATAAACACATACAGTTGTGTGACTACAACCACAGTCAAGATTTTTAATATTTTCACCTCCCTAAAAAGTTTCCTTGTGCTCTTTACGGTCAACTCCTTCCTTATGCCCCAGTCCTTAGTAATCACCGATCTGTTTCCTCTGATAGTTTTACCTTTTCCAAAATGTCAAATAATTGAATTCACACAGTATATAGCCTTTTGAATCTGTGCTCTCTCACTTAGTACAATGTACTTGAGAGCCACCGCTGAACAGTAGTCTGCTGAATGGATACACCACATTTTGTCTAATCATTCACCTACTGAAGAACACTTGTGTTGTTCCAGTTTGGGGCGATTATAAGTAAAGCTGCTGTAAATATTCACATACAAGTTCCTGAGTGAATATAAGTTTCCATTTCTCTTTGGTAGATACCTAGGAGGGGGAATGTTGGGTCATATTGGTAATGTATGTTTTGCTTTAAAGACACTCCCAAACTGTTTTCCAAAGTGATTGTCCAATCTTTCATTCCCATAAGCAAGTGTAAGAGTTCCAGTTGTTCAACAACCTCGCCGACACTTAGTACTGCCATTTTTTAATTAATCCATTTAATGGGAGTGTAGTCAGAGACTAATATTTTTGTTTTATTTTTTAAGTAGACTATTTTTTTTAGAGCAGTGTTAGGTTCACAGCAAGATTGAGTGGAACGTACAGAATTCCCATATACCTCCTACCTCCACACAGGTACAACTTGCTCCCCTAGAAACCTTCCTCCACCAGAACAGTCCCTTTGTTACAATGAAACTACACTGGCACGTCATTATCACCCCAAGTCCAGAGTTTACATTATGGCTCACTCTTGGTGTTGAACATTCTATGTGTTTGCCCAAACACATAGTGACCACCATTATAGCATCATACGGAAGAGTTTCTCTCCTCTAAAAATCCTCCCTGCCCCACCCATTCACCACTTCCTCCTCCAACTCCTGGCAATGGCTGATCTTTTCACTGTCATCATAGTTCTGCCTTTCCCAGAATGCCACTGATTTGGAATCATATGTTTTCTTTTATATATATATATATATATAACTATTTATTTATTATTATTATTATTATTTTAATTTCCTATGGGGCAGGTGTACTCACCAGAGAGAGACAGAAAGAAAGAGAGATAGAGAAAGAGAAAGTGAGAAAGCAAGCCCAGGTCCAGGATTCAAACTACAGTCAGCCATGTGGGAGTTCAGTATCCCAACCACCATGTGGCCTGCTGCCCTTCCCCCCATACATTTTCAGATTGACTTCTCCCACTAAGTAACATGCCTTAGGATTCCCCCATGTCTTTTCATGGCTTGATACTTAGGTTTTTTGTAAGGCTGGAAAATATTCCATGGTCTGGATGAACCACCTTTTATCCGCTCACCTACTGAAGAACATCTTAGTTGCTTCCAGTTTTGACAATTATGAATAAAGCTGCTATAAACATTTGTATGCAGGGTCTTGGTGTGAATGTAAGCTTTAAACTTACTTGGTTAAATACCAAGGAGTGTCACTACTGTATTGAATAGGAAGAGCATGTTTAGTTTTGTGAGAAACTGCTGCGCTATCTTCCAAAGTGGGTGTACCATTTTGCATTCCCACCAGTAATGAGAGTTCCCAGTACTTCACATCCTTGCCAGCTTTTGGTGTTGTCAGTGTTTTGGATTTTGGCCATTCTACTAGGGTGTAGCAGTATCTCATTGTTGTTTTAATGTGTGGCACCTAAATGATGTGTGATATTGAGTACCTTTTCATATGCTCACTTGCCATCTGTATTTCTTCTGTGGTAAAATGTCTGTGCAAGTCTTTTGTCCATTTTTTAATCGGGTTGTTTGTGTTTTCATTGTTGGCTTTAAAGAGTTCTTTATATATTTTGGATAACAGTCCTTCATCAAATATGCTATTTGGAAACATTTTCTCCCAGAAGTTATCATTTGGATTTTCCTGGAAATGTTCTGCTTCTTTTCTTTGCTTTTTAACTTTTAGTGTTGACATGGTCTTGAATATAGCCCGAGGATAAGATTTTAAGACACTTAGAGAAGAACTGCAAAAACAGCACAAAGAACTCCTTTATGCTCTTCATTTACGTTCACCAACTACTAACAATTGCTACTATTTTGCTTTGTCAATTCCTATCTCCATTTACGTTCACCAACTACTAACAATTGCTAATTTGCTTTGTCAATTCCTCTCTATCTATATATATACATTCCTTTCCTGAACCATTTGAGACTACATTGCATACATATTACCCCCGAATATTTCAACATGTATTTTCCTAAGGGAAATAAAAGGGGGGGTGGTGAACATTCTCTTAAATAAAAAAGTAGAATTATCACATTCCAGTAATTAAAAATTGATAACTACTAAAATCTTGCCCTCAGGCCATGTTCAAATTTCACTAGATGCCACAATAATGTCCTTTACAGCCATGTCCCCCCCTGATTCGGATCTAAAGCCACGGATATGTGTTTGGTCGCCATGCTTCTCTGGTCTCCTTTACTCCAGAACAATCTTCAGTCTCTCAATGTCCTTTATGACATTGGCACTTATGATGAGTCTGGGCCCGTTATTCTTTGGACTGTATTTCTATTTGGGTTTTTCTGATATTTCCTTTGCCGGATTTTGCCTTTCTAGAGGGAATACCAAAGTGTTCATTCAACTCTCACACTCACCACAGAATACTTTACCTCTGGTCACCAAAAGGTGCAGAGACACCAATTCTTTCTCCAGCCCACACCAGGTGTGGGTCCTACAAGGCAATTTGTTTTTGACACTATCTACATGAAGAGAGCATCGGATCCCACAGATCAGGGGCTCAGCCCCACAAGATGGCTCCTCCCAACTTCAGATGCCAAGTGCAAATCCCAGGTCGTGACCTATACTTTTTCCTGACCAGCCAGCCACAAATCAGGGTTCCCACAACCCCCTCCCTAGTTGATTGATTTGCTAGAGCTGCTCACAGAACTCTGGGAAATACGTTGCTATGCTTACCTATGTATCATAAAAGATATTAGAGGATGCAAGTAAGCAGCTCGATGGAGCAGAGACACAGGGCAAAGTCTGTGGGAAGGGCACAGAGTTCCCATTCCCTCCTGAGACGTGCCATCCTTCCAGCACCTCCGTGTGTTCAGCACTCCGGATCCTTCCCAAACCTAATCCTGCGTGGCTTCATAGGCACAATGGATTACATCATTGGTGACTAGTAATCCACTCAACTTCCAGCTCCTTTGCCCTCCCTGGAGGTTGGGAGAGAAGCTGAATGTCCCATCCCTCTGAGTCTGTCTTGGTTGTTGAGTGAGGAGCCTCATCCTGAAGCCACCTGAGAACCCCAGGCACAGGCCATCTCATTAGCATATAGACACCCTGTCACTCTGGAGATGCCAAGGATTTAGGAGTAGTATGCCAGGAACTAGAGGCAGAGACCAAATATATGTTTCTTATTCTATAACGATACCACACAAAAGGGATGTGTCTTTCCCAGAGAACCACAACAGGAAGCACGTTTTGCCAGACCCTATATTGGGAAGGCTTTGTTGCTTAATAACTGAAAATGAGACTTTTCACTGATATTTGACATGCCCCTCCCAGAAAAAAAAAAAATCCATGAGAGCTGCTCAAGATGTCATATTCCAGGACGAAGAGGAGGAAGGCTGAGGAATTGGCTAAAGGACTGCTGTGCAGAAGCTGTAGATTGACGTGGACACAACTGCTACCGAATAACGTTAGCCCCCTAACCAACGAATGCTGAATGGTTTTCTAATGATTCAGGACTTCTTTATTTTTTTATTTTTTTAAAGTTATTTTATTTATTCATTCATTTATTTTAATTTGACCAGAGAGAAACAGAGAGAGAGAGAAAGTGAGAAAGCAAGCTGCCAGGTCCAGGACCTGAACCATGGTCAGCCATGTGGGAGTGTCCAGCGCCTTAATCACCACTCTACCTGCTGGTCCCAAGGACTTCTTTAATGTTCTCAATAAATTTTGTGACTTTCGGCTTACATCTCTTGCCCTTACTTTGTTAAATGTATTCTTCAGTGTATTTCTTTTGATGTGCTATTAAATGACATTTTCTGAGTTTGGAAACATAAAAATAATTTAAACTTGGAAAGCAATAAAAAAGGAAGAAAAATAAAGTTATTATATGACTTTTCTCCATGAGATTAGACTTTTTTTTTAATAAGGATGACTTTTTTATTTTATTTTATTTTATTTTTTAAGATTCTTGCCATAGGGCACATGTGTTCACCTGAGAAAGACAGAGAGAGAGAAAGAAAGAGGGAAAGTGAGAAATCACACCCTTGGGTAGGGGGAAGGGGGATGGCCACATTGCAATCACTTCTCCTCCATCCTCCTCTTGAGATTTGGGACATGCATGTACATACACCTGGTGTGTATTTGACTCCCATAAACACCTTACATGGTAGACATTATTAGTCCTATTTTATAGCTGAGGACACTATTGTGGCTAGGGTGACGAGACGTGGTCAACGTCCCACAGATCGTGCCACTGAAGTGGGGAGTGAACCCAGGAAGTTGGACAGCAAAGACCCTGCTCACTCCCTAGCTCCTCAGGGGCACTCCGGCAGGGCCTCTCCTTCAGCACCTGGGCACCTCAGGCACTGCCAAGCTCCGCAATCCCCGTGTATTGACCATGCAGCCACCTCAGAAACCCACACCTCACCCCTTAGCTTGCATTTGATCCAAACTGTGGAGTCAGTCATGTGAGGTCCAGCACCTTAACCCCCCTGCCACCTGCCGGCCCCAAGACTAGATTTTAATATGCATATATGTATTAGGGGAAGAAAAGACTGGAAGGAAGATATTCATCCAAAATTGAGAGAGAAGAGATGATTGCCCGGGGTTCTTAATTTTCTTCTTTGTTAATAAATCATACCCAATGACCATATAATCCACCACCTCCAAGCCCCGCCCTCTCACTCCCCTTTGAACTAGACCTTGGCCTGTGAAGCTTCAGGGAAAAGGAAGTCACAGTCAAAGGTAAAGAAAAATATATATAAATATACCATTTGCCCCTTGAGTATCTAGTATCCCAAGTCACTCTACTTAAAAGATTATCTAGGGTCATTTTTTTCTATATATAGTTTTCATCTTATACCTACAAGATCCATGAGTCGGCTCCATGGCACAATTAAATGTGCTGCTCAAGAGAAACCACATCCTGCATGGCCATGTGGTTCAAGTCCCCGGTCAGCCTGAAACAAGCTGGGCACATGCACGGGTGCCCGTGGTCTGGCCAGCTGGAGGACTAGAGGGAGGGGATTGCGGCCTGATCAGACTCCATGGGGGTGCTCCTCTCTCCCTCGCACGTGTGCACAAATATGAATTAAGAAAGAGATTTAAAGACAGAAAAACATCCAATGTCATTTTACTTTCAAATATTTCCGTACAGTTAGCATATTGCTCCTGAGTAATAAGATATACTTACGTGCAAAAAGGAGAAAATCACCTGCTTCCTGAATTGCTGACATTTGAACTGCTGACCAGAAACCTCCCAAGCCTGGAGTGGGGCGCCACCGTCCTTTGCCCTCACCAGAACTGCTGCCGTCAGAGAGTGGCAATGAGTGATCTCTATGTCCCTGACATCATGGAAATTCTTAGTGTGGCATCCTCAGAAGGAGGCGGAGCCTGGGGTTGGTGCCTCAGAGGGGAAAACACCTCCAAGCCCATCACTGGGACAGCATTGCTGCCTCTTAAATGTCTCCCATTGTCCTCTGTCTGGTGAGGCCCCAGACTCCTCTGGCCTCCCTGCATTCAGACTGCGCTAAGGCTGAATGATCCTCCCAGGGCCTGGCTACAGATCCATGGCTCACTCAATTCAATGCATTCACAAGCCCCACTCTCCTGACCTTAAGGTTCCCCAACTCTGGGCCACCAGACTGCTTATGTCACTAGACTCCCATGTAGTCAACCATGGTTCGAGGTCCAGACCTGGCAGCTTAAAACACACGGGTATATGTGTGTGTGTGCCCAAAATCCCAAGAAGAGAATGGAGGAGAAGGGATTTGGCATGACCATCCTCCCCCGGGGAAGTGTTTTCTCGCTTTCCGAATCTGTCTCTGAGTGAGAGCATATGCCCTAGAGTAAAAATCTCTCTCTCTCTAAAAAAAAAAAGATTCCCCAACTCTGAGCCTGCCCTCCCTCTCCCTATTCTCTGCATCTGCCCCCAGCCAGCTGCAAGCTGCTCAGACTCTCCCTAATCTGCCCTTTCCTGCCACCCTCCATGCCTTCGCACATGCACTACAAGGCTCTTCTCTCAACAGCAGGGCCTGTCCAAATCTGCATCATCCTCAAGGGCCAAGTGTCAAAGCTACTGCCATCGGGACGTCTTCAACAAACTTTTCCTGAATAACTACTACAGGCCAGGCTCTGTGCCAGGCCCTGAAGATATAACAACGAAAATAACACCAGCTCCACCTCCAAGGGTCACAGTTCACTGGGGAGTCAAGAAGTACAAATTCAGAAGTAGAGCTACAAAGGCTAGATTTGAAGGGAAGTGCAGGAAAATTATATTTGTAGCAGAAAAACAAGTTGCCCTTTCAGGTAGTATATGAGTTTACTATGGCTTCTGTGACAAACCAGGGAGCTTAGACAACAGGAATTTAGTGCCTCACAGTTCTGGAGGCTGGAAGTCCAGGGTCAAAGTGTCAGCAGGTCCGTGCTTCCTCTGAAGGCTCTAGGGAAAGATCTGTTCCAGCCCTTTCTCTGGTTTCTGGTAGTCACTTGGCTGGCAGCAGCAGAACTTCAATCTTCACATGGCTTTCATTCTGTGCATATCTCTCTGTGCCTGAGTTTTTCCTTTTTGTAAGGACAATAGTTACATTGGATTAGGTCCCCACCCTACTTCAACATAGCATTGTCTCAACTAATTACCATCTGCAATGACTGTATTTCCACATAAGTTTATATTCTGAGATACTAAGAATTAGGACTTCAACATATCATTGTGCGGAGTAAAGAAATCAACCCATAGGGCCAGCTGGTGGCATGGTGGTTAAGGCAGCTAGATCCCACATGGCTGACTACTTGGTTCAAGTCCTGGACCTGGCAGCTTGAGAAACACACCTGAATCATGTGTGTGCCCAAAATCCTGAAAGGAAGGGGAGAAAGAAGAGAAGAGATTGTGGCATACCATGCTCCATGGGGGTTCTCTCTCTCTCTCTTTCTCGCTCTCTCTGTCTCTCTCCACTCAGCACCTGCACACTCTAGCAAAATTTGGAAAAAAAGAAAAAAAGGAAAAAAAAATCATCCCATAAGAGGTGAGTAGAGCCCAGAGCCCACAGGGCAAGGATGAGGGTAGAAGAATAAACCAGAGACACTGGGATCCAACGAAAGCTGCAGGTATGAGGAAGGGAGCCAGGTGAGAAGCGGGATGTGGGGGGAAAGACAGAAGCAGGTAATGGGGATTTTAAAAATAAGTTATCACCATGTGGAATGCCGTGTTAACTCTTCAGCTATGTGCATTCATTTCTGGAGTGCATTTGACCCCCATAAACACCTTACATAGTAGAAATTATTATCCTTATTTTACTTTTGAGGACACTGTGGCTCAGGATGATGAGACGTGGTCTAGGTCCCACAGACGGTGCCATCGAAGTGTGGAGTGAACCCAGGAAGTTGGACAGCAAAGTCCCTGCTTGCTCCCTAGCTCCTCAGAGGCACTCCGGGCATAGCCTCTCCTTCAGCACCCAGGCACCTTGGGCATCGCCAAGCTCTGCGATCCCCGTGTGTTGACAGAGTACCGAATGCTCCGTGCAGCTGCCTTAGAAGCCCATACCTCACGCCTTAACTTGCATCTGATTTTGCCACCCCAGGCTCACCTCACAAGGCCAGCATCCTGTTCCAAACCTGAGCCTCAAACTTTTGCATCTGCCCCAGGCCCTTTGGCCCCATGGGTCTTGTGTGAGCAGCCAGCACAGTCCAGGAGCCTAAGCCCTTCCCCAGTGGGGCCAGAATCTCAGGATCCACTTCAAGGTTCCAGTCATCAGCTGGACAATTCTGGAGGTTCCATGGGGTCCCTGGGAAATGCAGCCATGCAGCCCGCAATGGACACTGATAACCCCCTGGGAGGGGCTTTCCTTTCTCCTCTGTCCCACCCTCCCCACTCCCTTGCTTCTGTCCCCTGATGCCACCTCCACAGTCACTGCATGCACTGCCTCACATTCTCCTCTTGGAGGAATCCGAACTAAGATAGTTGTATGCCCATTGGAAGGTGCCCTTCCCTAGGGGGTGAGTCTGAAAACTGACTGTGGCAGGGAGCTACAGCTGGGGGAGACAGCAAGGCTGGTGGACGATGGCGCATCTAATGGTGGAAGAAGGAGGCCTGGGCTTATCATGCAGTTTGGGCCCCACTTAAGCACAGAAGGGACATGCTTGGTATGAGTTTCTAGAAGTGGAACTCTGGATGCCAGCTGGAGGCAGGGCTGGGGGAGCCAGGCCAGGGTTAGGGAGGCCAATGAGGAGGTCAATGTGGTCATCACGTGTGGTTGGTGGGCTGTGTGTTAGGGCTGTGGTGTCAGCCAGAGACAGGTGAGACAGGAATGGGAGTGGGAGAGAAGTGGTCAGTGCAGACTCCAGGCTCGGATGCCTTTGCCTGGCTGGATGGCCATGGGTGTGGGGAAGAGCTGGATATCAGCTTCCCATGGGCTACAAAGGTCCCTGGAGACTGAAGGTCTGCGTGTGACACTTGAGAGGGAGGCTGGGTGTGAGGCTGACTTGGGAGGCATCCACGTAGTGACTCCCTCCTGGCCTGTTACCCCCTCCTGGCCGGTTCCGGCGGACAAGCCAAGAAGGATGCCATGGGTGGCTCCTAAGTCTCTATAGGAGGAGTGTCTCCTTTTTGGGGGGCAGAGGCAGACAAGCCGGGGGTTCCCAATGACTGTCTCACCTTCACCCTGGGGGGGGCGGGGAAGCCTGGACCAGATCACTACTCCCTCAAGACCCCCAGCAGGATACGGATCCTTCCGTCTTCAGCCCCAGAGGAATGGCCTGTCTCAGGACTTGGGGCCATGGCAGGGGCATGTCCAGCGCCAGCCCTTGGACACCTCCCTCTCACAGTTCCCATGGCAGCAGCACCCCAACAATAGTTCGAGCAGCTCAAGGGGAAGCAGATTTTGCCATCAGTGTCCCATGTCAGACAGCTATGGATGAGATTGGGGTCATCCCAAGAGGACAGGGAACAAGGCAGGGCGGTGGAAGGTACCCAGCTCAGGGCAAGACTCCCCAGAAAACAGGGCTCACTCAAGGTGACCAGTGAGGAAAGGAGGTACAGGCAGGTCAAGGAGTCAGTGAGGGGTAAGGGAGGGCCAGGAGAGCCAGACACTGGTGACCTTGGGCAGCTGTGGCCACCCCAGTCCGGCTGGGGCAAGGGGCAGCCATTGTGACCTTGCAATGCACAGCTGCCAAGCTGTGGCAGTGCAGGGAGGAGTCAGGCACAGAGTGGAGGGGGAAGGAGTAGGGGGCAAAAAGGGGCTGGCTAGCTCTTCCTCCTCACCTGCGCCTGGGGCCCAGCACAGGGCTTCGGTCTCCTCCAGTATTTTTCTCAGCTACAAGTGCCCCCACCCCACGGACACACAGCTCTCTCAGAGCACCTATGATCCTGTGGGGCTTCTGGTTAGACTGGTTGCTCCCTGCCCCCTTTGTCAGAGGGTGTGCACAGAGAGAGGGGCAGAGGGAGAGAGAAGCACTCAGCCCCGGGGCATGGTCACACCACAATCCCTTCTCCATTTTTCTACCCTGTCAGGATTTGGGGCACGCACATGTGCCTGGCATATGTTTCAAGCCTCCGAGGTCAGGATTCAAACCTTCTGGTCGGTCATGTGGGATCCAGGCCACAGGTCAGCCCCAGACTGGCTGCGTTTGAAGCACCCTGGTGGGCAAGGCGTGGAGTCAGAAGACCTGGGTTAGGTCCCACCTCCAGCCCTCACCTTAGTCTCTTTCAGGACGAGGTGGTGGCACAGAGGGAACACATGGGGACGGTCCTGGCTTCATGTTCCAGGGCCTCCCTGAGCACATCGGGCATGATCTGGGCCGAGTGAGAAAGGGTGGACCACGGAATGAAAATCCTGCCAGGGTCTCTTTCTCTTTCTCTTTAGAAATACATAAATAGCTCTTTTTTTTTTTTAATAAGTTAGTCTCTCTCCATATTGAGCCTTGATTTCCTCACCTAACAGAAGTAGTCCTCATAAAACATGCCAGCTGCATTCCCGTTATCCACGCCAGTGGAGCCCTGAACTGTCCAGAAGGAGCTGCTGCCCTGACTCGGTAGCGCGTGAAAATCTGGCGACAAATTGTGAGCCTTTACAGGCCGAAAGGGAGGATGGACAGATGGACCAGGCGGCGAGTGTACAGGGTGCATCTTGCCACAACCTCCTCGCACACAACCTCCTCCTTGTGGGTGGCCGATAAGCGTTCTCAGACTAGCTGGACCTTCGTCTTATTCATCCCTGGGGTCTGAGCTCCCAGACAGAGCCTGGCAAACAGAGGTGCTCCCGTGTGTGATCGGCCCCCGGAGGGATGACGGCGCACATCTGAGCTCAGGCTTCTTGGCCTGAGAGGCCGGCAGCTGGTCCCCAGGGGCAGGACCTCTCCCCTCTCCGCATGCAAGAAGTCGAGGCCTTGGCAACAGCTGTAGCCAGCTGGCACCAGGTCCCGGTCAGAGTCATTGTTTGACCAAAACAGGAAACCGCCCTAGGGGAAGTGTGGCCTCGCCTCAGTGAACCCCCAAAGAATAGCCCCCGAGAAACTTGGGGACGTGCGGGCAGGCACAAACCATGCTGCAGCTGCGCCTCTCCACCCCCACCTGCAAGCCAGGAGGTCTTCTCAATCAACCCTTGGGGGTTGCAGATGACAGGGCTGAGAACCAGGGGCTGGGTTCTAGTCCTGTGTGACCATGGGCGAACCACCACCCTCTCTGGTCCTCCAATGTCACTTGGTGGATCAGGCTCCACATATGTGGTTGGACCAGTCCATGTCTGGCTGCCCAGAAGTTCTCAGGCCGCCTGCTTCCTGTAGTCATTCTGTGCTCAGCGCAGATAAGGCCCATGGAACAAGCCCTCCCCACTAGGAGAAGGTGCCCCACGGTTGCACAAGGAGCAGAACACAGCCCCCAGTTCATCTGATCCCTCAACAATTATGCCAAGAGGTGCCAAAGGTGATGTTCACAGTCCCCTCTCACAGAGGAAAATAATGGAAGCGCCAAGCCAGGTTGGAGCCCATACGCTAGGCCTTGGCACCTACAGACCAGGCCCTGGCAGCCTTGGGAAGGCTCCTGTGATGAGCAAGTGCCTGGGGCTGGCAGTAGGCAGGCTCTGAGATGGAGGGCGGCTGGCAGGCAGACGCTGTGGAGCCCAGAGGAGGCAGTGGCGGCTGTCCAGGCCTGCTCAGTGAGTTCGTCCATCCTTACTGTCTCAGTCCTGGCTCTGCCACTATCTACTATGTGACCTAAGGGAGTCACTCCACTTCTCTGTACCTCAGATTCCCAGGGGGGATCTAGAGATGACGTCTGTCCCGCTGACCCCAGACAGCACCTGCTTGAAATGCAGTCCAGGTTGTTCCATTCAGACCACAGTCCAGGTGGGAGAGATGTCCTCTCTTGTTCTCTCCAGCCAGGTCCTCAGTGCAATCCCGGGTCCCTTGCTGCCACTGGAAACCATCTTTCAACCTGAAGAGAAAAGCAGCCATCATGGAGTCACATGGGAAACCAGCCGAGGATAGGGAGAATAGAAAACCCATGTTCTTGATGTTGCCAGACGCTGTGGTTGGCGCCAGGGCCACCTGCCTCGGGCTTGTGGTGGCATAAGGCGATCAGGTCCCCTCATTCCACTGAGCTGCTCGGAGGCAGGGTTTTCTCTTACCTGTAACCAACGGCACCTCACATCCCTTATAGTCTCGCAGTCTCTGATGCTCTGAGAGGAGAGCCACCTGCCCTCCCCGACCCAGGCTCGTGGCGAGTGGTTGGAAAACTACAGGCGTCCTGCTGGAGCCGACAGCTTCTTCATGGCGCTTTGGAAACCTGCATTCTTCCCTCTCTGTTCCCTGCAGCTGGCCTCGGGCCTGGGCCTAGGCTACTCCGCTGCTATTAACGCTGCAAGACTGATGGGCAGGGAGGCAGAAAGCCCTCACCCCAAGCCCTCAGTCCTGGCTGCTCCCTTTGCTCAGCCTCTGGTTTATTCTCTCCTCTTGCCTCCAGGGACCTTGGCGACTCTACAGCCTGGGGGCCGCGAGTTTTCAATAATATTGGGGCCTGTGGAGATGCCCCAGTGCAACCTCCTTGTTGCACAAAAGTGAAAAGTGAAGCCCAGACACCAGAAAGAGACCTGACCCACGTCACGCTGATCTGGGCATGGAACCAGGTATCTTGAGACCTGATCCAGGGCTTTCCTCACACACTGGAGGAAGGCCACACATTGACAAAACGTTTTCTGCTCTGAGTACCAGTCGCACCCCAATACCTCTTGTCTCATGCCCCTTTTCCATCTCCACGGCACTGCCCCGATTGAGGCATCATAGTCTTTTGACTGGCTTGTGGCCTCTTCCTTCATTTGCCCAGTTTTCACACTCACACCCCCACCGCACAGCAGCCGAGATTGTCTTCGATCTAGCCATGACTGTCATTCTTCTGCTTTACTGCCTATAGGACAAGACCCAGGTTTTCTAAGAGGGCCCCTTGTGACTGGCCACTGCCCCAACTCACCTGTCAAGTAAGACCCAGATTCCTACTACTAAATTCTATGGTTGCCTCCTCCAGGCAGGTTTCTCAGATCTCTGAGGCTATCCTGGAACCTTTTACAGGGTGGAAGAGCTGAGCCCAGCCTGTGCCCCACTGCTCTGAGAGTGCTTACAAAGCACAGATCACACCCTCTCAGCATCCCTGCCTGCCCTGGTCTGGCTTTGGCCCTATGCAGTGTCCTCTTGTGGGTTTCAGGTTATCTGCCCAGAGCCCTGGGCAGGCAAGGAGCATGGGGACAACCCACAGGAGATGAGACGCCTGCTCCTGAACAGTCTCCAGATCGCCAGGCTCAGCATACCCTCTGACCTGACCTGGGTATGAGTATGTCTCTACTGAAGACGACAGGCCCTGAGAACTAGTCCAGGCCCGGGACGCTGCAATGTCACAGAGGCATCACTTAGTGAATAGGCCCTTCTGAGCACAGCCGAAGAAAACCCTGAACTTGGAGCTCAGTGCTAGGATTCCAGGAATTCCACTTCCAGGAATCAATCCTAAAGGGAAAAATTCAGACTGTGAACAAAGATGAACATGGTAGAATTTGTGTATTATTGCAAAAATTAGGGAATTTTCTAGAAGCCTAGCAGTGACAGAAAGGTTAAATACATTAATGTATTTAATACAGTTCGGATAGTGAAATGTTGAATGGCCATTAAAATTACGTTTGCAGAGCTGGACAGCGGCTCAGTGGTGCAAAGAGGCTCTGTGAGCTGACCCACTTGAGAAGATTCTAGGTTCGCATCTGAACACCCCCTTGAGCATGCCAACAATGAGAATGCCCATGATCTACAGCTGGCTAAGGGTAAGGATGGATTATGGCATCAAAACGCTGTTCGGGGTGCTCTCTCTCAGTTTCTCTCACCCATAGGAAAAAATAAATAAAAATTTTAAACAAAATTGCAGAGTCATCAGTGCTGTGGTGCTTGGGGTGGCTGGACCCCACATGGCTGACTACACAGTTTGAGTTCTGGATCTAGCAACTTGAGAATGGGCATATGTGCCCAAAATCCCGAGGGGAGAAGGGATCGCGGCTCAGCCATCCCCTCGGAGGGTGATTTCTCACTTTGCTTCCCTCTGTCTCTCCCTGTCTCTCTCTGGCAAGTGCACATACCCTAGAACAAATTTTTAAAAAATTACGTTTGTAAATACCTTTTTAAAAGTCTATGTATTTATTTCAGGAGAAAGAGAGAGTCACCCTTCCCAGAGTCTCACCATGCTGTGATCCTCACCCCACCCCCAAGTCTTCCAGACAGCCATGGTCATGGATGTACCCCTAGGCAAACCTGGCATGTTCAGGTTGACCAGAATCCAACCCCAGGGCTTCCTGTATGACTCCAACCTTGCACAGTGGCACCCTACCTCTGTGCCACCATGGCTGGGTCATTAAGAGTTGTTTTGAGTGTGGACAAGTGTTAATGGAAAAGCCCAGTATACAAATATGCATGTGGTGTTGGTCAAAACTAGACAACATGCATAAAGATTGGGAGGAAATATACTAAAGTACTAAAAAATTGGAATAAAAAGATCAAAAGTTGTTTTCTTTATACTTTCCTGAGCTTTCCAAATGTTTACTATGAACTTCTGTTCATTTTATAGTCAGAAAAAAAGGTAAATTAGACAGGAGTAAAAAACCAAGGTCCATCTGGTCTCAACTCTGATGCTAATTGGACACGTGACCTTGGGCAAGTCAGCCACCGTCTTTAGGACTTTATTTCTTGTCTGTTTGTCATCTGTTCATTCCTTCGAGTGGTCACTCCTAAGGGCCTCATCTGGGCCAGGCCCTGTGCTAGGCACTGGGGGCCCCAAAACACATCAGAATGCAAATATATGAAAAGATGTTGAACCTTGTCCATCATTAGAGAAATGCCAATTAAAACGAAGCCAAGATACCATTGCTTATCTATCAGATTGGCAAACACCCAAAAGCTGGAGAACACATTCTGTTGACAAGACTGTGGGAAAACAGCCCCTCTTGTACGTTGTCTGGTGGGAATACAAATGGTGCAAGCCCTACATGGAGGGGAATTTGGCAACTCCTAGCCAAATGACGTACGTGTGCACCTTTGACCTGGCAAAACCTCCTTCTAGGAATCTATCCCAAAAATACACTGGCAAAAATAAGATAAGATATATGTATAAAGCTATTTGTGGCAGAACCATTTGAAATCGTAAAAAACTGGAAACTCTCAGATGCTCACCAGTAGGGATTACTGGCCCACGCAGGGAGTGAGTCAGTGAGGCATGAGGAAGATGTCCATACGCCGTGATGGCGTAATCACCAGGGAACATCGTTAAGTGAAGAAGGAAGTGGAATAAAATGTATTGGGTTGTTGACGTGTTTTTACATAGAAAAAAAAAAAAAACGCGTCATGACTTTTCCGACAACCCACTATCTCTACATTGTCATTTATCAAAGAAAGGGAAGGCAATACACAAATATATACATTTTTTAAATTAAAAAATGCCATTAAAATATTTTAATTAAATTATTAAATATTGGAGGAGGAAAGAAATAGGGTAAAAGGGAACAGAGGTCAAAGCTGGCTTTCTCAAAAAATATCTCATTTTGTAGATTAACTTTAGAACCAAGGAAATGCTTTTTATGAAAATAAAATAAGGCAAGCCCCATAGCACAGTAGTTAAGTTCTGAGCATAGAAAGATTTCATATGGCCAACCACAGTTCAACTCCTGGTTCCGGCATCAGCTTGAAAAACATTCCAGACATGAACACTCCATTGACGATGCACTCGCTCTCTCTCTCTCGCTCTCTCTCTCAAGTGCACACATCCTCTGACAATCAAAACTAATAATAAACTAAATTAAATCAAAACAAAAATCAAAAACAATCCCTCCAAATCAAAAGCAAAATGAATCTGTGTATTAAGTAGATGACTTCTCTGTGCAAAGCTGAATTATTTTAAATGATTTAGAAGCCTGGTAACTTGACTGTAACTTGACCAACAGATATATTCTAAGGATTAAATGACCGCAAATTATAAAATGTTTTCAGTAATATTATTAACATTTTGGTATTGTTATTCTGAAAATTTTGTAATATGTATATAAAAAGTAGAAGAAAAGAGTCAGTAATCTTGTTAATATTAGGAGGCAAATTTTTCAACATTAGAAAAAGAGATATGAATATAAAATCAAAGAACTTAAGAAAAAGCCCTATAGCCCTGAGTTTAACTTAAAATAACCTGAACTCTTGATATATATATTCTTAGAAAAAAACAAGAGCTGGCAGGTGATGTGGTGGTTATGGCACTGGAGTCCCACATGGCTGACTGTGGTTCAAGTCCCAGACTTGGTGGCTTGCTTTCTTACTTTTCCTCTTTCCGTCTCTCTCTGGTTAAAAAAATAATAATAATAGTAGTAAATAAAATTAGATAAATAATTCTTTAAAAAGAAAGAAAGAAAAACAAACATTTCTCAGCTCTACATACTGAAAAGGTTCAGACATAGTGACCAACCAAATAACATCGAGTACCTCTTAGCACTCAGATTTGCAGGCTCTAAATACCATTTCTCCCTAAAAAGAACCAGGACTTCTTGGAGAAGTAGCTTATTGCAGGTCTCAGAAGAAAATGTACGAAACAAACCTGGACATTTTGTCATGCCAGAAAGTCAAGAAGTTATGAAACATTACTAAGGTCCAGTCAAAAAGACTCAGAAGCCAATTGAAGAGATCCTCCTGGACCCAAGTTGGAATTATTTGGGTGATGACAAGTACAATAGCTGCAATAGATGAAGCTTATCAAGAACAGTAAAAATATGATAATGGGACTTAAAAATGGTGTAATGATTATGTTGCTAGTCTTCCACGTAGTAGACTATAGTTCTAGTCCCAGACCCAGCAGCTTAAAACTCACACCGGGCACAAGTCTGTGCATGACCAAAATCCTGAGAGGAGAATGGAGGAGAAGGGATTGCGGCATGGCCTTCTCCCCGGGGATGATTTTTTACTTTCTGTCTCTGTATCTCTCTGTTGCTCTGGAGAGCACACACACACCCTATAGTAAAAATCTCTCAAAAAAAGAAAAAGAAAAATATGAAATAACAATACAAATTAAAACTAACCAATCACCAAACAAACAAAAACATGTTGCTGGTCACCTTTGACGAATGTTAGGGAATTGACTCATTCTGAAAACTGGCGAAAGCGTGAAACACTACTTCCCTGCTTTTCTAAACAAATTGTATCTCAAAGAAGCCAAGGATCTGATGAGCAAAGCTTCTTTCATACTAACAAATGAAGATGGAATGATAAAATTAAAATACCATTGTTTTGGGACGAGCAGATAGCATAATGGTTACATAGCTGGACTCCCATGTATTTGACCACTGTTCATGTCCCAGATCTGGCAGCTTAAAACTCTTACCAGGTACATGCACGTGTGTGCCCAAAATACCGAGAGGAGAATGGAAGAGAAGGGATTGCAGCGTAGTCATCCCACCTGGGGGGTGATTTCTCGCTTTCTGTCTCTCTGTCCCTCTCTGTCTGGCGAGCACATGCACCCTATAGCAAAAATTTTTCAAAAAGATCGTTGTTTTGCAAATCTCTAATAAAATAATAAATATTATAGGAAATGGTCATCAAAGTCTTCTAAAAGCACAAAAATAGAGACAACCAAACATGATAACATTATGTGCCCTCTGAGGAAAGAACACACACACCTCTTATGAAAGGTACGTCAAAACTTTGAATTAAGTCTTTAAGTTTACCAGTTTATGGGAAAAGCAGGGACTGAAGGATATGGTAAGGAACACTGTGGGGAATGTGGTCAGAAACATCCAGAGTGTGGGGAGGCACATAGAACAACAACATGGTGTACTCCACAAATGAAGTTGAGAAAAAAGGAGAAGAGAAACCGTTAGATGGAAAGACCTAGCGGCACCATAACCAAATGCAGCATTGGCTTTGTCTGAATCCTGATTTTGACCAGATCAGCTGTCAAACACCTGTCATGAGACGACTGGGGAAATTTAAACACTACTGGGTATTTGATTGTAATGAAAATTATTCTTACGAGGTTAGGTAAGATACTCTGGCCATGCCTCTGTCTTTGGTAAATACATATTACAGGCTGGCAGGTGGCATGGCAGTTAAGGCACTGGACTCCCACACGATTGACTGCAGCTCAATTGCCGGACCTGGTGGCTTGCTTTCTCACTTCCCCCACCACCCTCCACCCCTGGCCAAATTATGTAATAATAATAATAATAAACTAAATTAAATAATTATTTTTTAAAAAGAAATGTATATTGCAATATTGCTGGGTAAACATTTTTGACGTCTTAGATTTTCTCCGAAGAATCTCATGAGGTGGAGGAAGGGATCCGAATGAACAGAGTAGCCCAGTGAGTGGGTTCAACGTACACAAGACCATAAATATTAACCATCATATTAACAGAAAAAAAAAAAGATAAAAACCATATGAGAGCTAAGGCTGGGTGAAAAACACACAGGTTCTTTGTATTGCTGTTTTTGTTGCATGCTTGAAATTTGCCCCAATGAAATGTCTTTGCTGCTCTGAAGGAGGTGAGGAGGAAGACTTAGCCATACAGACCAAAGGGATGAACTCCCTGGAAGCAGGGAGCAGAGGAGGGGGCACCTGTAGTGCTGAGATTTCAAGAGGGCACATCAGCAGAATGTGTGTGGAGAGGAAACAGCATGAGCGATTGCAAAGTGGTTCCATAATTTGGGGTGGCAGTAATCTCTGCACTGAGGGAGCAGAGGGGCATAGCAGAGGGAGCAGCTGAGAAAATGTGGAAGTGCCATGGAGAGCCTCGAGGGCCCAACCGAGGAGCCATGGAGGGCTTTCAGCTGGGCCCTGTGCTTTAGTGGTGTCACCCAGACAGTTGGACAGAGGATAGACTGGAGAAAGAGGCCTGGATATGCTGGGGAGACCCTAGCTGAGGCTGCATATGCCCTGACAGGGGTCCTGGATGGCCTGGGATAGAGCAGGACAGGTAGGAGCAATATGGCCAAGCAGAGGGTGCTGGGAGGAGCAGAGTCCAGGTGGAGGCCAGGTTTTGGCTTGGGCAACTTAGTGCATGTGGGTGCCATTTTTTAAGATGGAGTGAGGGGGTAGATTAGACCACTCCACCTAGAGCCCGAGAGTGGATCTGGAGCCCAGAGTTCTGCTGTCTGGCTATAGAACCCAGGACATGTCTCTGACACTCTCTGACATAAGGATTCCATCTCTAAAGTAAGGGGTAGGTGCCTCACATCAGGGGTTCTCCGAATTTACCCAGGATGGATTTGTATCCAGCCCCTGCATGCATCCTCCTCGCCTACCAGGGGATCACGAGTTCTCTTCTGGCCTTGCTGAAAATCCAGTTGTGTGATGTCAATGGCATTTCCCTTCAGAAAAAGGAAATGAGGTTAGCGAGCGTGTTACCAGGAAAGGAAAGTTACTCGGGCCCCACCCTCTACAGCCCCATCCTCCCACCCTACCCCACCCCACCTCACTGCGTGCCAGGCCCCTCTGCCTGGGGCTGGGGACAGGACCCAGAAATGTCATGGTTCAGACGGCGGCACCAACACATCAGCTCTGACTTCCCAGCAGATCTGGGCCACCCCACACAGACAGCGACTTCTATGGAGCCCAGAGCTGGGACCCCGCCATGCAGAGGAATGAGATCACAGGAAGCTCCAGGGTCTGGTTAAATGTCAGCAAGCCTAAAGAGGAGCTCTCTGTACGTGAGCCGACTGCAGCCCAGAATGGGGACCTGACCGAGGTCACCGGGGAGGCTGGTACAGCCCACAGAGCACCTGAGGTCAGGTGATCCCAGAAAGTCTGTCCTGCTACAGGGTCCCAGAATGCCTTGTTCTTGGTAGATGTCTCCAGGAAATTGAGGGCTTTTTTAAACTCAACTACACTATCTCCTGACCCTTAGCTTTTGGCCATTGGAACATTCCTTAGAATGCAATATCAATGGATAAAACTATCTGTTATAGAGACAAAATGGAAGCAAATACTCATCTATCCAATATACTTGCTGTATGCATTTGGGGCGAAAGAAAAAATGACTAATAAGTTGGTAAGTTTGGTATAGTCAGCAGATGGGTCATTTGAAAGATACATCAACTGGCCAGTTGACCATCAAGTAAATCCATCTTTAGGGACTTGACCTCGTGTCCTCCACGGATCCCTCCCAGCTGTGAACCCCTCAGACTGGGCCCACTACAGTTCATCTCTACCCCTACCTCTCAGCCCAGCACACGTAAGGGTAGGGCTTTGGGTGGTCACTTACTAATAAACTAAGGTTCTGCAGTTCTCGTGTTGGGCTGGAATAACCTGAGGGACAGGGGGGCACACGGGGGGGTGCACTAGTGAAGTAGCCCTGACACAATGAGGTACATGGTGGAAAAACCCCTCACCTTTGCTCGTATAGCAGAAGTCAACTCGGGTCATACTTTCCACTGTGCCCCCTGCAGGGCGGGCGTCTGGCTCACCCTCCCACACACCCAGGGGCTGGGGGTTTTCAGGTGAAGCGGAACTAGGTGTTTGTGTCTCTGCCCCTTTGCAGGATCACATAGCAACAGAGGAATCAGAAAAGGCACGTGCACACACCATCTGCAGCTTTAGTGAACCCGCACAAATGCAGGTAAAGGGGTGTGTGTGTGTGTGTGTGCAGGTGTATGTACAACCTCGCACGTGCATGTATGGGTGGCTGTGATGTGTGATGTTGCTATGTAGACATCTGTGTAGATCATGATTGGGTGTGGGAATGTGTAAATGAAGTATGCACCCATGTTCACACTGGCACAGACATGCGCATGTGTGTGTGTGTGTGTGTGTGTGACGACCCATTTGCACACAAGCTTTCACTGTGTTTCTGTACCTATTTATCTGTGGAAATGCGTGGTGATTGGGTATAGCCAAATATGTGTTTGTTTGTGCATTTGCACTGTTTGAACAGATACAAGTTTGCTTATTTGTGGACCCATTTAAGTATGAGTTGTGTGTGTGTGTGTGTGTGTGTGTGTGTGTACGGTGTGTATATACTGAGGAATCTTAATGACTATGGATAGGTGTATGAGTGTGTGTGTGAGTGAACATTCTGTGTGTGCTGTGTGAACATGAGTGCCTGGAGACTGAGTGTGTGCACAAGTGTGCTTGTGCATGAGTGTGTCTGTGTGACATGTATGGTACAAGTGCCCATGGCCGAGGCAGATCATGCCCCTGCATACATGAACATACCTTGTCCTTTTCTTTCATCTCAGAGCCTGAGTCCTGACCAAGGCTGGTTGTTCCTCCAGGAACATGGTTTCCAGGACCAATAGGTTCCCATACGTCAGGGCCCCGTGTGAGTGAGGAAGGGTTGAGCCTGAGGCTTGGGCTCCTCTGAGAACTGGGCAAGGGTTTCCAGGGCCACTGCTGTGACCCAGGCTGGGCATAGGGGCGAGGCTGCCTGGGACCTCAGCCTCACTGCCCCTACCAATGTCTGCCACCTCTGTTCAGGGCACCCCTCAGTGGCTTTCAAAGTCTTGTTTTGTTTTGTTTTTGTAGTGGAGCAAAATCAACTCTTACAAGGAGCTCCCATGGAAAGTAGTTGAACAAGTGGGGAATCTCTGACCCAAGGCTTGGTTGGGAGTTCAAAAGGGGTCTCCATGGAACATAGTTCCGAGCCCCTAGTGTGGGTTGTCCCCAGGCCTATTCAAGTTCCAATCCAGTTTGGAGTTTAAAAGACACATCCACATCCATCATCTTAGCTAATCCTGTGGCCTTCTTCCCCACCTGTGTGGGAGGCTGGGAGTGCAGGGGTTAAAGGAGCCAGTCCTGGACTCTTCCGGCCCCTGGTTCTCCCAAATACCTTTTGCCTCTTCAAGCTGCGCTGGCAGGGAGACTCACATCAGATCACGTGAGATGACACTGGCCAAATGTTCTCCAGCATCTGTCACATGGTGGGTGGCCCTTAAATGTGGCTATCGGGCTTACTATTACATCCATTTTGTAGATCAAGAAACCGAGGCTCGGAGCCACGGTCTGAAATCAACCTGGAGATGCTAGGAAGGAAATGAGGCCCATCCTGACCTCACATGCCCACTCTCTGTCATTGGGAGTGTTTTCTTATTCTTCCGGGCTTGGCCAGGCCGTGGTAAACCCCACATGTGGTTCTGTGGTTGCCCACACAAGCCTAAAAATAGCCAGCAGGAACCAGGGGCTTCCCCTTGGTGAGTGGCAGAAGGCCCATTCTCTAGGCAGCCACAGCCCTGCTCGACCCCCACCGTGAGCAGGACCTGTCTGGGGAGGGGTGAAGTGGTCTGGGTCCCATGTATGCTGTGCCGGAGGCCATGCTAAGCTTGCAACAGAGATTCTTCTGTTTTGTTGTTTTCTTTTTAAGTTCGTGATGTAGAGATTATGGCTCCACTGGACAGTTGAGGAAACTCAGGCTTGGAGAAATTAAATGAACTGCCCAAATTTAAGGAGTTTTAGTGAGAACCCAGGTTGTTCTGATCCCAAGGGCTATGTCCTTAGTCCCTCACCCTACGACCCAATCAGAGGCCAGGAGAGGAGGTCCCTGTGGCATACTGCAATATTCCAAAAATGGCCTCAATATTTCCAGTTGTACATCAAGAGTTGGGGGCCCATTGCCTGTCACCCCGCCCCCCCGCCCCAGCACTGGGCACTTGTGATTGCCTCAGTGACTAGCTTATGACAGAAATGACATTATGCAACTCCTTAGGCTAATCTCAGAAGATGACCACAGCTCCTACCTGTTTGCCTGTCTGTCTGTCTCTGCCTCTCTCCCAGAGTGCTTGCTCTTAGAACCCGACACCAGGAGGGAGCCCAGACCACACAAGAAGTGTCCTGGCCCACAGCCCAGGCAGGGTCTCAGCTACCAGCCAGCTTTGACTGCCACACCAGAGAGTGAGCAACTCTTCAGATGGACCCAGCTCCTGCACTCCAACCATCCCAGCAAATGCCCAATGGGACAGATGGACCACCCCCTCTGAGCACTGCCCAAATGCAGATTAAGGGCAAAAGAAATGCCATCGTTTCAGCCACAAGGTGTTGGGAGGCTCGTCACTCAGCACTACGTAACAGGCACAGCCCTCCTCCTCCTCCACAGCCTTTCTAGGTCCCAGCCAGATGCAGGCAAGCTCTTCCCTAGGGTTCCTGGCACAGGCAGAACCTGGATTGAATCTCTTCAACCACTTCTGTGCCCTCCCAGCTGAGCCCAGAGCCCAGATCTGCTGCTCCTGTGTGTGCCCTTGGGTAAATAACCACTTCTTGGGCCAAATCCTTTTGTCGAGTGGGCATTATCATGTGTCTCCAGGAGTCTGGGGGGATTCAATAGAGTTCCTGGCAAAATTGGATGCAGGAATGTGAGGCTGGGAGCAATGGGGCTGAGCAGTTCTCAGGAAATTGGAAAGAGGTGAGTTGGCTGGATAAGAGTGAGGAGCCCAGCTTTGTGCACGTCCCGGAGAGAACTGGCCCTCGGGCGGCTCAACACTGACCAAGATCCCAGTGGAAGTGGAGTGGGACTGGACAGGCCCTGGAAGGGTCTGGTCAAGAAGTGGGTGGGGACACCACACCAGAGCCAGGTGGACCCTGAGTGTCTAGTTCTGAGACTTCTCAGAAACTGTGGAGGCCTCCACCCTGGCCCCTGCCTAGGTCGGCCTGGCCCTATCTGGAGAGATAAAGTCCCTGGGAGGCTCCCTGACATCTTTATCAGTGCAGTCTTCCAGGGTACTTGGGAATGTAAACTCCTGCCTCACAGCCTGTGATGCAACCACCAGCCCCAGAAAGACACAGAACAGATGCACAGGGGAGGGCAGCCCCATCCCCCACCCCCTAAGCCCCTGCCCGCCCAGCAGCCCTGCCTGGGGGAGAGCTGGAGGACAGGCTTTCATGGCCTTATCCCTAATGCCCTTTAGGTCACACTTGGATTTGGAGGGACCTCAAGAGCCCTGACCGGCACTGTCATGATGGCCAATACCCTCGTGTGTATGCTGTTCGGTGCCCACCCTGCCCAGAGGACAAGAGCCATGGGCACACCTGTGGGACCAAAAACGAGTCCTTCCCCATGACCCACTGGGCTCCTCTTCTCACACAGGTGTGTGCCGAATTCCCTCCCAGGCCAGGACTGAGACTGGGCACAGGGGAGGCTGGCCCCAGAAAACACGGCCCTCTGGGGCTCACTGCCTATCAGGCAAGAACAACGGTAAGTGAAAATGATGATGGGGGACCAGCCTGTGGCCTGGTGCTTAGGGAGCCTGATCACACATGACTGACCATGCAGCTCAAGTCTTAACTCCCACGGCTTGAGAAACGCGCCAAGCACATGTGTGTACATGCCCAACATCCCAAAAGGAGGGAGACATGAAGAAGAGATTGTGGCATGACCATGCCCTGTGTTGGGGGGTGCTTGCTGCTCCCTGTCTTTCTCTTTCTCTTTTGTCTGTCCCTATATGGCAAGTGGATGCACCCTCTAGCACAAAATAAAATAAAAGACAAAGATGAGGGTGGTTCTGTGCTGGTGATGGTGATACTATGCTTATTTTGAGTTCTTACTGTATACCAGGCACTGTTCTGAGTGATTTAATTCATTCCATTTCCACCACAACCCTCTAAAGTAGCATACCCATTTTACAGAGGAAGCAGTGGCAGCACAGGGAAGTGAAGGCACTTGAGCAAGTTCCCGAAGCATGTCAATAGCGGAGCTGAAACTCAAGCTCACTTGGTACCGGCTGGGATGGGGAGGGGGCATCAGATCAGAGCTGTCTCTGCCTGGCTGAGCTAGAGTGAGCTTTAAGAGACACATGGAGGAAAGGAGCCAACACAGAATGTCTGCCCCTCGAGGCCCAGTCCTCTTGGCCCATAGCACCCCTAGGAGGGTCTCACATTGCCTTGGGATACCCCTGTCCCTACCCCCAGCCATGGAGTCCTCCCACCCTGCTGCCCTTGGGCCTGGGGCTTGATGCTCTTGTTGGTCCGGGTGAGGCTTCTGGCTCTGCCACCCTCACATCTGCTCCCAGGATCCAGGGGCGAACACAGACGAGGGGCAGCAGGGTTAGGGGAAGAGCACAGGACTTGCAATCAGATGGGCCTGAGTTTAAAGCCTGGCTCTGCTGTTGTCTGTCTGCTCATCTCTGGGTTTCATTGTCTCTACCTTGAAACCAAGCGGCCAACGTGGACTTCAGGGTGCCCAAACGGGCCGTACCTCTCAGAAATGCAAGCAAAGGGCCTGGTAGCTGCAACAGAGAGCCTGTCTGTGTCTTCCTGGGGGAGGAGGTTCTTGAGCAAGCACTGAGAAAAGCTCCCTCGTTTTCCCCTACCTTCCTTCCTCGCACACATTTTCCCTGAGCCTACGAGGGCCTGGTCCCTGACTGAGGCCCTCCCAGGCTAGGGAAGGTGTCGTGTTCAGCACCACAGGGGCTCGTGCAAGTCTGCACACTGCATGAGGCTGGGGAGAGCCAAGTCAGGGGGACTTTTGGGGGACATGATCCCTGAGAAATTAGTGCTTACTTGCCAGGCAACCCAGGAGGAGAAGGAAGAAAGACCATTAATCAGGGGAGCTGGGGACCCAGGCCCAGAGGCAGGGATGGGAATCAGCCGGTGGGGGGATGGTAACAGCAAGAACGGCTAGAGCAGGGCTGCTTGTGAGGTCAGCAGGCACCAGCCGAGTTTCAGGAGAGCCCTGAGCACCAGGCTGAGGAGTGTGGCCTTTGGTCTGCAGGTGCTAGGAAGCCATGGAAAAGTTTTGAGGAAAGGAGGGTGTGACCAGATCCCTGCATCCAAAAGGTGTCTCTGGCTACTCCAAGGAGGTTGGACTACAAAGGGTGGGCTGGGTGGAGGTGGAGGCCACTGAAGATGCAGGTCTAAAGGCACAGGCCAGAGAGGAGGCCAAACCAGAGAGGAGGCCAAACCAATCAAGGGCAGTGGGTGGGGAGAGGCTAATTCAGAAATGAAGGATAACCTTGGGAAGTGAGTGATCATAAGGGGAAGGAGGAAGGGGCAGGTGACCCACAGGGCACAGATGGCCTGGTGCCCATCAGTAATGGATACCAGTAAGTAGAAGTAGAGCCCTCTGCAGGCCAGCAGTAGGTTCTGTTTGGTGTACACCAAGCACGGTTATGTCATGGCTGCATCTTGGGCCCAGGACCAATGCAGGCCAGGGCTCATGCCTGACCCTGCAGATGCAAGCTCTAGGGCAGAAATAAGAATTAGAGTCAGAGCCCACCAGGTGGCATGGTGGTTAAGGTGACCAAATCCCACATGGCCCAACTGTGTGGTTCAAGTCCCAGACCTGGCACCTTGAAAAACACACTGGACATGTGTATGTGCCTACCCCAAGTTCTGAGACGAGAATGGACGAAAAGGGATGATCATCCCTCCGGGGGCAATTGCACACAGTCCCTGACTGAGGCCCTCCCAGGCTAGGGAAGGTGTCGTGTTCAGCACCACAGGGGCTCGTGCAAGTCTGCACACTGCATGAGGCTGTGTGCATGAGAATTCTTCTCCAGTTTCTCTCTCTCTCCCTCTCTCCTCTCTCTGTCTCTCTCCAGCAAGCACACATGTCCTATAGTAATTAAAAATACAAATAAATTTTTTAGAAAAGAATTTAGGTCAAAATGCAGAGATGGTAGGAGGGGTTATTTCAGGGGAGTACTGGGCAAGGTGACTAGGACCATGAACAGGACTTTGGGAAGATGTCCAACACATTCTCCTCAGAGGGTCTGAAGAAGAGTCCTCAGGGATCAGGATGTGAGAAGTATTTTGGGCATCACAGGTCACCTGTCCATCCCCACATTTTAAGTTGGCCTGTCCCTCTAAACATGGGTGATTTGAGCTTCTCTTCTGTGTGCATAGTGTGGGAGCTAGACCCAAAGATCTCTAAGACCTCCCTCTCCGACTATCCCTGGCCTCTCTGCTCTCCTCTGCCCCTTTAATGCAGCCTGAGTGGCTTCATTAAAGGCTGCCTCACTCTGGGCCTCAGCTGCTAACCCAGAGCCAGGGTACGGCTAGAATGAGCTCTGAGACTGCACAGCAGGCCTCTGTGCTTATCAAAGAGCAAGGGACAGTTGCAAGCCCCAGTTGCAAGCCCCAGATTTTGCTCCTCTCAACAGGTCAGTCCTGCCTCACCATCAGTCAACTCCAGGATGAGACACAGCACAGCTGCATGCTCCCCCACTCCTTGACACCACCCACCAGTGTCCAGGAGTTAGAGGGCCATATCCAAAAGCCAGTGAGTCTCTCCCAAGTCACAAGACTAGAGCAGTAAAGCCCACAGCCGTGGGAGGAGAGTAGAACAGGGAGAGCCATTACTGCACAGATGTGGAAACTGGAGCTCTGGGAGAGAGGAAATGACTTGCACGCAGCAAGCAGCAGACCTGGTGCTCGAACCTCAGTCTGCCCCAAGCCTGTCCTCCACAGATAAGGCATCCTACAGTTTCTCCAGAACTCACATTCCCTCAGAGGGTTCCCCAGGCAGACAGGTGAGATCAGGAAG
>NW_006159505.1:5654758-5659991 GCF_000334495.1 Tupaia belangeri chinensis | reverse complement strand
CGGAAAGCCAGTACAGCCTGAGCATGGTAGCCGCACGCCATCGCCCACCTGGTTGGGAGAGCCTGGTCCTGTTCATCTTGCCTCCATACACTTGAGGACCTGCCTGGACATCTAGGCCCTGGATGGCCCAGCCCCACCAGCTCCCCCATCTCCTCTCTCCCCTCTTTACTCTTTTTTTCCCTGTAAGCTCTTGTCACATGGTCTTCTTTGCTTTCCTAAACATACCAGGCTGCTGGACATAGGGCCTTTGCATGTAAAGTTCCATTTATTTAGGGGACACTCTCCAAATGCAACCCATTCCATGTCCATAATTAGTGCCTCTTTATCCCTCTATCTTTTTTTAAATAAGAGCTTTATTGATATATAATGCCCGTATCATACAATTCACCTATTTAAGCCAAGTCAATGGTTTTCAGTAAGTTCACAGACTTGGTTAATCATCACCACAATCAATTTTAGGACATTTGCATCAACAAACCCCATCCTCAGTAGCAGTCACTTCTCCCCTACCTCCACGTAGGCAACCACCAGTCTAATTTCAGTCTTTACTGATTTGCCTACTCTGGATATTTCAAGTAAATAGAATCATATAAAAGGCAATCTTTTGTAACTGACTTCCTTCATTTAGCACAATGGTTTTAAGACTCACCCATGTTGTAGCATGGATCAGTACTTCGTTACTTTTTATTGGTGAATAATATTCCATTGCATGAATGACACCACATTTTGTTTATCCACTCCTCAGTTGGTGGACATTTGGGGTGTTTCCATTTTGTAGCTATTATGAACAAAGCTAATATGAACATCCACGTGAAAGTTTTTGTGTGGACATATGTTTTTGCTTCCCTTGGATATATTCCTAGGAGTGGAATGGCTGAATCATGTGATAACTCTGTGTTTAAGCTTTTGAGAAACTGTCATATTGTTTTCCACAGAGACTGCACCATTTTACATTGCTACCAGCACTGTATTAAGGTTCCAGTTTCTCCACATCCTCATTCACACTTTTTTTCACCTGCTTTTTTGACTATGAGAAAGTACACCTTCTTTGGAGAAATGTCTGTCTAGATCTTTTGCCTTTTTTTAAATTGGGTTATTTGTTTGGGTATGATTGAGTTAAGTGTTCTTTAAATATTCTAGATGTCTCTTTCAGATACATAATTTGTAAATTTTCTTTCCCATTCCGTGGGTTCTATTTTTACTTTTCTTTTGGAAAGGATCTTGCTATGTCTTGATTCTCCTGCCTTAGCCTCTTGTAGCTGGGACTACAGGTGTATGGCACCACACTCAGCTTCTGGGGGGGGCAGGGAATCAAATTCAGGCCTCCCATGTGGTCTCAGAGTAGCAGTGTCAACCCGGGTGGAGTACTGCAGCTGGGATTTTACTTTCTTGATGGTCTTCTCTGAAGCATAAAAGGTTTCCATTTTGATGCTCTCTAATGTATCTAATGTTTCTTGTGTTTTTGGTGTCATGTCCAAGAAACCATTGTCTAATTCCAGGTCACACAGATTTATGAGTATCTTTTCTTCTAAGAGTTTTATAGTTTTAATTTTGACAGTTAGGCCTTTGGTACATTTTGGGTTAATTTTTGCATATGATGTGAGACAGAGGATGAACTGCATTCTATTGCATATGGATATCCAGTTGCCCCAGAATCATTTGATGAAAGGGTTGGCCCCATTGTTGACAATCAGTTGCCTGTCTTTCATTTAACTCAGGTGTAGGTTCCTCAGAGAAGCCTTTGATGACACTCTTCCCCACCTGACCTCAGCTTAGCTAGGTTCCCTTGTACATATAAAACACATAGACAACACTATAGGTTATAAATTGTATCTATTTAAGTAATAGCATGGAAATGAGCACATGCTCTGGAACCACATAGCCACAATTCAGATCTCGGCTCTACCATTTACTAGTCGCCTGGCCCGAAGAATATTGTTTCACCTATCTGTACCTCAGTGTTCTCACCCATAAATTGGGAACTTACTTACATCTTGGGGTTGTCATGAGAGTCGATTCATGGCACATGGTAATAAGTCTATGTACCACATGTAAGCTGTTATTAATCCATGCCAGTCTTTAGACTTTAAACTCTGAGAACAGAGACCCTGTCTATTTTTGCTTCTACTACATCCTCCTGGTCAATCCCATGCCTGGCACAGGGAGGGCATTCAGTATACACTTGCTGAATTAATCAGTGAATGAAGGCATGGACAGATGAATGAGCCTGGAGGACAAGCTCCCAGCACTCCACCCTCCCACTGTCTGACTGTATGACTTCTCTGGAACTCTGCAAAATGAGAGCAGAGTTACACAGATGGCTTTTCTCCAAACTTTCTATTTGGATGCAGACCCTTTCCTTTGCTTGAAATTAGAGGAACCCAGTTTGTAAAGCAGATAAAGGGAGCTGCTGCCATGCCAGCCAGAATGGGGTCCAGAGCCTCTGTTCCAAGGAACCCCAAAGTCTGCTGGACACAGTGTGAAAGCCCCCATCTGGGATGTGTTCCTTACTTGCTCCCCCAGCTGAGAGCAGCGGTGATTCAGAGGCAGCTGACGTCTGATGCTCCTAATTCAGCCCAAATGCTGGAGGTCTGGGTCTTGCAGTAAGGGGAGGCAGAAGGGCACATTCCAGAGGAGAAAGCTCTTTCTTCCCTCTCACAAGAGGGGAGTGATGCTCCCTAAATTCTGTTGCTCAGACGCACTCGTCTTTGCTCTCATACCCTGAGCTTCCCAACCAGATCTGCCTCAGCCTGGCCTCCTGGCCTCCAAACTTCCCCTGCCTCCCCTTTATCCCATCTCAGACCCAGCTCACTCCAGGGACACCCATGGGCCTCCTGCTCAGGGCACCTCCATGCCCTCATTTCACCTGGGCAATAATTCTATCGGGTCTTAGTGAGATGAGTGACCCATCCCAGGGCGCAGTGCAACAAACACGTAGCAGAGCGTAGAGTCGAACCCCCAGGTTCTTGACTCCAAGTCCAGATTCTCCCGAGTCATGGCTGCCTCCAGTACACTAATGGGCATCCTACTCCTGTGCCCACAGGTGCTGAGGGCCAGCCAGGTCCTTGGAAGGAGTCCCTGCCAAGACAAGTCACCTGGAGAGAGACCAAATACTTCCCAGGAAGACTTCCCCAGGCCAGAGTGGGCGAGACAGTCTTGGAAAAGGAAGGAGAGGGAGATCTCTGGTTAGAAACAAGACCTTGAGGATTAGGCAGACTATCCAGGTCATCAACAGCCATTCTTAACCTCAGCTTTTCACTGCCACTCCCCTGCCCAGAGGAAGGGAGAAGCCAGTCCCAGGAGAGGGGACAGCATGAGCAAAGGTATGGCAGTGGGAAACCACATGACTGCAGAGATGCATTATGGGACAGGAAGGTTCATGGAGGAGGGATCAGGCTGAAGGTAGGAAAGAGATGGGCTTGGGAAGTTCAGGTGACTGCTCAAGTTACCATAGAGGTAGGGTTCTAATAGGCCCATCTGCCTTCCCCCAGCTCCAGGCCACTTCTGAGAAGGGTTCCTGGATCAATCCTCAGAGTTCCCAGGGGATGGGAGGGCCAGTGATTCAGGTCTGCCCCATTGAAGCTGAGTTTCCTGACATTCATGTCGGGAGGCAGTTCTTGGAAGGCATGGCCTCCCTCCCTCCACCCTCAACCCCTCTGACCCGGGGAGGGTCAAGGGAAGTGGGTCTGATCCTGCTATTTGATTATTCATCAAACAGCCCAGGAAAGCCAACAAAAGACGCCCACGTTAATAACAAAAATAGCAACGCCTCACATGTGATGAAAGCCTGGGAGCTCTCTCTGCCCTGGCACACCCCCTGTGAGGTCACTTGTTCCCCTCCTGCCTCAGATGAGGAAACTGAGACTCAGGGAGGGGAAGCAGCTCCGTAGGCCACGCTGGCATTCTGAGACCGTGCATCTTGGCAAGGGGTGCCCAGGGCAGCATGTGTGTGTACGGTGTGGGGTGGGGGCGTTAGAGAAGAGATCACTGCCTGATCTCGTGCAGTGGTCTCTTCCTCACTGCCTGGGGACTTTACCGCAGTGTGTTCTTCTAGTCTTAGGAATGGATAGGCCTGGTCACTGGGCTGGGCCCAGGGCCTATCACTCCCTCAGTCACAGGACCCGTAACACAGGGAGTGAACTCCTGAGCCTGGAGGTGACTTTTGAACACACCAAAGAAGGACAAGACAGGCAGACCTGAAGGAGAGGCGGTGCAGGGCACCTGCGCCACACAGGACAGTGTGCGCGGGGATGTGTTGGTGGATGGCGAAGCTCCTGTGGGTGGAGTAGGGTTTGCAGGAGTAGGCGAAGGAGGTGTGCTCTCCGTGGGGAGGTGGGGCAGGTCTTCTGAAACTGAGGCCCAGGAGAAGGGAGAGTTGTCTGCCCCAGGGTACACGAGAATATTCCAACTCGGGTCTCAAGGCCATTGCCTTTCACCTGTGACTCTGAAGCAACCCCCAGAGTCCTGAAACGTAAGGACCCTCCTAGCACAGGGCAGGAGCCTCCTAGGGCACAGTTTCAGGAGTAAAGGGCATTTGCTGTGCTAGAGCCACCCCGAGAGCCCATCTCGGCCATAGACAGGACTGCCCCTCACCCCGCCAAGTGTAGGCTCTGATCTACCTATTGTCCTGCTTACAGTTTATAAATGGACAGATGTAAGGTGATTTTTGAACCCAGATCCCTGCTGGCAGTCTCTGCTGGCCTAAGCCTCCCCTGGGACCAGGCAGGGCCAGGCCAGACAATGACCAGTCCTTGGACCACACCCAGGCCTTCCAGATCAGAGGGGACACGATGACCCTTCCTGCATGGCTCTGACTAACAGACCCCTGGCTCCATGAAGCATCACAACAGAGCCTGTTGCCAGGGTGACTTTCAGACGCAGCAGCCTGGGACCTGGGGCCCCTCTGCTGCACACCAGCTGCTGGCTCTGAGTGCTGACGCTGTAGGCTGCCCTGGCTTGGCTGGGCTGTGAGAGGGGAGGAAGGCAGGAGGGCGTCCTGCCTGCATTGGTGGAGACACTTTAACCCCCGGGAGCAGACAGAGGAACTGGAGTCTTTAGCTCCTCCTTCTCCCTGGGCCTTGATCTCCAACAGGGACCTCATATGGACACAGATCACATCTAAAATTGAACTGGCCCCAAACCTGCTCCTCTCCCTCCATGACATCCCCATCGTGGGAGGATGCAGGGGACAGGCAGGCAGCAGAGCAGGCACTTCCCAAGCTCCCCTGTCCCT
>NW_006159505.1:5647456-5654727 GCF_000334495.1 Tupaia belangeri chinensis | reverse complement strand
CCCCCTCGGACCTTCCCCCACCCCACCTCGGACCTTCCCCCACCCCACCTCCTCCTTGCCCAGTCTAGCCTTCGGACTCTGGGCCTCAACTGGAGGGAGTCTCTGCCTCTCCCTAGCTTCCCATCACTCTCAGTCATGGATGAATGACATCTGCTTATTGGTAAAAACAATGTATGCGATCAGCTCAATATATGCATGCATCTATTTATAAATCATGTCCATCTGCTGCTGCACTAATAATAGGAGAAATTACAAAATGGACACCAAAGGAGACACTGCAAAAATGAGGAAAAAATTAAAGAAAAATTGTAAAGTTTTTCTTTGTTTTATTTACTGGTACAATAAAAAGGTTTTTTTTTTCCCTGACTACATATTACTAAAAATTGTGAATAAGTGTGCTTGTATTTTTTTTTTTTTTTTGGTAGAGGGCATATGTGCTTGTCAGAGAGAGAGAGAAAGAGAGAGAGAGGAGAAAGCATCTCCCCCCCATGGGGCTTGGTTAGGCTGCAGTTCCTTCTCCATCCTTGTCAGGATTTGGAGCGCACACACCCACACACACACACACACACACAACACACACACTGTGCAGCAAACATGTGGCATGCCAGGATTTGAAATGTGACCAGTCATGTGGCGCTGTATTACCTTATCCCTGGGCTACAGAGCTGGCCCAAGTATGCTTCATTTAAAAATAAATGATAGTTAAGGTGTCTGGACTCCCATGTGGCTGACTGTGGTTCGAGTCCTGGACCCCACTGGGCGCATGTGCATGCATGCCCAAAATCCCAGGAGGAGAATGAAGGCGAAGGGATTGCAGGATGGCCATCCACCCCTGGGTGGGGGGTGATTTCTCACTTTCCCTCTCTCTGTCTCTCGCTGGTGAGTGCACGTACCCTATGGCAAAAATGAAAAAAGGAAACAGAAAAAACAAACAAAAACAAAAATACAAAAAGAGAAAGAAAATCTTACTTTAATGATGGGGTACAGTCATTTCCGAATCTGGCACTAAATTCTATTTTATCTTTTCACTTAGTTTAAAACCTGTTGTAATTAGAAGCATTCACCTGAGAAAGAGTCATTGGGAGTTGTATTCCTGGCTGCACCAACTAAAACTCCAGGTGTGGCTCCAGTTCTGTACACAGGGATTTTGCTGACATTTGGTTTAACTGGTATCAATCAGCTGTCACTGGAAACTAAGCAGAAGGTGTTACTTTTAACATTTTTGAGGAATGAGTCCAAAGTTCCCTGAAACTCTTCACTTAGAAGATGGTTGTTTGGGGAACCAGCAGTTAGCGTAATGGCTATGTCGCTGGACTCCCACGTAGTTGACCGCGGTTTGCGTCCCAGACCCGGTGGCTTAAAACTCATGCCAGGTGCGTGTGCGTGCGTGCCCAAGATCCCGAGAGGAGAATGGAGGAGAAGGGATTGCAGCGTGGCCATCCCCCCTGGGGGGTGATTTCTCGCTTTCTGTCTCTATGTCTCTCTCTGTCTGTCTGGTGAGCGCACGTGCCCTATAGCAAAAACCTCTCTAAAAAAAAAAAATAGCTACTGTAGAAAACTATGGAGATTCCATGAAAATCTACAAGTAGAACTACCCTAACTCAGTAATATCCATCTTGGGTATTGAAAGACAGAGACAGAGCGACAGAAAATGAGAAGTCACCCCCCAGGGGGGCTAGCCACACCACAATCCCTTATCCTCTATTTTCCTCCCGGGACCTTAGGCATGCACGTACACGCGCCCGGCATGAGTTTAAGCCACCAAGTCCGGGACTCAAACCGTGTTCCACTACGTGAGAGTCCAGCAACATAGCCATTATACCAACTGCTGGTCCCCTTTGGGTTTTTTTTTTGGCGGGGGTTTTGCTATAGGGCGCATGCACTCACCAGAAAGAGAGAGACAGAGAGACAGAAAGTGAGAAGTCACCCCCCAGGGGGGCTAGCCACACCACAATCCCTTATCCTCTATTTTCCTCCCGGGACCTTGGGCGTGCACGTACACGCGCCCGGCATGAGTTTAAGCCACCAGGTCCAGGACTCAAACCGCTGCCAACTACATGGGAGTCTAACAACATAGCCATTACACCAACTGCTGGCCCCTTTACTTAGAAGATTTTTAAGTAGGTTATTAAATTATATTTCCCTGATTTTGATTATTAGTTTATTTCCATATTTATTTTATGAGCAAGAGAGAGACAGGTACTCCCCCCCCCACCCCACAACAAGGTCTTCATGCCACAATCTATCCCCAGCCTCAGCCAGCCAGAATCACCAGTGTCTGTGAACACACCACATGGAGATGGACGGGAGACCTCAGGGCTCAAACCTGACCTTCCCATATAACTTGGCATTACAGATGCATTGCATTACCGCTGTGCCACCAGAGCTGGCCTGTTCCTTGTGTCAATGGAACAGATTAATGCACTAGCAATCACTCTAACAACAGAATCATCTCAGAATATCAATCTGCAAAATGCTCTCTCTAGCAGGTGTTTCTTTCCAAAAAGCAGTCACCTTTTTATTCATTCTTAGAACAACTCCTTTGCCCATGCTCTGTACTTGTTTGTTTTATTATCTGCTCATAGTCTTCCCCTGCTGTCACAGAGAGAGCCAACACTTTTGGATCGTTGTCTTTCATGCAATATAATGGCACAACTCTTCTCGGGGGTAACTCTTTTTAAGTGTTTTGCTAAGAGATACCAGCAAATGTGTATGTGATAAAGAGTATTTTTGAAGCCATTGCTTCTGTCAGTAAGTTTTGGAAAGATTGTCCAATGTAAAGACTTTATGAATTTAGTGCCTCGATGACCTGTGGCTGGCCTCCTCCCCGCATCATAGCAGGCAGGCTGCTGTGGTCAGCCACGCCCACGCTGCAGTCCTCAGGAACCCTGCTGTAAAAACACGTGATCTACTATGGTTCAGGTGAGGGGAGGACACCTATATTGGCCTATTTGTTAGAGATTAGGAGAGCTTAGGTTTTTTTCTCTCTCTTTGTTTTATTTATTTTATTTTATTTTATTTTTATTTTTGGAGAGGTTTTTGCTATAGGGCGCATGCACTCGCCAGAGAGATAGAGAGAGACAGAGAGATAGAAAGTGAGAAATCACCTCCCAGTGAGGATGGCCATGTCGCAATCCCTTCTCCTCCATTCTCTTCTCGGGATCTTGGCACACATGCACACACACCCAGCGTGAGTTTAAGCCACCAGGTCCAGGACTCGAACTGCGGTCAACTACATGGGAGTCCAGCGACATAGCCATTACACTAACTGCTGGTCCCTCTCTCTCTCTCTCTCTTAAAATTAGGTAGAAACAAATAAAAGTTCCAGAATTTTCTTTCTATAATGGATCATCTTGTGCACTCCCCTTTGCACTCCGCTGGGCTATACCAAAGGGTCCTTTGCTACGTTCACAGCCCCTCGGGGTCTGTTGTAATCATTCTCTCACCTGGATGCAGCATTCCTGAGTGCGCCCCACACTGCCCCACCACAGCAGTGCAGTTATCTTGCCTGATATGTGCATTCCCAGTGGGCTGGCTCCTTTCATCAAAAGCTAGCCCCAGGCCTCCATCAAACCTGATTCTCTGGGTAGAGGCATTCGTTTGACTATTAGACAAGTATTTATTGAGCATCTACTGTATGCCAGGCACTGATCGAAGGTTGCTGGGCATAGATCAGTGAACTGATCTGAAAAACATCCCCCCTCTGCGATCCTGAATCTAGTTGCTGTTCTAGGGCAAGTCCTTACGTGTTTACCCACAGGGGGTTGCCCATTATTCTTTGTCCCCTCAAGAAAATATTGGCACCTAAGAGCAGGAATCCCTGAGCCTGAGCTCTAAGCACAAGTCCTAGTCCAGAGTAGGGACCCAACAGACAATGTTGGGACTGAAGAATAATGCAGGGGGAGCCAGCAGGTGGCATTGGTGGTCAAGGCACTGGACTCCCACATGGTGGCTTGAAAATCATGCCGGGCACGTGTGCATGTGTGCCCCAAATCACAGGAGGAGAATGGAGAAGGGATTGCAGCATGGCCATCCCCTCTGTGGGGGAGGGTGATTTCTCATTCTCGCTATCTGGCGAGCACACATGCCCTATGGCAAAAACCTAAAAAAAAAAGAAAAGAATAATGCAGGGGGTAATCTAAGCCATAGAGGAAGGTCTGGCATCCAGTCCCCGCTGCAGCCCTCCAAGTGTCTGACTCAAAGCCAGTCTCACAAACACAATGTCCCTGAGAAGCCTCATCCTTGCGCTTAGGAGAAGGAGTTGGGCAGCCCCCTGTGGCTGGCAGGAACCACTCTCACCTCTGAGTGTCCCCATATTTAGCCATCTGCTGTGACCCCGCAGCCTTCTCTTCGTGGCTGCTGGGAACTGCCCAGGCAACTTTTCCCAGGCCTGCTCCTGCCACCCAGTCCCTTGGCATCCCTGTATGCAGGGACCATGCTACCAGGGATGGGGCAGGGAGAGTGGAGGGAGATGGGAGCAGGCGATGCCAGGATGGAGCCCTCCCTGGAGGCACACTTATGCCCCCTTTCCGGCATCATGCCCTGGCCCCAAACTCTTCCTTGGTACATCAGGCTTGCTGCCGCCTTCAGGATGAAACCTCAAGCCTCCTCTCCCACTTCTCCTTCCCCTACAGCCGGTCAGGGCACTGTTCCACATCGTGTCCTAGGGGAACTCACCACCACGTAACATTTAACCCAGCCCCCACCCCGCCCTCAGGCCTGCCTCCTCATCTGTTGAAATCTAACTGGTCTATAAACCCAACTGGTGCATTTAAATGCCATGTTGGCCATCAGGCCCTCCTGAAGCCAGGGACTCAGGGAAGTGGCCATGCTGAAGTGCCCTCCATCCCTGGTTCAGGCCTGCCCATGCTGGTCTTTCACTCAGTTCAAAACTGAGTGGCCTGGCCCACCCTGGTGGTGTAGTTGGTAGCAAACTGAACTGTGGTACTGGAAGCCAGTCACATGGCCAACAGTGGGTTTGGATCATCAGTTGGCTTGAAAACACACGGCGCACATGCCCAAGATCCTGAGACCTGGAGGGCTCAGAAAAGGGATCGCAGTGTGACCAAGTCCTGTAGAGGGTGCTTCTCTCTCTCTCTTCCTCTCTGTCTCTTCCCCTCATGTATGCACACACACTCTCTATCATAAATAGATAACCAAAAATTAGGGACCAGCAGATAATATAATGGTTACGTCACTGGACTCCCACATGGCCAACCACAGTTCAAGTCCTAGACCTGGAGGCTTAAAACTCTGCCAGGCACATGTGCATGCATGCCCAAAATCCCGAGAGGAAACTGGAGAAGAGATTGCAGTGTGGCCATCCCTCCTAGGAGGTGATTTCTCTCTTTCTATCTCTCTGGCGAGTGCTTGCACCCTACAGCAAGAATCTCTCTAAAAAAATAAATAGATAAAAAGTCTCCATCCCAGTAGTTGGAGGAGGTGGGTTTCTGCCCCAGCATACTAAGTGGCTTTGGGGTGTTACTCCCCTGTCTGACCCTCAGTTTCTCTGCCCATGAAATGGAGTTGTTTCAGGGCCTCTCTGGGCTCTCCTAGCAGTCTGAGCCTAGATCCACCATTTGCAGACTAAGGGCATTTTGGTAGCAGGAGCCTGCCCTGATCCTTGAACATCAGGGGTGGCTCATCCTCTCGCCCCATCCTCTGGGGCAGGTTGGGCACCTGGGGAGGCAGTCCTGCTCCCACAAATGCGATGGGGCCATTGTGGCAAGGCTGGCTCCCCACAACGGGCAGCCTCCCAGGCAGGAAGCCCTCTCCTAGCCTTGGAGAGGCCGCCGTTCTTCTGGCTCAGCTTTCTCTATTTGGTCTCAGCGGGAGCACCAGCCCACAAGTCTTACCAATGGAATGAAACACCCAGCCACAGCATTCCCACGTCATTGACTCCAGCCTGGCCCAGACCCAGAGGTTCTGCAGAGACCACCAGGATCCCAGCAGAATAAGGAGACATCCCAGCAGAGATGCTCCAGAACTAAGAGAGGCCAATCCTTTCTCTTTTTACAAGCCTACTGTTTATTTCTTTCAAGAGAGCATAAGAGAGACAGGCACCACCCACAGGGTCCTCCCACCATGATCCAGCCCAGCCTCAGCTAGCCCTGACTGTGCACGTGCACCTACCCAGAGTACAGAGAGGCCTCAGGACGTGAACCGGGGACCCCGTGGGTCCAGCATCCCAGAGCATTGTGTTACTGCTGTGCCACTGGCTGACCCAAGAAGCCAATTCTTGATGGGCTTCCAGTGAGGCAGCAAAGATTCCAGATGGTGTCCAAACCTTACCAGACAGTGAACCTGAGTGCTAGGCATGCCTTCTTGCCTTTCAGTTGAGACCTGAGGCAGCTTCCAGGAAATTCATGTTTAAAGAGGACTGTAAGAAGCCATCCAAACCAGACCATAAATTCTATTTGGACAAGAATGGGAATTCTTCATTTAATGCCCACCGTGTGCCAAGCTCTGGTCTAGGCACCCGGGTACAGCAGTGAGTGACCCGACATGGTCTCTGCCCACAGAAGCTGACATTCTAGCGCAGGGAAGTGACAGATAAACAAATACACCGTGTTCCAAGTGGTCGTAAGTGACGGGGCCATGCAGGCAACACAAGCTGGTAAGGATGCTGCCTCCCATTTTAAGGTAAGGCCTAGACTGGGAAGAAACTGAGGCAAGGCCCAGTTTACAAGCTTTCCCTTGTGTCTTTGAACTAGCCGGTATTTAATTTCTCTGCCTGTGAGTTTTACTGTTGTTACGGTAACCTGCAAGGGTAAAACATTACCCCCAATCATTACAATAAAGCCAATTAGTGATTTTGTAAGAATGTGGTTTCCTAAGACTGACATGAAGATTAGGAAGTTTAAAACTCCCCCACCTGTCTGTTTTTAAGCCAAAATTATTATATAAATTAAGTTAGTATAAACCAAATTAGCATTAGAAGCATATGTAGACTAAGTTAGTTTAAGGTTAGTTTTATGTAAATACCCCTTATTAAAGCTACAGGCCTAAGTTAACTCATGCTAGGCAAAGTCAGCACATTCACCACATAACAGAGACTCAGAAATAAAACAAAAAAATTCACTAATTGACAAGACTCAACAAACAAAATGCAGAAACCCACAGATTTATTAGAGGAAAAAGCCTGGATGAGACAACAGAATAAACAAAGCTGAGGGCTCCACAGAAAGATTAACCATTTTAACTGGGAGCTCTTATCTAAAGCAACAGGTAGCTTTCAACTACAAAGAGTTTCTCATCTATGTGCTGTTGAC
>NW_006159505.1:5644833-5647443 GCF_000334495.1 Tupaia belangeri chinensis | reverse complement strand
GTCATTATAACCAGCAACGTTATCGCCCTGGCCTGGGACTGAAGTTATCAAACATCCTACAAGCCCCCTCTTCAAAAGACTCTTCCCAGTAATCAAGATCTAAAAAGAAGATACAGCAGACAAATAGACTTCCTCATCCTGAGAACTGTGATTGATTTTACCTGAGCTAACAAGACAAACAGCATGTTTTATAATTATTGCTTCCATGCTTTGTATACCCTGTTCCTTAGAGTAAATCTTTTACTGCCCCTCACCCATTTACTTGCATGTATCACATTTTCAATAAAAAGGCACGATGATTCCTAGCAGTTGCCACTCCTCAGAAAGCGATCTTTGAGGGGTGTCCGGCATAGGACGTGCATAAAAAGCATCGAGGCCTCTGTCTTCTGTTCACCTTCGCCGCCTCCGTTGAGATGACCCACCCACGCCGAGGCTGGACCCCGGCACGTAAGTGCGATGAAGGAAAGTAAGTGGACTCAGGAACTACAGGGAAGCTGGGAGTGGGGACCTATTTCAAACAGGCTGGCCCAGAGGTCTCTGTTTGAACCAAGACCTGCAGGAAGTAAGAGAGGCAGCCACACAGATACCTGTTCCCTCTGCCTAGAACAAACACTCAGGCCGGAGCACGCCAGGAGGGATGTGGATCAGTGAGAAGACCAGAAGGGTGCAGGGAGGGAGGAGAAGAGATGAAGCCACAGTGATGAGCTGGGGGGCATGGACCATACCCAGCTGCAGTTTTTAATTTTCATTGATTACAAGCAACTGTAAGAAATGTTTTAGATTGTAATATAATGCAAAAACGATGGGACTTCCAGAAGTGGTGGAGGGAACAGCAAGTAACATAGTGGTTAAGACATTTGACTCCCATGTGACCGACTATGGTTCCAGTCCAGGACCCCAAAGCTTGAAACTCACACGAGGTGCATGTGCGCGTGTGCCCAAAATCCAGAGAGGAAAATGGAGGAAGGATTGTGGCATGGCCATCTGCCTCAGGAGAAGGGGGTGATTTCTCAGTTTATCTCTCTGTGTCTCTGGCGAGTGCGTGCACCCACAGCAAAAATCTCTCTCTAAAATAAAGAGAAAAAAGTTTGTGAAAAACTGGAGTTAAAATACTAGTTTTAGTGCAAAAGGTTTTTCTAAAAAAATTCATGCATTTTTAAAAAAGAATACACATGTTCCATGAACATTTTGAAGACCCCTTGTAAAAGTAAAATTGAAGTAATGTGGTATTTAATTCTAGTTCATTTAAAATAAAAAGGCTGGTCATGACCTTCAAATTGATTTTCTGACCCACTAAATGGCCACTGTCAACAGTTTGAAAAACATAGTTATAGGGCCTTGTAGACCAGTGTGGAGACAGGGTCATCAGGCAGGTTTGCAAGGAGAGACCAGCCTGTTCCACTTTTCAGCTCCATTTACCTTTGCATTCTTTTAAGAGAGATTTTTGCTATAGGGCACGTGTGCTTGCCAGAGAGACAGAGAGAGTGAGAGAGAGACAGAAAGCAAGAAATCACCCCCTGGGAGGGATGGTCACAATCCCTTCCCATCCATTCTCCTCTTAGGATTTTGGGCACGCACGCACACGCACCCAGCATGAGCTTGAAGCCAGGACTCGAACCATGTCTACTACATGGGAGTCCAGTAATGTAACCATGACGCCATCTACTGGTCCCTCAGCTCCGTGTTTTAAATGAACACGCTTTTACCTGCAGCTCGCCGGGCGGGGTTCTCTGGGTCTGACAAACACACGTAGCCATGTAAACATCGCGCTGCTCTGGGCAGGGTCACCGGGTACCGTCAGGCATCAGCCCAGGCTGTTGTGTGGCCCTGTGAGAGCCGTAGCCCAGGGAGGCCTCTGGGTGTCTTTCCCGAGGCTGACCCACCAGGAGTTGCCCACCTTAGCTGTGCGACGTGAGAGAGAACGAGGGCTCCGGGACGACTGCCAGGTTCTTGGCCCGAGCCACGGGAAGCTGGAGAGACGGGGAGGAGAAGTCGGGGGGAGAAAACCACGAGTTCTAGTTAAGATGAGTTAAGTACAGAAGGAAGAAAACAAGCTGGAAACAGCCAGGAATCAAAGAGAGGCCAGACTGGAGAGGTGAACGTGGGTGTCAAGATCCCCATGACACTGAGGGCCAGGGGCCTGCCTGAGGTAACCGGGGAGCGGGAGGGGGAGAAATGGTGGAGGACTGAGCCGGGGGTGGGCCTAGCAAAGGGGGAGGTGATGTAAGAGAAGAGAAGGAGCTGTGGAGGAGTGGGCAGACCCCAGGCCGGGAACAGAGTGAGACGCCAGCTCGCTCATTGGCAGGGACAGAAGCCGACCACCCGTGTGTGTTTGTACTTTATTTGGTAGACAGTGGGGAGCCATGGTAGGTTTCTGACAGGGAGTGGCTTGAGCTCTAGATAATACAGAGGAATAGCGCTTCTCCAACATGCCTGGACCAGAAGTGTTTCATGTTTTGGATTGACTTTTTCTGATTTTGAAATATTTGCACATATGTAATGAGATATATTGGGGTTGAAAGCCCAGTGTACACGCCACGTTCCTTTGTGTTTCGCATACACCTGTTCACAGCCTGGACATTTTACAAGGCATTTTCCTATCTCGGCATT
>NW_006159505.1:5630556-5644519 GCF_000334495.1 Tupaia belangeri chinensis | reverse complement strand
GCATTCTGGCTGGTACCCGTCACACAATGTCAGGTGTGAATATTCCACTGTGGCTACTTCATATCAATGCTCAGAAGCTTCCAATTTTGGAGGATTCCAGATTTGGGGTTTTTAGACTAGGGATGCTTAACCTGTAATAATTATTTTACTGTTATGTTTTAGTTAGTCAGTTATTATTCGTCATTCGCTGGCCCCTCACACTGCCCTGTGCCAGAGTTTTATGAATATTAACTTATGAATCCTCCTATTAGCCCTTGGGTAGGTGCTACTGTTAGTTCTGATTTATAGGTGAAGACATAGAAGTTCAGTGATTTTTCTGAGGTCACACAGCCGGGGCATGTTGGAGCAGGGCCTAGAACCCACACTCCCTGGCTCCCACTCCTGGGAGTAGAGCCTGGATTCGGACGTAGGCCTTGCCTTCTGTCACCCAGTTGCTGATGACCTTGGGAAAGTCACTGGTGGGGTGTGGAGGTTTCCAGCCTGTTGGGGCAGGATGATTCAATTTCCAGGATTCTTCCCTGCCTTTGGCTGCTCTCGTGTCTGTGCCCCGGGAGCCTGGCCCATGCCAGTACCCCTCAGCTTGGGGGACAGAGCAGTCCCAGCTGCAGCTCGAGGGACTCCCAGGGAGTTTTGGCTCCAAAGCCCTGGAGCAGCTGAAGGACTGTGGGTCTTGGCTGGCTCCACCCTCCCTTGGCCCCTTGCTCCCTTGCCCAGAGTGGTTCATTTCCTAAGGAATCTGTCACCATCTGGTCCCCATGTGCTCCCTGTGGGTCTGTCTGAGGCCCCGGAGGAGGATTCCATCCCAGCCCAGAGTAATTGCTAGCAGAGAAGGGGGAGCCAGTGGGGGGGGGAGGGAGGGAGAGGGGGTGTTGCTCAGAGTGACCCTCTAGGGCCTTTGTGGAGAGAAACCAAGGGAGACACCAGACAGAGCAGAGCAAGACAGGGAATGAGTGGAAGAAAGACGGGGCGGAGGCTGAAGTGACAGCTGGAGGCAGACTTAGATGAGAAAGGAAGACAGGGAGGGACAGGCTTAGAGAGGTGGCCTCGGAAAAGGACAGAGACAGTGAGAGACCAAAACCCGAGTAGAGACTCAGTGGAGAGGAAGGAGAAACAGCCAGGGAGAAAGGAGAACAGAGAGAGGCAGCGAGGGAGAATGGGACTCGGGAACACCGTGATGGGAGAGATGGCGAGACTGGCAGAATGTGGGACATGTCAGAGCAGCCGGAGCCCCAGTCCCACTGGCCCCCTCCACAGCTAGCAGTCCTGAGGTGCCATTCACACCAGAAGAGGGCAGCTCTTCCCACCAGCCTTGTCCAGGCCTCAACTGCCTCATCTCAGAGCACGGTCCCTGCCCTGTGTATCCAAGGATGACCTCCCTCTCCTCTCTCTCTGAGCCTTGGGGTCTCACAGTTCCTGCACCTCCTCTCTAGAAACCTCCTCCCCGTAACCTCCCCACTTGGGTCCTGGAAGCCATTTCTCTAAGGGTGATCTTGGGAGGTGGGGAAACACTGGACCATGAGCCTGAGATCAAAGCCCTGGTCCTGTTCCTGTCCAACCTTGTCATCTTCCCTCCCCTTGCAGAGCCTCAGTTTTTTATCTGCAGAAAAGGCTGGGCTTGGGATCAGCAGTTAGCATAACGGCTATGTCGCTGGACTCTCACGTAGTCGACCGCAGTTCGCATCCCAGACTCGGTGGTTTAAAACTCACACCAGGCGCGTGTGTGTGTGTGTGCCCAAGATCCCGAGAGGAGAATGGAGGAGAAGGGATTGCAGAGTGGCCATACCCCTGGGGGGTGATTTCTCACTTTCTGTCTCTCTGTCTCTCTCTGTCTGGCAAGCACACGCACCCTATAGCAAAAACCTCTCAAAAAAAAAAAAGAATAAAAAAAAGAAAAGAAAAAGAATAAGAAAAAGAAAAAGAAAAAGAAAAAGAAAAAGAAAAGAAAAGACTGGGCTTGGGTACAGCAGGTGGAGTGGTGGTTATAGCGCCAGACTCCCAGCAAGGCCAACCACAGTTCAAGTCCTAGACCTGGTACCTTGAAAATCATGCCGAATATATTTGCATGTGTGCCCAAATCCCAAGAGCAGAATGGAGAAGACAGGATTGCAGTGTGGCCATTCTCCCTGGGGGGTGATTTCTCACTTTCCCTCTTACTGTCTTTGGTAAGTGCACACACCCTATGACAAAACCCTTTAGAAAGAAAGAAAGAAAGAAAGAAAGAAAGAAAGAAAGAAAGAAAGAAAGAAAGAAAGAAAGAAAGAAAGAAAGAAAGAGAGAAAGAAAGAGAGAAAGAAAGAGAGAGAGAAAGAAAGAAAGAAAGAGAGAGAGAAAGAGAGAGAGAAAGAAAGAAAAAGAAAAAAGAAAAGAACAGAAAAGAAAAGAACAGAACAAGAAAGGACTGGGCTGGAGACCACTGAGGCCCATCCAGGTACATTCCGAACCGACAGCCTGACAGGGCTGCTTAGGAGACGGGCTGGTCTCAGCACCCTCTGCCACTGTGCACCAGGCCACTCTCGCTCGGGTCTCGTTCTCTCCACCTGCAAGGCCCTGTCCTGTTTTTCTTTTCTTTCCTTCCCTTTGTTCCTTCCTCTCGACCTTTTTCTTTACTTCCTTCCCCCCCCTTCCTCTCTCCTACTCACTGAGTGCCATCTTTATGCCCGCCCTTGGCAGGCACTGATATCCCAAGGTAGATCTTCCAGGTCCCTGGGCTTAGCCCAGGGTGGGCAGTAGGAGGGGCTTGGAATCAGACGTAAGTGCCCCCTGCCCCAGGCCAGCTGCCCCAACTCTTGGCACTCAGCCCAACCACCAGGTGTGTCTACACAGCCCTGCTCTGAGCAGTTGAACCCTATACACGACCTGAGATACACCGAGGATGAAACTGGAGCTGAGGTCTCAACATCCATGACCCCTAGGGACTAGCAGTTAGCGTAAGACTATGTCGCTGAACTTCTATGTAGCCGACCGCAGTTCGCATCCCGGACCCGGTGGCTTAAACTCACGCCGGGCGCGTGTGCATGCGTGCCCAAGATCCTGAGAGGAGAATGGAGGAGAAGGGATTGCGGCATGGCCATCCCCCTTGGGGGGGGGGGCGATTTCTCGCTTTCTATCTCTCTGTCTCTCTCTGTCTTTCTGGTGAGTACATGTGCCCTATAGCAAAAACCTCTCCAAAAACAAAAAACAAACCTAAATTAAAAAAAAAATCCATGACCCCTTAAATTTCATGTGTTGAAATCTTTACCCGCAAGGTCACAATATTAGGAGGTGATTTTATTAGGTTTGGACCAGTGCCCTTACATAAGAGACCACCGAGAGCTAGCCATCCCCTTCCGCCCTGTGAGAATGCCTCTAGAGACACCGTCTAGGAAGCTGAGCACAGCCCACAGACAAGTCTGCAAGTTCTTGATGCTGACTGCCCAGTCTCATGGACTGGGGGACACCAACTTCTGCTATTCCTAAGCTGCCCACTTCACGGTGCTCTGATGCAGCAGCCTGGAAAGATGAAGACAACTGGCACAGTCAAGTATTCTCCATGTCAGACAGCCCAGAGAGGGGCAGGGACGTGACCAAGGTAACACAGCCAATCACAGCCTGGTTCACTTTCTGCTCTGCCTTGGTCCGTCCTGAGGGGCTGGAGGCTGTGCAAACCCCACATCTACGGTGATGCCAGCCTGGGTCAGACCTTTGCCAGACCAGGGAGAGTCTCACGGATGTGGTCCATGCGTTCAATCCTTCCTTCTCCCCACCCCTCTCAACTCTCCCCAGCCAGCTCAAGGAGGCCCAGGGGAGAAAGTAGGGAAGGGGCTATGAGGGATGGGAGAGTGAGGGGAGTCAATCCTGGTACTCTGCCCAGAGGAGATGAATGCTGGGACCAAGGCTGTAGGAGAGACAGGGGACCCCACCATTGTACTTTATATCTGCTGATGAGGAAAGGGGCTCTGGAAGAGCCAAGCCTTAGACTGGAGGAACCCAGCTTGATGCAGCTGGATGCTGAAGCTCGGCTGCATGGTCTTGGCGAGCCCAGACTCTGGTCCCTAATGGAGTCTTACCACCCTGACAACATCCCCATGTACCTTCCTGATGGTCAGCTGAGTGTGTCAGCTTGACTAGGCTACAGTCCCAGTTATTCAAACAGTAGCCTGGGTATTGCTGTGCAGGTGTTTCATAGAGGTGAAGTCCAAGCTAACTGACTTGTCTGGTTTTTTGCTTTTTTTTTTTTTTGCATTTGCTATAAGGCAGGGTGTATGCTTGCCAGACAGAGAGAGAGCACGCACACAAGAGACAGGGAAAGTACCCTCTAGAGGGACTGGCCACACTGCAACCCCTTCTCCACTCTCCTCTTGGAATTTTGGGCATGCACGCACACACACCCAGCATGTTTTTCAAGCCGCCAAATCCGGGACTCAAACTGTATAGTCAGTTATGTGGGATTCAGCTGCCTTAACCACCATACCCTGACTGGCCCACTGATTCACTTCAAGTAAGGAGAGTGTCTTAGATAATCCAATGGGCTTGATTTCATCAGGGGAAAGGCTTTAAGAGCAGAAATGAGGCTTTCCTGACTGTGGACAGCAGTCTTGGCTCTTGCCCAGAGTCCCAACCCATTCTTCCCCAAGGCCTTGTGAACCTCAGACCTGCCTAGTCAGCCCCTGCACAGGGTGAGCTGATTGCTTGCAATACATCTCTCAATGCTTAAGTCCTACTGCTTCTATTCTTCTGGTGCACCCACACTGGTATACCTTCTGTCTCAGCCCATGCAGGCTGCTATAACAAAATATTGAATTGGATAAGTTATAAGCCACAGAGATTAGCTTCTCACGGTTAGGGAGACTGGGAAGTCCTGGATCAGGATGTCTGCAGATTCATCTGGTGATGGAGACATCCTGACCTGCTGAATCCTCAGTAGTGGAAGAAGCTAGCTAACTCTCTTGGGTCTCTTCCGTAAGGGCACTAATCCTATTCATGAGGGCCCCACCCATGTGACCTATCACCTCCCAAAGACCTCACCTCTTAATCCTATCACATGGGGACTAAACTTCTGCATATGAACTTGTTAAGAACATAAACATGCAGACCACAGCACCTTTCGTGATGGAACTCACGTGCACATGTCTCGTTTCACTCAACGTTCCTTCAGACGCTTCTATGTTGCAACAGTCTTCATCTTGGACTGCAGAATAGTCTGTCCTCTTGATGCACCATGATGATGTACTGGCCAATTCCATCTTCTTGCATAGTTCAGTTATTTGTCAATTCCCATTATTTTTTACAGAAATATGTAGACACGAATATTTATTATTAATATTAAAACTGTAATGAACATTGTCACATAGTTTGATATTTGTCCCTAGGAGTAGGGCTGAGGCCTGCCCTGTGGATGCCCTGCTCACAGCAGTTCAACTTCCAACCTCAAGTGCCTGTCTCTGTTCTCTCCTCTCCTCTGTCTACCCAAGTGCTTCCTCCCAGCTCTGCAGGATCCCACTCAGTCTGCAGAGACAGGCCAGAGATCCAGCAGCCCCAGGGGAATCCTTGACCATGAGGGCTGGAAGTTGGACAAAGCCCCAGCCTCCAGCTCCTAGGTTTGAGTTTCTACACACCAGCCTGGAGTGTCCGGCAGGATGGAGCCAGGCGTCCACAGCAGTAGCTGCTCGCCTTGCTAGTCCTCGCCCTCCCATCTCACTCCCCCACTCCTCGCTGTGTTTCCTGGCATCACTTCCTTAATGAACTCCCTGTACCCATGTCCTTGGCTCAGGGTCAACTCTGACAAAAACTTTCAAAGGCACAAACCACCAGTGGGAAAGGGACTATTTATCAGTAGCTCAAGTTTCCTCTTAAACCATCTGGAGTCCCTGTCCTCCAGAAAACCCCAGACTCCCTGACACAACGCGCCTGAGAGAGCACGGGTCCTGGAGTCAGCTGCCCACAAACCAAGCCCCAGTGCTAGCCTCTGTGGGCCTTCGTTTCCTCATCTGAAATCCATCAGGCGGCTGCATGTTGGGCTTCTCACAACCTGAGGGTCACCAGAGGACCACAATCCCATTGCTTCTTTCCCTCCCTGGCCCAGTCCGGCCCGGCACCTGGCTCCCATCTGGGACAGGCTGAAAGAAGCTGTGGCCAAAAACCACATCCCTAACTCTTTCAGGTCCCTTTCACAGCTACCATTTACTACCAGCCCAGTGCTGGGCCGAGGGCCATGCCTGAATGATACCATTCTCCCTACAGCTCTCGAGGTGGGCACAATGGCTACAGCCATCCCATAAATGAGAAAACTGAGGTGTAGAGAGGAGGAGCTTCCCCAGCCACATGGACCCACATGCAGGACTTTTCAACTCTCGAAGCTGTGCTTATGAACGTCACATGGGCCTGCTGCTCTCCCTCAAAACCCTCTTGAGAGGAGAGGGATTCCTTGCAGCTGACTCAGGACCTGGGATGCCTCATCCCTGGGGTCTGCTGGAAAGGAGAAAGTGACTCTGGGAAAATTCCCACAGAGCTTTGAGGTTCTTACCAGCTGGGAGGTTGAGGTTGGAGCAGAGGGTGCTGAAGGCTTTGTTGGTTCCCCACATGGTGTGTGTGTGTGTGTGTGTGTGTGTGTGTGTGTGTGTGTGGTTAGCAGGGAGCCTGCGCCAGAGTCTCAGCTTCCTGGGAGGCTGCGTGATGCAGGGTGAGGGGGCAGGGAGTGAGGCCACAATGAGTGGGTTCTGAGACCTGGGAGCTTGGGAGCAGACATTCTCCAGTGGCTGCTGGAAATTCCAGAGGCTGCTTTTCCTAAGAGCCACCAGGAAGATGCCCTGCAAATGGCCTTTCCAAGTTCCACAATAAAATACAAATGCAAGCCACATACATGAGCAAATTCTCTATTAGCCACGTTAAGAAAGTAAAAGGGAAACAGGCAAACTTACTTTCAATATGTTTTATTAAACGCAATACATCAAAATCATTTCAATATGTAATTAATATTAACCATTTGGGGCCAGCAGATGGCGTAGCGGTTGCGTTGCTGGACTCCTACAATGCCGACTGCCAACGACCCGTGGCTTGAAATTCATGCTGGGCGCTTGTGCATGCATGCCCAAGACCCAAGGAAGAAGGAAGAGAAGGGAGTGTGGTTTGGCCGTCTCCCCATGAGTGATTCCTCACTTTCCCTCTCACTATCTCTGCTCTCTCTGTCTCTCTTTTTGCCAAGTGCTGCCCCCTAAGGCAAAAAAGGTCTAAAAAAATATATTAAAGATGCAGTTTACATTCTTGGACTGACCGACCCAATAGCACAGTGGTTAAAACCTATGCATTTTGAGCCAGAACCCACGTAGCCAACCATGGTTCTAATCCTGGCTCCTGAGGCTTGAAAAACATGTCAGGCACATGGAAATTCATGCCCAAAATCCTGATGGGAGGGAGAAATGTAGGAGGGATTGTGGTGTGACCCCAACCCATTGTTAAAGTGCATGTGCCCTCAGGCAATGATTTTTTTTATAAAGGTCAGTATAGACTTGACATTCTTTTTTTGTATTAGTCTTGCAACGCAATGTGTATTTTACACTGACAGCATGTCTCAGTTCAGACTCGCCACATTTCAGAGGAACAGGAGCTGTTTGCAGCTAGTGGCTACTAAATCAGAACACCCAGGGGTAATCTGAGGATGCCTGTCCCCAAGGGGCGAAGGCAGCCTTCAGGGCCAGGCACTGCCTGGATAGAGCGCCGACAGAGAAGAGGGCTCTGAGCACTGTCATACACCATCTCATTCTCTCGACACTCTCACAAGGCTACCCAGGCAGGGCCATGTGGGGGCAGGTGACAGTGCTGTTCCCAGTCCCACACCCAGGTGGGGCCTTGTTCTTGGGCTGGACTCATGGCTATGGGGATCACTGAGTCACCACCTCTCAGGGATTGCGCCTAAAACATCCCTGCCTAAAGGGAAGGGGATGGAGATTGCTGGCTCCACAGCTTTGAGGCAAAATCTGGAATAAGTCAGAGGACAGTACGGTGAAAAGGGAAGGAGGAGAAGGCAGGTGCTCAGATAGGGAGAGAGGAAGACAGGGCAGGAGAGTGGTGTGTTTGTCTCTTGTGTCATGTGTCAGGGATTCTATATTGACCTTGCACCTGCCAGCAGTGTGCCCTCGGGCAAGTGGCACAATTTCCCTAGACCTCAGCTCCTGTGTCGGTAAAATGAGAATTGTAACACCTACAACCTGCGTGTGTCTGTGTGTGTCTGTGGGTGGTGGTGGTGGTGGCAGGTGGTGGCGGCAGTGGTGGTAGGTGGTGACAGGGGTGTGAGAATCAACAGCAGAGTTGGCCATTGAAGTCCTTTACTTTGATTTCCATCTGTTATGATTTGGATAATGGTTTTTGCCCCCACCGGTTCATGCTTTTAAATTTAAATGTCCCCCAAAAATTCATGGGTTGGGACTTAATTGTATAATAAGAGCGTTAAGTGAAGATTTGATCCTTTTGTAGTGTCCTAGGGTAGGGCCTTTGGGTGTGACTGTCATTCGGGTGGGCCCCTGATAGGGTTTTCATGGGTTTAAAAGGAGAGGGAATGAGACCAGAATGAGACACAGACTTCTGGACAGCTGCTCTGTTCACCGTCCAACCCCTTGCCCTGCTGCAGGTCAGCCTTAGGCCTTGGACTTTCCAGCCACCAGAATCACAAGTCAAGATGAACCTGTTCTCTTAAATCCACCGTTCCGGGTGTTTGTGTTAGGGACACAGTAACGGGCAAGACACCCTCCTGGAAGCATCTATGAGATGGAGTTGGTCCCTCTGCTCCATGCCTTCTCAACCTGCGATGAGGGGTGCAGTCTTGGAGCTACCCGGTCCACCAACACAGAGCAGGCCACTTGCAGCTTCACATCTGTATAGGCCCCCTACAGGAGGAGCTGGAGGGAGGGGCCTGGGCCTTTCACTCTGTGCCCGGGGCCCAGGGTTTATGCTCAGCAGGTCCCTTCTGAGAACCACAGCTGAGTGGTGATAAGCATCTCTCCGTGTTCTCGAGAAGTCCTTCACAGAACCAAACGGCTCAGTCTTGTGTGATGCGTGCAACGCCCCACCTGAACCGTGCTTTGTTCCAGCAGGTGCTAGGAAGTGCTGCTGAGGGACCACGGATGCACAAGCACAGCATTCCTGAGGGGCTCTGTGAGGTCAGCATCAGGGCAATCAGGAACAGAGGGCACTTTGGGTGGGTAGTAGACCTCAATGTTCGCCCTGTGCCCCATATCTGCTTCTGCAGCCGCTTCATGGCTTCTGCTGTTATTCTTCCCGGTTTGCAAACAGCTTGAAGAAGATAAGCGCTCCCAGGCCCCTCCCACTCAGCCCTCCATATCGCAGAGGGCAGCTGCCCGCTCTCGTCCTGCAAGCCCAGTGCTGGCCCAGCATGCCCATGCCTGGCTCTGCCCTCCCACCGGTCAGGAGCCCCTGGAAGGCAGGTGCCAGGTGCCAGGAGTCTCTCTGGCCCCCACACCCAGCTCAGCACAGTGTATAAGTGAGAGACAGTGAGAGGGGATCAGGGTCCCGTCTGTGACCCATGGACACAGTATGCCACAGTGTCCAGGGAGCATCCCACTCCTTCTCCACACTCACAGGAACTGAGCCTTGTCCAGCCTCCTGACCCAGGTGGGGCGAGGGGTTAGGCTGATCACAGAGGAGAAGGGGCCGTGAGTACTGCAAGAAAAAGCCCCCTGGGGACCCTCTCTTCATACAGGGAAGAAGCCAAGGCCAGGAGGAGCAGAAACGTGGGCGAAGCCACCCAGCTACTTAGTGACAGAGGTGCAGGGTCCCAGTGCCCTGAGTTTCCTATTCATTGCCTCACCATGGTGACTTCACCATAATCAGTAGGACCATCTTGTCCTGTAGGAAGTGTCCTCAGGGACTAGCCTGTGCCCATGAGGGACTGCTGAGCCACTCCTAGCTGTACCCCCTGACCTGAAAGCGTGGTGTGTGCTCACCTCCCTCCATCTCTCAGCCTTGTGAGGCAGCGAGCCCTCACCCCCTGGTTTGACAATGGAAAAACTGAGGCTCAGAGGAAGGACGGCCACTCACCTGAAGGCACGTGACCAGGAGGTAGCCAGCAGCTGGGAAGGATGAAAGAGTCCAGAGGCAGAGAGTGGAGGTGGCTGCATGGCAACATCAATGTTCTTAACAACGCTGAATTGCACACATGGAAAGCTGCAGTGGCCAGTTTTAGGTTATGCATATTTACACACATGCGCACGCGCACACACACAAGCCAAGGCCAGCCATGGTAGTGTGTGCTGGTTGACGGCGCTACTCAGCAGTCTGAGGCCCAGCTCATTTCCCTGCCCACCTGCAGCCAGGAGTGGTGGCACACACCTGCATCCTGGCTGCGAGGGAGGCTGCGGCAGGAGGATCACCACAGAGCAAGACCCAATATGTAAACACGCACCCCACGGCCATGGCGGGGTTCAACCTGGGACGTTCCTTGTTCTCTTTTGCACAGTGGAGGCCTGTTCTCCTGCTCAGGCATTCGGTTAACACAAGCCACCGTCCACCCTTTCTTCTTCAGCATGCCTTTTCCTGGCTGCTGCTCTGAGCAGGCGCTGGCTGGGTGCTGGAGGCATGGGCCAGGGCCCTGCCCTCTAGGAGTTCAGCACAAGGCCACTCTGGCTCCAGAAGCAGGAAACTGGCACACAGCAGAGGCAGGACAGGGTCATAATAGGGTCCACCAAGCATCGCAGGGCACAAGTTAGGCTGGCAACAAGAGGCAAGCTGATCAGGGCTGAGATGTTCGAGATTTCAGCGGCCCATGCCGGAGGGAGGAGGGCCAGCTCGGCTGACCCAAGGACCAACTCTAAGGAAAGGCTCCCACACAGGGCCAGACGAGGGTGTGAGGGCAGGAGTGCTGCACACCTGGACCTGAATGGGGCTCTGCCACTCCCCAGCAGCACAGCACTTCCTCTCTGGGCCTCAGTTCCTTCAGGGGAAGGCAGTGGGGGATGCAAGTTTGACCCCAGGCTTCTGACGGTTTAATGATTTCATGTGCATCAAATGCCCGGCTCAGAACTCCATCTTACCCCCTCCTTCCCTCCTAGCCCTAAGCTCCTTGAGCTCCATCCTCCACCTCAGCTCTGTCTTAGCTTGGAAAAGAAAACGTTGTGAGCAGAGGAGGGCAGAGGGCTTGAAGCAGCGCTGGCCTCAATCCCATGCTCCAGGGCTGACGGTAGGCTCCCCTAGTGATCTGGGCTCCAGTGTGAGCACTCATGTAGTGCCTTCCCGTGTGTATGTGCATTGCACCCTCTATAAAGAGGGGATTGATGTCCATTCACACATCCTCAGCATCAGGGATGACTGACTCCAGCACCTGTGACCTTCACACTTCACCACCGACCGGTCACCTAGAGTGGACCCCAGGTCCCAGGGCTATTACTACCTCCTCTGCCACACTCCATTCTGAAGGCCAGACTGGACCCTGAAGCTTGGCCTGCTGTCTACCAGGGCCTGCTCCCTGCACAAGTTCCTACGGCCCTCCTGTTTCGTCACCACATGGCATACCCACCAGACATACACCCCTGCCAGCACCCCAGCCTACCTGACACTACCAGTCACTGGGTCCTGCTGGGGCCTCTGCTTCTTGACTGGTGAACAAGTGAAGGGCAGGAGCTGGGAGGAGGAGGGTGCCCTTTACTTTGTCATGCTGAATCCCCAGTGTATGGCCTGTGTTCTGGGCTTCATAAATGACACACCCTGGCAGCTGAAGCCAATACCGTTAGTGAAGGACCACACCACTCCAGGCTAAGCCAGAATCTTACTCTCAGAGGGGAACCTGGACAGTGCCTGCAGCTGGGTCCCCCATGGGGGAAGAATGTGGAAACAGGGAACAGGTTAGAAGTTTTGGAAACCACACCAGGGAGGATGTATAGAGGAGCTTGGGTGGCAGATGTTACCCTAGAGAAGACACCAGAAGGCCTACAGATTCATTCATTCGTTCATTGTCTGTCCAATAAAAGTTTCTGAGTGATCTTCCTACAACATGCCCTGGGGCACAGCGATGAACCTGCCCTACCGCTACCCTAGAGAGCCTCTCAGTGGAAGGGCAGCAGAGCTGCAGCCAGGTCACTGCTCCAAGTGGAGCCTGTACCACATAAACTGAGCCCAAGATGCCTGGTGCCGGCTGCAGGGCCTGGCAGGGAACACAGTAATGTCCTTGACTCCATGGAGCAGCTGGGAGGGCGGTGGGAGCACCTCAAAGCCAGGAACACCAGGGAGAGCATAGGGCAGGCAGGATGAGCACATGAGACTGCTGGGGCTCAGGGAATAATAGTGACATGGCCCTCCAAGAGTCATGGTCAAGTCCAGGAAGACTCCCAGAGGATCAGGTTGTAGATCCTTGGGGATCAGGGATGGCTCTGATACCCCAGAGCGGCTGGGGTGCTGGGGAGCCTGGAGCAAATGAAAGCTGGCAGCCCCAACTGAGCGGAAGCTCCTCCCGGTGCAGTGGCCCTTCCTCCCTCGCCTGGAGCTGGGTGGTGGACCACAGCTGGCCCCGAGCCTGAGGCAGTGGGGTCTTCCTGCTCAGCCGTGCAGCTTAAGAAGGAAATAACTTTATTAGCTCGTGGATGAAAAACAGGAAATGTACATGCTGTGACTCGGGCACCAGTCGTGTTTCACCGACATCTAGTTTCTAGGAAACAGTTCTGTGGCCTCAGACTGCGCTGGGGTTTTCTCAGCCAAGTCTTTCTGGAAACGCCATGCTTTTCTCAGGAAAAACCATGTCCTGTAGGCCTCACAGAACAGAGGTTGGTAGAGACATACACCCCTAACCTGAGAAGAGGCCTCACTTCCCTTTCCAAACCCCACCCCAAGGGGTCCAGGGTTGGCAATGGCTCCTTCCCTGAGCACCTACTATGTGCTATATGGTAGAAATAAACAGAATACATTAGTAATCACAATAACAAGGTGAAGATTATCAAAGTAAGCCAAAGAACAAAAAAATCAACTCTAGGAACCTCAAGAGTTGAAAGTCCAAGGATGACACAATGTACCAGACAGGTACGAATAGTCACATGAATACCATATGAATACACAGACAGACATGAGGACAGAGACAGTATATAAATGTTTACATAAGGTGGGCCATTATGAAGTGATTAGAGATTCAATTAGCCAGGAAAAATTAAACTGTTCAATTTGTATAAACATAATAGCATAACTTCGAACATATACATATTGTGTGTGTGCGTGTGTGTGTGTGTGTGTGTGTGTGTGTGTGTACATGCCCAGCTGTGCTAGCAGGCATTGGACACTGCTGCTCGGCAGGCTGGGGCCACATGGAAGGCCTGGGTTTGAGTCCTGTCCACCAGAGAAAGCCAGACACAATGCCACATGTCTATGGTCCCAGACACCCAGGAGCTACACAGACAGACCCTATCTAAAAAACACCACACATGAAATAAATTTTAAAAAAACTGAAACAAATAGATAGAGATATATAAAGGGGGAAGTCTTCCAAAAGTTCATAGAAAATGTGTGTTATGACAAAACTAACTCAAAAATTTTTTGCACCAAAATAAACTATAAACTCATATTTTAAGTCTATTTTCCACAAACTTTTTGAAGTACATTTGTGTGTGTGTGCATGTGTGTATGGATGTGCATATATCAGAAAAATAGTGGTAGATCTACCAGGATTTGATAAATTAAGTAAACAAAAAAAAAATCAGAAAGACTTCAGCAATGCCATTAAGCAGAACCCCATACCCAATGACTGAAGAACATAACCAATTCTAAAGCATATATGGGCCACCTTTGTATTAATTAATAATGAACTAGGTCATAAAGCAAATCACGGTAAATTCCCAAGACTCACATTTTAATACAAACCATGTTTTTTGACCACAGAATTTGACATTAGAAAATCTATAAACGAATTGCTTTTTTTAAAAACAATTAAAGGGGGACCAGAAGTTAGCATAATGGCTGTGTTGCTGGACTCTCATCGAGACAACTTTGGCTTCCA
>NW_006159505.1:5626749-5630519 GCF_000334495.1 Tupaia belangeri chinensis | reverse complement strand
GGCGCGTGTGTGTGCGTGCCCAAGATCCCGAGAGGAGAATGGAGGAGAGGGGATTGCGGCGTGCCCATCCTCTCTGGGGGGCAATTTCTTGCTTTCTGTCTCTCTCTGTCTGGCGAGCGCACGCGCCCTATGGCAAAAACCTCTCCGAAAGAAAAAACAAACAAACAAAAAATTAAATGGGAAAAAAAATAGAATTATTTTTTAAATATATAGAAAACATTTGATAAAATTCAGTATCTATTCATAATTAAAAATATAGGGCGCATGAACTCACCAGACAGAGACAGAGAGACAGAAAGTGAGAAATCACCCCCCAGGGGGGATGGCTACGCTGCAATCCCTTCTCCTCCACTCTCCTCTCAGGATCTTAGGCATGTACGTACACACTCCCAGCGTGAGTTTAAGCTGCCAGGTCCGGGACTCAAACCGCGGTCGACTATGTGGGAGTCCAGCAACATAGCCATTAGGCTAACTACTGGTCCTTTACTAAATTCTGAAACTTAAACGTATTCTTTTCAAAATCAGGAATAAGACAAGTACACCTACTGTTGTTATTTCTAGTCAACATTGCATTAGAAGCTCCAGAAAAAAACACCAAGAGGTAAATGAGACTGTAAGAATTGAAAATTAAAAAATTAAACTAACTTTTTACAAATGACATGATTTCCCACACAGAAAAATTAATTATTAGACTTAATAAGGGAATAAATAGTTACAAATAACAAATTATTGGATTTAATAAGAGAATCTAAGAACCTGATTTAAGATCAATAATACAAAAGTCAATTCTATTTCTGTATACTACCATTTCACAGTCAGAAAATTCAATTTTTAGGGCCAACTCCATGGTTTGGTGGTTAAAGCAGCTGGACCCACATGGCCAACTCTGCCATTCAAGTCCCAGACTTGATGACTTGAAAAACATGCTGGGAGCATGTGTTTACATGCCCTAAAGCTCAAAGAGATGGGGAAATGGAGGAGAGGAGATTCTGGCATGACCATTCCCTATGGGAAGTGCTTTCTTCCCCTTTCTCTGTTTCTCTCTGGCAAGCACTATACCCTCTGGCTTTTATTTATTTATTTTTAAGAAAATGCATTTCTTAAAGTATAAATTTTTTGCTAGCAATAAAAATGTACACTATCTTAGAATAAATCTAACAAAAGATGTGCAAGATCTTGAGTAAAACTATACTTAAAGACCTTAAAGGAGACCTAAATTACAGAGATGCATACCACGTTCATAAATAGGAAGGCTCACTATTTCAAAGATGTCAGTTCTCTGCAAAGTGACCTACAGTTTCGATGCAATTCCAAACAAAATTCCCAATGAACATTTCACTGAGGAAAAATTTAGTATAGGCTTGTTTTCTTATGATTAGATTCATATGGAAGAAAAAAGGTCCAAAACAGGCTTTCATTGGCCAAAGATGGGACAATTTGAACATCAACAAGAATAATGACATACAGATCAACATAATTAAAAATTAATAAGCTTCTGATAACACTAACAAAATAAAACAACTAAAAAAATAAAACCATACTGATCACCTTTGGAGAAAAGTAGAAAATGAACTCATTATTATGAGAACCTATGTAAAAGGAAAGACTTAAACATGTATTCAAACTTTCTACTTAAATTGTACCTCAAAGAAATGGAAACTTGTGTAGTTGATGAAAGATTTTGTTTATTTGTTTGTTTTTTTAAGTAATGGAATTCTAGCTAGTAAATAAAGAATAAGATTAGAATATTTCCATTCTGCATTTCCTTTGAAAAGACTGATTACAGGATAGAGATAGGAAAAGTAAGAAATCAGCCTAGAATATCTTGTAATGTCAGAAAGTAAGAACAAGCTCAAAGAATGATGGGGACTCCTATAAAGGATGTAGGATCCAGTTAAAAGGAATGTCCATTGGCCAAACTGAGGATAATTTATAGCCCATTCAATAAAACAGAAAACTGTAAGTCCACACTGATATAACAAATGAATGAATTGAAGGTTTGATGAGGAATGAGATATTTGTATAGTTTCTTTTCTTTCTTTCTTTCTTTCTTTTTTTTTTTTTTTGATTGCCAGGGGGCACAGGCATTCACCAGAGAGAGAGAAAGAGAAAATATCCCCCCCATGGGGTGTAGTCATGGAACAATCCCTTCTCCTCCATTTCTGCATCTGCTGGTCCCCCCAATGTGTTTTTCTTTTCTTTTATTTTTAGAGAGATTTTTGTTGTAGGGCACATGCGCTCACCAGAGAGATAGAAAGTGAGACATCACCCCCCAGGGGGATGGCCATGCTGTAATCCCTTCTCTGTCATTCTCCTCTTGGGATTTTGGGCACGCATGCACATATGCCAGGAGACATGTTTTTTTATTTGTTTTTTTGTTTTTTAATATATAATAACTTTATTTTTTTTAAGTTTTCATTAGCAACAATTAGAGGGGAATCTGCTTTAACTTGATCTTTTCTTCTACATTTTAAAAGTATCTCATCTTTGTTAAAATCTCCTTGGCTTTTCTGAAGTCATCTTGTTCAAAAGCTCTGCTCACATCATCAGTAAATTCATTCTGTTTAGCTGGGACAATGGATTCGTTCTCTTCCATGGCAGCTTCATTCTGAGCTTCTGCAAGTTTTTCATTGATTTCCATTATCTCCAAGAGGAATTGCCCATTCATTTCAACATCTGTCCCTTCAGAAATCTCTATCCCACGAAGCTTTAGCTTACAAGGTATAGGGGAGCCTGAAGAGTCTTATAGGCATCGTTCACCAAGGTAGAATGCTTCTCTGAGAAGTCCTTTTCAGTCTGGGACTTCTGGTGAAGAAATCTGGGTGGATAAGACATTGCAGTTTCTGGTATCTGTGTTGAAGTTTTGCAGTGTCAACTCTGAAGGATCGGTTGTAGTCCATTAGGCTAAAGTAGTCTCGAGTGGGGTCAAGTGGCTGCAACACAGCAGCACTGCGAGCAGAAGATCCCGTCTTCCACCCCAGAGGCCCCCTGGCTGACACAGTTCCAACACTTGGACAAGCAGCTACTCACCTGCGATACAGCATTGCAGCTTAGCAGCCTTCTTCCGGAGACCCCTGCTAGCCACCGCGGGGAAGCAGTTTTAAGCTGCTGGGTCCAGCCTCTTGGTCCAGGACTTGAACCACAATCAACCACATGGGAGCCCAGTGATACAACCATTACACAATCTTCTGGACTCCCCAATGTATTGTGCAAGCAGCCAGGACTGGTATTCAAACTACACCTTTGGCCATGTGGGATCCAGCTCCTTTAACCTCTAGGCCACAGAGCTGGCCCTTGCATAGATTCAAAATCTCTCTCTATAAAGGAGAAAAGAGTAGTTCGAAAACGTAAAAGACTGGCAGACAACACCTTAATCATCATCAGTAACCAGACCAATCAAAATCACACACTACCTGGTAAAATGTAATGAGAAAAAACTTGTGACAGCTAAATACAGTGTGTACGTCTAAACTGGATCTTCGGCTATAAGAAGATGTTATTGAGGGTGAGGGGTGAGGATTCACACAACTTGAATGGTCTGCAGAGTAGATGATTGTACTAAGTCCATATTAATCTCCTAGCTTTGATGGTTGTGTTATAGTTACAGAAAAGGCAGTTCTTGTTTGTAGGAAGCATTGAAGATTTAGAGAGTGATGGGGAACCAAGTCTGCAACCCACTCTCAAAAGGTTCAGAGGTTTGGAATAAAAGTTCTTTGTAGTTGACTTCCAACTTTTTTGTAAGCTTGTCATTGTTTTTTTTTTTTTTTTTT
>NW_006159505.1:5569273-5626684 GCF_000334495.1 Tupaia belangeri chinensis | reverse complement strand
AAATCACCCCCCAGGGGGGATGGTCACGCCGCAATCCCTTCTCCTCCATTCTCCTCTCGGGATCTTGGGCACGCACGCACATGCGCCTGGCATGAGTTTTTTAAGCCACCGGGTCCAGGACGCGAACCGCGGTCGACCACGTGGGAGTCCAGCGACATAGCCATTACGCTAACTGCTGGTTCTCTAAGCTTGTCATTGTTTAAAAAAAAAATTTTTTTTTAAGAGACGAAATCAATGGCAATGTCTAGATCTTATTCTGGAGCCTTAGTCAAGAGAACAAATTATGTTTTTTTAATTAATAAGTAAAAATTGTATATATTTTTGATGTCTAACATGATGTTTTGGTCTATGCATACATTCTATTGGGTCGTCGGAAATGCATCATGCCTTTTCCAATGACCCAATAGAATGTTTCAATCAAGCTATTTAGCATATACATGACCTTACAAACTTATTTTTTGAGGTGAGAACACTTAAAATCTACTCTCAGGCTAGTTCAATGCTGCAATCCTCAAGCAATGCTGAATTCATAAAGAATATTGTGAGTTAAGTATCCTGGTCAACCTGCACATATTGGACATACGCCTATGATCCTAGCTGGCTGGGAAGACCCAGTGAGGCAGGGAAGGGATCATGATATGAGACTCTACTGAGGGTGCTCATTTCTCCCTTTTTCTATCTCAGTCTTTCTCACCCACATGAAAAAAAAATAATAATAATAACAGCAACAAGAAAATCTACTCACTTAGCACTTTCAAATATATTGGGTTGTCAGAAAAGTCATGACATATTTTTCAGTTTCTCTATGCAAAAATGACTTTTCTAATGACCCAATATAATATACTGTAGTTAACTATAGTAACAATAATCCCTTGAATTTATTCCTCCTGAAAGTGAAATATGGGGCCTTTGAGTAACATCTTCCCAGTCTCACAAACAAATTTTTTTCTCAAAAAGCAGATAACCAGGAAAATTGTATCTATTGGATATTTGGTTATATTAGAAAAGCATTCATTATTTAAGGTGTGAAAAAGTCTATCTTTTGGAGATATTTGCTAAAGTATGTATACATGAAATTATACAATGTCTAGCATATGCTTCAAAATAATTCACAGCAGGAGGTCTAGATAGAAAAGAGAACTGATTTGATACTCGTGGATGGGGACACAGCTGTTCATTATACCATTCATTTTATTTTTGAATTTATTGAAATTCTCTTAAACTTTTTAAAATTTCCAACACAAACATAACAAAAAGCTAATGTAATAAATGTGTGGTAAACATGGGTGCTGGACACACAATGCCTACTCTGCTCTCATGTTTAGTTATTATTATTTCTTTAAATTTGCTACGGGACGTGTGCACTTGCCAGAGAGACAGAGATGAAGAGAACGAGAGGGAAAGTGAGAAATCACCCCCCAAGGGAAATGGCCACACTGAAATTTCTTCTCCTCCATTCTCCTCCTGGGATTTTGAGCACGCATGCATGCACACCTGGTGGGCTTTTTTTAAGCTGCTAGATCTAGGACTTGAACTGTAGAGTTGGCCATGTAGCCACCTTCACCACCACCTTAACAGGTGGCCCAGTTTAGTTATTTTCTTTAAAACTTCTTGTGTTGGGCCCAGCTACATGGAGTCCTAGCCCTGGAGTCTTGAAAAACACATACAGGGTGACATATGTGCATGCATGTGTGACCAAAATCCAGAGAGAGTAGAGAAGACGGGATTGCAGCATGGCCATCTACCTGTGTGTGGGGGGTGATTTCCCTTTGCCCCGCTCCCTCCCACCAGCCCCCCATGAATACATGTGACCTATAGCAATTTTTAAAACACATAAACAAACAAACAAAAAACACCCTGTGTTGTAACCTGTATGACCCAAAAAGCAGTGTGATGCAGTGCTAGATCAGTATAAATGGGTACAATCTTTTTGGAGAGTAATTTGTAAATGGTACAGAATTGATTTAAAAATAAACCACTGGAAACAACACCAACATGTCTCCATAAAGAATTGGGTGACTATATTAGAGTAACTTCTCTAAAATGGTGCCACATATTGAATAGTCCCCCCAAAATTCACACATCGAGATTTAGTTACTATAGACCTAAGAGGGTTAACATTTAATTTGACCATGGTATTGAAAGGTCAAGACCTCTGGGAGGAGTTGAGGATTAAAGTCATTAGTGCAGGGCCCCTATAAATGACTCCTGGTGCGTTAATAAGGGAATAAAACCAGAACAGAGACAGTCAGAGACAGATGCATAAACCTCTCTCTGCCCTTTGTCCTACTGGAGACCCTGGACCTTGGACCTCCAAAGCAAAGGCTGAGTAAGCCTCTTTTATTTTTAAAAATTACCAAGACTCAGGCATTTTCCATTATTAGCAAAAGAACAGACTAGGACAAATGGGATACTCAGCAGTATCTTTTTTTTAATTATTTTATTTTATTTATTATTACTATTTTTTAATTTGACCAAACAAAGACAGAGAAAGAGACAGGGAAAGTGAGAAAGCAAGTTGCCAGGTCTAGGACTTATACCACAGTTGGCCATGTGAGAGTTCAGCGCCTTAACCACCACACCACCTGATAGTCCTGTCTTTTTTGCTTTCTATTTTTAATGAGGAAGTTCTATTTTTTCATCATAAAAATGTTTGAGACATATTTCTAAGTTAAAAATTAATGTTGGGACTGGCAGTTTGCATGGTGGTTAAAGGTTTGAGTCCTGGACCTGGTGGCTTTCTCTCTCTCTTTCTCTGTGTGTCCCTCTCTGATCAAATTAAAATAAATAAGTAAATAAAATAAAGCTTAAAAATTTCTTAAAAAAACAATTCATATAAAAGTTTATGTCAGAAAAGGATGTGAAGAATGATTTCATCTTAATGTATACATAAATACATTGTGTGTGTATATGTTGGCATATATACTGAAATTTTTTAAAGAATATATATTAAACTGTCAAATTTTCATTTTGTCTGTTATACAAATTTTAAAGTAAGTCAAATTCATAGTTATGTTAGTATTATTTTAAGATTAATTTTATATGAATGTACTAAGTTAAGAATTTTTTAAATGACCAATAAAAGATACAAAGATTATAGTAAAGACATTCCAGAAGAAGAATAAGGTGAGAATGGGGGAGTTTTGCTCTACCAGGTATTAAGACTTACTAAAACAAGGATAATAAATAACTGAAACTCTAGCAGTTAAGACTGTGAAATATTGATGCAGGGACAAACCCCGGACAAAGATGACAATGCTGGTCAGTAAGTGACACTGAGGTAAATGCTTATCTATACTGAAAATCAAAACTAGAGCCCTACAGAAAAAAATCAATTCCAGATAAATAAAAGAATTTGTGAAAGATAGTGTTTTAAGTTTTTAGAAAAATGTAAGAGCATCTCTTATGACCTTGGGATAAAAAAAAAGGATTTTAAAAATCAGTCAACAAAAGTGCATAGTATAAAGGACAATGATGAAATTAACATTAAAATAATAACTCTGCTTACCAAAAGAATAAAGACTATAAAAAGACAAGTCCCAAACTAGGAAACATATTTCAACATATCTAAAAAATGTATTGCCCAATAGACCAACTTAACTTTCTTTTTCTTTTGGAGAGGTTTTTGCTATAGGGTGCGTGCGCTTGCCAGAAAGTCAGAGACAGAGAGACAGAAAAGGAGAAATCACCCGCTGGGGGGATGGCCACACTGCGATCCCTTCTCCTCCATTCTCCTCTCGAGATCTTGGGCACGCACGCATATGCACCCGGTGTGAGTTTAAGCCATCGGGTCTGGGACTCGAACAGCAGTTGACTATATGGGGGTCCAGCGACATAGCCATTATGCCAACTGCTGGTCCCTCATCTGACTTTCTATGTGTGCATCTATATATGCATTTATGAATTCCAAAAAAATCAATGAGAAAGAGACAATAAACCCAACATCTCCATCAAACAGCCATCACTCCTTCCCTACTCTGAGGACTGCTCTGACTGGAAGAAAGTGCTTCCCTGATGGGGTTGAGCACTGAGAGGTTCCAGTTCTGCTTGCTTTCTGAGGAGGCTAGGGGGAGCGGCCAGTCAGATCTCAGTGGTATTTGTTTCCTAGGCTTACCATAACAAAATACCACAAACTGAGTTGCTTAAAACCACAATTCATTCTTCCCTCTTCTTTAAAGGACATCAGTTATATATATTGGATTAGGGCCTACCCCAATGACCTCATTTTACCTTGATAAGATCTTCAAAGACCTTATTTCCAAATAAGGCCACATTGACAGGTAGCAGGGGTTAGGACACCATCTATTTGTAACACCAGCATGATGTCTGCCCTGATCAGGTCCTAGGACCTGGGACTACTATAACCCAAAGGAAGAATAGGAGTTTTTTGCACAAGTCTCTTCTGAGCTCACTTAACCCATCTACCAGCCTCTAAGTGAATTCTATGAAAGCCATGTGATCCCAAGCATGACCTTTGAGCCAAGGATGAAAAATCGAGTTTTCAGTCTGTGATTCACTGGTTGTAAAAGTTTGTACATGCCATGCCCACTCTGAGCCTTGGTTTCTTCATCTGTACATTGGGAAGTGATAGTAGATACCTCAAAGATTTGTTAAGGTCAAATGGGATGATGTTTGTGGAAATGTCTGGTATGTACCCAGCGCATAGTTGGTTCTTAGTAAATATTAGTCTTCTTTCCCTCAGTTTCCAAGGGCTCCTCAGAGAGACAGGAAGCCCAGCTATGCCTCCCAGTGGCATGTAAGCCCCTCAAGGGCAGAGCTGTGTCAAGTATACTTCTCAATTCCTCCATGCATGATTCCTACAGCTGTCTCATCAGCGTCACAATGTCTAAGGCATGTGATCCCTGGGAAAGGTCACCATGACACCAAGAGAAAACCAGTCATCACTGGGGACACAGTGGGAGTCTCCACACTCATGTCAGGAAGCAAAGTCTTGACCCCAAAAGGAACTAAAAGGACAAAACCGGACTTCTCAGTGGGCGGCCAGCCATGTTCACGTTCCCTTTCCCCCTCTGTGGAGTCTGGCCCCATTGAGATTTGGGGATGTTTATTTTTTGTGTGTGGGAAAACAGAGTGGGATAAAATATTTCTTTGCGTCTGGAAAGTTATTTTGAGCTGGGCCAGCCGGGTGATGGTGCTGGTGATGGATGCTGGCTGACCTGGGCGGACCCATGCCTTCCGGCTTCTCTCCCTCCCAGGACCCAGAGTCCTGGCAGCAACATAGTCTATGGGAGTCTGGGTTCCAATCCCAGCCCAGTGACTCACCCTAGGGTGGTCTTGGGGAAGCCTTTGGTGCTGTCTGGACCTTCTCTCCCAAAAGGGGGACTGAGGCCTATGCTGCCCCCTCCTGGAGACTTGGACAGGGAAAATTAGATTATGAATGTGAATGTGTACAAACAACAGGACTACCACCCAGTGTCAGCTCAATATCTCAGCAGTACACGGGACTACCTCTGGCCCCTGGTGTCCCCACTCCCTTCCATCTCCATACAGTGGCCACACTAAACTTCTGGAAAACCAATCTGATACAGCCCTAAACTCACCTAACCTTTCACCAGCCTCTCACTGCTCCCAGAAAGAAGTCAACTCCACCTGTGGCCCATAGGCCCACCTGAGTTAGACCCCCTCAGCTTCAGCTTCCTTTTCCTTTGTGCTCTGAGGCCAGGCTGGCTTCTGTCCACTCAAAAACCAACTTGGTCACCCAGCAGTCTCCCATGCTTTATGATATATCAGCCTCACAATTAGCTTTCGGGCAAGTGTAACTCACAGGGCCAAGTGTGGGTCGGAAGCGATGTTTGCAAGTGTGCCAGCCACACAATAGGACCTTAATAAATGTTGGTTTCTTCCTTCCTTATGAACACACACCCTCTTTTCTTAACAAAATCCCATGACATACACATAAATCTCACTCCAGCAGCTGCTGAGGGTGAGCAGGAAAGTCCCTCCCTCACCCAGTGGAGTCAGGTGGCAGGAGAATGGGAGACTGAATTCATCAGAACCCTGCTTTCTAATCTATCCTGGCAGCCGCAGGCTGCACGGTACAACTGAGACAGGAGAGGACTGAGGCAAGGAACAGCCCAAACATCTGCAATAAAACAATAAAACCTGACGGGACAAGAGGTGGCTGAGAGACTGGGTCTGAACCATTTGGAACCAAGATGGTGCCTGGAATGCCTAACCTTTGAGTTCATTATGCCCTCACTGCACTGAGTTAGCATGTTAAATGACACTCCCACCTGCGCCATGACAATTTACCATGATAACGACGGAACTGCCTTAACACAGCTAGAAAATGGGAAAGATAGTGGTTCTAAGAGAACTACTGCCCCATTCCTAATCAGTCATAACTAAGCCACCCTTACTTAGCCTGGCATTAAGCCAAGCCACCTAAGCAGACAGACACACTGATGTTTGGGGCTGTCCTGCCTGTAGGGTAGCCCTTCTATCTTTCCTTTCAGGCCACAGTTCTCCCCTTCCTCTCGGGGCTTACCTTGAAGGAAGCAGCAGGCAGCAGTGGTAGCTCATTCTAGGCTTATTCCCTGATCCTGGCCACCGAGGAGGGAACAAGACTGTTCACCCACCTCCTCTTGCGGGCTGCTCTACCTATGGAGTAATCCACTCTACACTTTCCTTAATAAACTTGCTTTCACGCTCTCTGTCAAAAGCTCATTCTCTAATTCTTTCCTGTGCAAAGTCAAGGACACTTCCACCCTGGGTAAGGACCCACCCTACAGGTTACATCTCCCTAGTAACACAACTAGGAAGCAGTGAACTGAGCTCCTCATGTCTTCGATAGAGATGGGGTTCTGCAGGAAGAAGCCACTGAAGGTGAGGCAGGAGTGAGGCCAAGGAAAGGGAGGAAAGGGTTCAAATGATGAGTCTCAGGACTCTGAGGACAGCCCAGGTGGGCTGGAATGAGGGCAGGGAGGCATCTGGGAGTCCGAGAAGCTCCTGAATGCCTGTCCTGCAAACCCTCAAGGTTCCTCCTTTTGTCTTTTTTTCTTCTTTAGTTTCTGTTACAGGGCACATGTGCTGAGAGAGAGACAGGGAAGAGAAAAGAAGTGAGAAATCACCCCCCTGGGGGGATGGTCATGCTGCAATCTCTTCTCCATTCTGCCCTCGGGGTTTTGGGCACACATGCACACGAATGATTTTCAAGCTGCCTGGTCTAGAATTCAAACCGTGGAGTCAGCCATGTGGGATCTAGCACCTTAACCTCCACACCAACTGTTGGCCCATCTAGGTCCTTGGTCTTAAATATAGCCCAGGGGCCAGGAACAATGGCCGCTCCTGGAAGCTGATTAGAAATGCAGGCTCTCAGGACCAGCAGATGGTGTAATGGTTACATTGCTGGACTTCCACATGGTCACCCACAGTTCAAGTCACAGACCTGGTGGCTTAAAACACATGCCAGGCACATGTGCATGCATGCCCAAAATCGTGAGAGGAGAATGGAGAAGGGATTGTAACATGGCCGTCCCCCCTGGAGTGTGATTTCGCTTTCTGTCTCTTTCTCTCCAGCAAGTACATATGCCTTATGGTAAAAATCTCTCTTTAAAAAGAGAGAGAGAAATGCAGGCTCTCAGGCTCCACCCTAGACCATGGATCAGAATCTACATAGTAGCAGACTCCCGTGATTCACAAGCACATTCAAGTGCGAGAAGCACCAGTGTGTGACCCCGCCATTTTACAGTCAAGGAAACCAAGGCTTTGTTTGCTCAGTGAGGAAGGGTCAGTGCTAGGCCTGGAGGCTGGGATCGTCCACCCGGGGTCCGTGAACTCGTTTCTCCCTGGATGTGTTCAGCACAGACAGGGGATGAAACAGGAGTAGGAGAGATCTGGTGGGGAGACAGGGCCTGGGGATGAGTCCTGGCTCGATTTTCAATTCTAGGTATAATCGATGCTCTTTTATGATTTATTGACTTATTTATTTAATGCTAGAGGGTGTGCACACATGAGAGAAAGAGACAGAGAGTGAGAGAAAGAACCCCTAACAGGACCATCACCCCTAACAGGACCCGCCACACTACAATCCTCTCCTCCAAATTCTCCATCCTATTAGGGTCCTAGGCACGTGTGCATGTGCACATCCCATGTGTTTTCAAGCTACTGAGGCTGGGACCCAAACCCTGGGTAGCCATGTAAGATCGGTCTCCCTCTACACAGCACCTAACCATGTCTCTGCAGGGCTGCCTTCTATGCTCTTTAGGCTCAGTTTACCTTGTGGATCTTTGAGGTGGGCTATGGTGGGCAATATGATCAGGCAGTACGGTCAATCATATTTTCCCATAGTCACCTAATGAGGCAGTCAAGCCAAGCAATATCATCCCTGTCATACAGATGGGGAAACTGAGGCTGGTCAAGCAGCAGCTCACCTGGGGCTGGCAGCCCCAGCTGCTCTGCCCAGCCCAAGTGACTGAAATGTGCCCCTCACCCAGCCTTCCTCTTTCATGGTTCTTTCGGCTCCCATCAGTTATCAGGGCTGTGGCTCGGCTGACAGCCAGTGTGTGTGTCTGCTTTGATGCTTGGGTGCCCACATTCCTGGGCTGTGACGGTGAACAACCCAGAGCAAGGCAGGGGGTGCTAGGGGGTTCCGCTTGGCTGCGAGCCCTGGGGCCTGGTTGTCTGTGGAGCGTCAGGAGGCAAACCTCCCTCTCCATTTCACTGATAAAGGTGGGGCAGCTCTAGAGGCTGCTAGGCAGGCTGGAGAAGGTGTAGACTCAGTCAGGCCCTGAGGCAAGGCCCACCCATGCACACTGCAGGGCAGGGAGGATAAGACAGGCAGGGATGGCTGGGGGATCAGTGCTGACAAGGGGAGAGCAGTCTGAGCAGAAGACCGGAAAGCCTCACGCTGGAAACGCAGGCCTGGCTGGACTTCTGTCCACGCTGTCCCTAACTGGCTTCATTAGCTGTGTGTCTAGAAACAAGTCACTCATTATTTCTGACCCTCAGTTTCTTTCTTTTTCTTTTCCTTTTTTAATTTATTATTATCAGAGGGTGTGTGCACTTGCCAGAAAGAGACAGAGATGGGGAAGGAAGAAGGAGAGGAAGGAAGCACCCCAGTCAGGTGAAGTCAAGCCACAATCCCCTTTCCTCCATTTCTCTATCCTGTTGGGGCATGCACACACACACACACACACACACACACACACACACACACCTAGCAATGTTTATCAAGCCACCAGGGCTGAGACTCAAGCCACAGTTGGCAATGAGAGATCCTGTTATCTTAACCACTAGGCTATCAGGCTGTCCCTAACCTTTAGTTTCTTTATCTATAAAATACTTACCAAGGCACTTACACAGGAAGCCTGAAATGTAACCATTATAAAGTCAGAGAGATCTATGATTTAGTCCGAGTATTGCGCTGTATCAAAGAAGTATATATAAACAGGCAAATCCATTAAAGTCATTCTGTACTTGATTCTCTTGAACAGAAAAGTGAAGCTAAATACACAGTTCAAGCAACACTCCTAGAATCTACTTTCTCCTCCCAATCCACTTCTATCCTCTGCTTGCTTTGACTTCCCTCTTCTCAAACTCCCTAAAAAATTCTAACCCCATCCTATTCAGCTTTTTCTCATCTTCTCTCCCAACTTGTCTTTTCTCTAATACTTTATTATGTGGATCAGCTTGGCCTCTCATCCAGCAACAGGGAAAATGGGAGAGAGGAACTGCAGAGTTCCCTGTAGGGTTGCAAAAGGAGGACAGTCTTATATTGGTAAACTGAGTCATCCCAGTTATTACTTATATATATTTTTAGAGAGGTTTTTGCTATAGGGCACGTGCACTCACCAGAGAGACAGAAAGACAGAGACAGAAAGCAAGAAATCACCCACCCCCCCAGGGGGGATGGCCACGCCTCAATCCCTTCTCCTCCATTCTCTTCTCGGGATCTTGGGCACGCACGCACATGCGCCCGGCGTGAGTTTTAAGCCACCAGGTCCAGGACTCAAACCGCAGTCGACTACATGGGAGTCCAACAACATAGCTATTACACTAACTGCTGGTCCCACTTATATTTAAAGATGTTACAGAACAAAAATCATTAACATCCAAGCATTGAAGGGCTTGTCCTAATCCCTAGCCACTAACAAGACTCTGCCTTTTTCCTTTAGGTTCTTCCTCATCATACAATGAAGTAGAAAGTTTTACTTTGAGAATGGAGAATAGAGGTGAAAGGTGAGGAGAGAGGAACCAGATCAGAGGGTAGTATAAGGGGGGAATGACTTGGCAGAAGGTATTAAAGCTGTTTATTTCATTAATACAAGAGGAAGGCTTCACCATATACCATATAGTCAAGATGGGGAAAGCAAGAAAGAGTACTGCACTCAGTCTAACAAATAAAAGCCAAATAAACTACAAATCATAATCCTTCTTGAATTCCTCAGAGATCTGTCTGATCTACAGACAACAAAGTAGCCTTGGGCGGTGCACATGTGTTGAGAGCTCTAGTAGCTACTACAGGACAAGTACATGGCCCTCGACCCTTGCCAAGACACTTGCTCTCCTATGGAACAAAAACCTCAACCTGCTTGGGAAAAGGTAGTAAATCCTATTGTTCCGGGGACACAGGTAAAACCCCGGCACTGATGAGAGAATGACAGGAGAAAAAGAAACCATCCCAGGTCCAGAATTTTAAATATATGCCACTAGAAATCTCTTACTTGCAGAGAAGGGCAGGAAATCTTAGCCAGTACAAGACATCACAAATATAAGCAAAGATTGGTTTCCATGGAGAGAAGGTGCAGGAATGCTAAAAATAAATTAAATAAATAAAAAGTCCCTCCTTCCCCACTGAGGCCCAGGTTCACAGGGCCTGCCTAAGACTGAGGCTGATACTTAACAAAGAGAACACCTTTCTGAACCCACTACTAGTCTAGCAAGCACGAAGTTACAAGGCATATCAGTCTACTATTGGGAGAAGAGCAAGATGTGGAGAGAGAGCCCCTCTATGGTATAGGAGATCAAAGATGGCTGAGGCCTGGGGTCAGGGTGAGGAGGGGTTACTGAACAAAATCTTCCAGCATCCCAGTTCTAATCCTAAACACAAGGCCATCCTAGAGAAATTATAAGCCTGCAATGTAAATTAACAATAATTATAATAAAACCTAAACTCAACTCAATTTTTGATGAGATTTATTCAACTCCATGTCCGAATGACCTGACAGAACAGAAAACTTGTCTATTTCTAGGTGTAAATACTATTTGCCTCAGTCTCCACTGATCTATAAATGTCTGACATTCACTCAAAAATAAGAGATATATACCAAAAAGCTACAAACAATCTTTGATTGTCCAAAGATAAGACGATCAATAAATGCAAAGTCAGGGACCAGCCAGGTAGTATGATGGTTAAGGCAGCTGGATTCCACATAGCCAACTGAGTGGTTTGAGTCCTGGACCAAGTAGCTTGACAAACATACCAGGTGCATGTGCTGGCATGCCCAAAATCCTGAGAGGAGAATGAAAGAGAATGGATTGTGGTGTGGCCATCTTCCAATGAAGGGATGCTTTCTGACTTTCTTTCTCTCCATCTGTCGGTCTGTCTCTTTCCAGTGAGTGCACATGCCCTGTAGCAAATAAAATAAATAAATGCAAAGTCAGAGATAAACCAGATGTTAGAACTATCAGGAGGGGACTTTCAAGTAACAGTGATATGTTATATAATCCAGTGGGAAAGATGGATGATATGCAAAAACAATTGAAGGGGCTTTTAGCAAAGAAATGACCACTATAAGCCTGAGTCAAATTGGAGTCTCAGAAACAAAAGTCAAAGTACCAGAGATAAAGAATTTCAACAATAGTTTGTCAAAAGACTCCAAACAGCTTAGGAATGGACTAGTATACCTGAAAATGAGTCAGTAGAAAATGAACTTATATAAAACAAAAACAGGAACCAGCAGATGGTGTAATGGCTACCTTACTGGTCTCCCATGTAGTCGACCACAGTTCGAGTCCCAGACCCAGTAGCTTAAACTCACGCCGTGTGTGTGTGTGTGTGTGTGTGTGTGTGTGTGTGCCCAAGATCCCAAGAGGAGAATGGAGGAGAAGGGATTGCAGAGTGGCCATCTCCCCGAGGGGTAATCTCTCACTTTCTGTCTCTTTGTCTTTCTGGTGAGTGCACACACGCCCTATAGCAAAACCTCTCAAAAAAAAAAAAAAAAACTAAAACTAAAACATAAATAAGACAAGAGTCAAAATAAACAAAGAACAGAACAGAGAATCCATGAGCTATAGGACTATATCAAACAGTCTAAATAAGTGTACTTGGAGCCCCAGAAGGAGAAGAGACAGATAACAGACAACAGAAATCTTAAGTAATGGCTGAAAATTTTCCAAAAATATTGAAAAACACACTCATCAAACCACAGATCTAAAAAGCTAAGAGAACACAGAATCAATATTTTAAAAAGAGATAAAGCCTACAAAACCAAAAAATCCTAAATATTTCATATCCAAAACCAAAATATAAACAGAAAGTCTTAAGTCTGGAAGATCACCAGAGGAAAACACATCCAGCAGAATGGATGATGCCTTGGCGGAGGCAGGGGGACACATTAATGATAGAGGAACAAAGAGAGAAGTGTAGCACGTTCTTATAGGTAACTATGCAAACCAGAAGACAAGTGATACTGTCAGAGTAGTGAAAGAGAAAACAACAATAACTGTTATTCAAAAGTCTATTTACAGTAAAAAAAAAAATATATAAATAAATAAATAAAGTTTCTAGAAATAAAGGTAAAATACTTTTATTTATGTATTTTTTCCCCCAGTACTGCTATAGGGTGCTTGAGCTCACCAAAGAGACAGACAGAGAAAGAGAGAGGAAAAGTGGTAAGTCACTCATAAGGGGGATGGCCATGCCTACACAGTTCTTTTTCCTCCATTCTCCTCTTGGGATTTTGGGCATGCATGCACATGAACCCTGAGTGTTTTTCAAGCCACTGGGTCTGTGACTCAGACTATGCAGTCAGTCATGGGGGATCCAGCCTCTTTAACCATCACACCATCAGCTGGCCCAAGGAAAAATAAAGACTTTTTCGGACAAACAAAATCTGAGAGACAGCACTACCAAAAGATTTGACCTACAAGTTATTTCTTACCAGGATAAGAGTTAACAGTTCTGAAGGTATAGCATATGTATACTAAGATTGAACAAATAAATAAACACATGACAGACTATGGGGGCTAGATTTCTCACTGTTGGGGAGGGAAGTTACATATAAACAAAAGAAGGCTGGAATGGACAGCGTAACAGTAGATTAGAATCATGTCAATACAATTTATTCAATATAGATACAGATATAAACTTATAGTCTTGTTCAGTGGCTAGTAATGTCCTGTTTCTTAACTGAGGTGGTGGTTACATGGATATCTGATTTGTCACTATTCTTTAAATTGTATGTATATTTTTATACTCTTTTTTTTGGAGAGGTTTTGGGCACATGTGCTTGCCAGAAAGACAGAGAGACAGAAAGTGAGAAATCACCCCCCAGGGGGGATGGCCACGCTGCAGTCCCTTCTCCTTCATTCTCCTCTCAGGATCTTGGGCATGCACGCACATGTGCCTGGTGTGAGTTTAAGTCACAAGGTCCAGGACTCGAACCGCAGTTGACTACATGGGAGTCCAGTGACATAGCCATTACATCAACTGCTGGTCCCTATTTTCATACTCTTCTATATATTATGAATTTGAAAAAAATTTTAATTGAGTGTAAAAGTATCTATAACTATTACTCTAGCCTTTTCATAGATACATCAGCTAGCTGACCTTTAGAGACATCTAGCGCTACCCTTTTTCAGCCCCACAATTACTGGAGACAATGTTAGTGTCACTTAGGCATGACTTTCACCTACTTCTTCTAGCAGTTATGCCTAGCTCCTACTGCCACTACTTCTATTCTTAGTATTTGCCCCTGGCAATTATCTCTGACCTGGATGGCTCTTTTTCAATCAATCATGTGATGAGCACCACTCTATAAACTATTAATACCACAAAGATAAAGACAAGAAATCTTGTCCTCAACAAGCTATCATACATGATCATGATTGTGATGATGATGATGATGGTAATGATAACTGCCGTCTTCAACAGTGCAAAGTTGTGTATTGTGGTTTAGAGTTACACAGCCCTATGGCCAATTACATTGAGAATATTTCCATATGCTTATTGACTACCTGTATACCATCTTTGGAGAAATGTCAGATCCTTTACTCATTTTCAGTGGGTTATATTTTTTATTGTTGAGTTCTAATAATTCTTTGTATATTCTGAATATTATACTCTTACCAACTATATGAGATACAAATATTTTCTCCCAATCTGTGGGTTCTTTTTACTTTCTTGATTGGGGTCATTTGAGAGACAAAAGTTTCTTAATTTTGATGAAGTCAAATTTATCAAATTCTTTATTCTAGATTTTAATTTTGAGAGCATATCTAAGAAACCACTACCTAATTTAAAGTCACAAAGTCACAGAAATTTACACTATAATAAGAGTTTCAAAGTTTTAACCCACATATACATTTTTAATCCATTTTGAATTAATTTTTGTGTTAGTATGAAGTAATGGTCCAAATTCCTTCCTTTGTATATGGATATCCAATTGTCTCAGCACTAATTCTTGAAAAGGACAAAATATTATTTTTTCTTTATTCATGATAGGGTGCATATGCATGCATGAGCAAGAAAAAGAGAAAAGGAGAGATGAACAAACTTCAGAGAGTCTGGTCATGCCACAGTCCACTTTCTTCCAGCCCATTAGATCCTGCGCACTTGCATGTGTGCCCAGCATGTTTCAGACCAATCCAGCAATTCAAACTGTGGTCACCATGTGGGATCTGGCTTCTCTTGAGAAGTGCATGATCACTGTGCCACAGAGCTGGATCAATGATTAATTTTTCAAATACTGACTTTGTATCCTACAATCTTGATAAACTCATATATTAATGCTTGAATTCTTTTAAAAATAGTTTCCAGAGACTTTTCTTCATACAGGATCTTCATTTGTGAATAAGGACAATTTTACTTTTTTCCTTTTCTATCTAAATGCACTTTGTTTTTCTCTCCATATGACATTGGCTAGAAGTTTCAGTACAATGTTGAGAAGTGGCAAGAGCAAATATCCATAATTAGTTCCTGATCTTAGGGGAAAAGCATTCACTATCTCACCAACAAGTTTGACGTTAGCTGTGGAGTTTTTTGTTGATGACTTTATCAGGTATAGAAAGCTTCTGTTCGCAGTCTGATCAGAAAGTTTATTAGGGACACGTTTGGTTAATTTTTTCTTGTATTTATTCAGAAAATCATGTTTTTTCTTGTTAAGTTTGTGGACTGCACTGGTTGGTTTTCAAGTGAGAAGCAAACCTTACATTCTTGGGATAGAGATATTAGGCTGTAGTTTTTTGGTAGTATTTTTGTCTGGTTTTGGTGTCAAGGAAGTACTCTCTATGAAATACATTATTTTCTTCTCTTTCACTTTCTAGAAGAGTTCACATAGAATTCACATTACTTCTTTCTTAAATGCCTGGTAGGATTCAATAAGGAATCCATCTGGGCTTGGAGTAATCTATGTGGGAAAGCTTTAAACTATAAAGTTGTCTATTCAACTTTGGGAGAGGCAGCAGTTTCTTTCACTTTTGGAGCCATCTTAGCTATAGATACAGAAACAGATACTTTCGTATATACTTTTTGAGTACTGGACATTCCTGTATTTATATGAATATTCTTGAACTTTGTTCTGAGATGCAGTTAAATTACTTGGAAAAGACTTTGTCCTTTCAGTATTCCTTTAAGATTTGTTAGGCAGGACTAGAGCACCATTCAGTCTAAGGCTTACCATTACCCACTTATTATTGCCTGAGGTAAAAAACAAAAACAAACGAGAAAAAAACAAAACAAAACAAAACAAACCTTCCACATACTCTACTCAACGTCTTGTAAACTATTAAGTTTTCCAGACTGGTGGGAACTGGCACTATTCTTGACCCTGTATGAGTGCCAGCTAATATTTCCTTTCATCTTTCTTGGTGGTTCTTTCCTCAGCCTTGGATAGTTTCTTCATATGCATGCAATCATTTCTGCTGTATATGCAAGGAGTATCTGCAGATGTCAGTTCTCTCCCTGTGACACACTCTTCACTGTGGAAATTTGCCCTACACATTCTATCTTCCTTGGTCTCTCTGGACTCTTAATTCAGTCTTCTCATTTCTGGGAGCTCACCAGGTTCTGCCTGGGCCCTCCTCCTTGTGCTGTGGCATGGAAACTCTCCCCTCTGCTGATCACCAAGAGCTATAGCATGTGGGGATCCATACAATGTAGGCTTTGCCTTGCTTGTTTCTCATCTCTCTATAATCACTTCTTTTTGCTTTTTACTGTTTGATGTCCAGCATCTTAAAAACCATTGTACTGGGACCAGCAGAGAGCATAATGGTTCCGTCACTGGACTCCCACATAGTTGATTGTGGTTCAAGTCCTGGACCTGGCTTCTTAAAAACTTACACTACGGGGTGTGTGCATGCATGCCCAAACTCCTGAAAGGAGATCAGAAAAGGGATTATGGCATGGCCATCCCTCCGGGGAGGGGGGTATGATTTCTCACTTTCTGTCTCTCTGGCTAGTGCACACACAATGTATATATATTAAAAAAAATCTCTAAAAAAACAAAACCAAAACCATTTTATCATATATTGTTATTTCAGGCAGAAGAAAAAGTCCAGTCACTGTTATCCATATTGGCCAGAAACAGAAGACCATGACCTGAGGAATTAATATTTAGTCATGTTTGCCAGTTCGAATGATCTAGGAGAGAGGGAAACAGAGAAGGAGATGAAGGAGAGAGAGAGAGAAGGAGGGGAAAGAGATGACACCAGAAAGAAAGGAGACAGTTTCAAAAGCAAAATCTTTGAAAAAAGAAATCTGAAAAGCTATAATCTTGGTCAGGATACACTCTTATAAAAATACCAGAATAATTTCTATTGTGAAAGTCACTTACGTGTGGGGCCAACAGCTGGTGTGGTATTTAGGGGCACTGAACTCTCGCATGATTGACTGCAGTTCAAGTCCCGGACCTGGTAGCTTGCTTTCTCATTTTCCCTTTCTCACTCTCTCTCTACCTCTCTCACTGTCCCTCTCTGGTCAAATAAAAAATAAATCAAGTTAAAATAATTCTTTTAAAAATAATCACATATATGGATTCAGATGTAAGGTCAATAGAAACAGCAGTGAGGAAATGTGCCTATCTGGATTCCCCAAGCAGGTGCTTAGCCCAAGAGGTGAGTGCAAGTAATTCATTTAAGAGGGGATCCCAGAAGTACTATTAAGAGAATGGGGAGGGACCAGCAGATGGCATAATGGTTAAGACACTGGACTCTACTGCAGTTCAAGTCCACGCCAGGTGTCTATGTGTGCATGCTCAAAATCCCAAGAGGAGACTGGAGGAGGAGGACTGTGGCATGGGCATCCCCCGGAGGGTGATTTCTCGCTTTCTAACTCTCTGTCTCTGTCTCTCCAATGAGTGTATGCACCCTATCGCAAAAAAATCTCTCAAAAGAAGAGATTGGTGAAATGAGGCAGAGAGGAAAAGGCAACAATTAATGAAAATATTACAGAGCAAGTAACCACAATGGCTAACTGAGGCTTACTATGGGGGATTGTGCCTCAGAGTAGTCCCAATTTCAGGGAGCTGGGGTGTTTTCACATTAGCTTCCACCAGCCCCTGGTTGCCTGGAGAGCAGTCATTTCCCAGCACTTTAGTACCTTCGATGAGCAAAGCAGCCCCAGCACTTGAAGAAGGCCCTCACGCAGAGGAGATGCTGATAGGCCAAGTCCAGCCACCTGCCCCAAGACAGAAAGGCTAAAAGAGGAGATGGGTAAGCACCAACATCACCTCAGCATATGGTGGTCATTGCTGCCACTGACCACAGTATTTCATCAACACAGTGTGAGGAGAGGCATCATCTGTAAGGATTTGAACAGAGAAGAAATGTCAATCTCAGGGTGTCCCAAGTGAGACTCTATAAGCCCTTCATGCTACAGCTATTGGTGATCGCTCTCATTTGAACTCAGATGCACACAAGTGTGTTCACATGTAACCATTTTCCCCCATAGCCCACCACCATGCTGAGAGTTCATGACATCCAATGGGAGGCAGCAAGAAACAGCGAAGTATACTGAGCACAGCCGTGTAGGCTGTATAATGTCAGGAACTGGTTTCCCAGTTGGCAAAAAGGGTGCTGACTCACTTCCCAGGACTATTGTGAGAATGAAGAGAAACGGGGACCATGAGGCCACTTTATAAACATGACAGCACTGTGCATCTGGAGGAATTACCAGCAGCAGCCATCTGGTACCTGCGCGATGTCCCAGAGAAAACGTGGTTAAAGAGAAGTTCCCAATAAAACCCATCCAGGATGATAAGAACACTTCTAGGAAGTCAACTAAAAATGATACTCAGGCTGTGGTCTGTAGTCCAGCAGCACTGATATTGCCTAGGCTTTTGTTAAAAATAAAGAACTTAGATCCCAGCTCAGAAATGAATCTGAATCTACTGGATGAGATTCTGCATTTTAGTAAGATTCTCCAGCGACTTAAAGGTACACTGAAGCCTGGGAGTACACTGGCCCTTGTGCTTAGGTCATGGTCTACCTCTTTCCTCGCTTAACCCTCTAATGTCTGGGCAATACAGCTGCCTCTCCCTTAGACTCTGAGCTCCAGTCCAGATCTGCACCAACAAGAAGCTGCACATGCCCCAGGTAACAACAATGAATCACCCCCTCCTCTTTACTCGTCTACCAAGAGTCTATTCTCACTGCTGAGCTGGAAAGTTATTATGTTCATCATGATTCTGAAGAATCATATTCAGAAAAGTATGATGCATTTTTGAAATTTACCATCCAAAATGCTTAAAATTAACAACAACAACAACAACAACAATGTCCTGTTGCTTGATTTATTTAAACGGTTGCAATCCGGAAAAGTCGTCAGTGCAAAATGACTCATTCCCTGAGGGTTCTGAATAATATTCAAAAATCACCACCCATGGTTTTCCTGCACTTTGAAGTGACAGAACAAATGACAGCAGAGATGGGCACTGTCCCCTGAGTCCAGAGTGGATGATACACAAATATCTCACAACAATAACATCCTTGTCTAAAAACAACCTGAAATAAGGATGTTATTTCTGGGATCTACTTGTGTTTCAGTCAGTAAGCATTTGTGCACCTGTGGGCAAAGACCTACGACCAAGGTGGTTTACACAGTTTTGCTCAGTTAATCAACAAACTTGTTGGTGCTTTCTCCATGACAAGCCTTGTTGAAGATGAATCCAGCTCTCACGGTAAAACCCTCATGGAACAAAAATTGGGATGCTAAGTGAGAAGACCCATAAATGAGATATAGATGAGGAGGCTAAGGAGGAAGAGTATGAAAAAGTCTTTCAGGAAGTGACTTTGGAGATTAAGAATGAGAATAATAATAAATGAAGGTAGATACACCACATGAGCAGGCAACAGCCTGTACCAGGTCTAGAGGGGGAAAAGGCTAGCAGAGTTCTTCTTCCAGGATGACAACCATTTAATGCTATGGAAGAAAACAGCAAGTCAAGTAGCCCCTCAGACCAAATAACAAATTATGGGTAACACACAGATCTTGAGACTGCCTTGTTGGCATTGGGGGGTATAACAGCCTATGGGGAATTGCTTGGATCTCATTACTCCCTAGCCATCTTCCACCCAATCTTTGGGTGTTTTACCTGTTTTGTTCTCCATACTTTTGGTCATATATTAAATGTTTATCCATTTCCAACCTCAGCTCTGGGGCTGCCTTCTTGAAACCTTCATCCCACTCAAAAATCTAATCTTTTCTCTCCTCATCACAGTGAATGCCATGGACAGACAGGAACAAGGCAGAGAGATTCAGAAAGAAAATAGTCAGGGGACTGGCTGGTAGGGTAGTGGTTAAAAGCAGTGGATTCCCACATGGCCGACCATGGTTCGCATCTAGGACCTGGTGGCTTTCTTTCTCACTTTTCTTTCCTGTCTCTGCCTCTCTCTGGTCGAATTAAAAAATAAAAGTAATGAACAAAATTAAATAAATATATCAGTTCAATTGTTTGGGACAACTTGAGGCTGATGTACTTTCAGGAAATCCAGTCAGGGATATCCCAAGGTAGGTTCTGATGCAAGCAAGAGATAGTGTTGTGGATATGTATTTCAGAGAGGTCAGAAAGTTGAAGCAAATACATCTGCACACCTACTTGCCTCTGTTTATCTTCTTCCTCTTCCATTATACCTAGGCTTTTGTTAAAAATAAAGAACTTAGATCCCAGCTCAGAAATGAATCTGAATCTACTGGATGAGATTCTGCATTTTAGTAAGATTCTCCAGCGACTTAAAGGTACACTGAAGCCTGGGAGTACACTGGCCCTTGTGCTTAGGTCATGGTCTACCTCTTTCCTCGCTTAACCCTCTAATGTCTGGGCAATACAGCTGCCTCTCCCTTAGACTCTGAGCTCCAGTCCAGATCTGCACCAACAAGAAGCTGCACATGCCCCAGGTAACAACAATGAATCACCCCCTCCTCTTTACTCGTCTACCAAGAGTCTATTCTCACTGCTGAGCTGGAAAGTTATTATGTTCATCATGATTCTGAAGAATCATATTCAGAAAAGTATGATGCATTTTTGAAATTTACCATCCAAAATGCTTAAAATTAACAACAACAACAACAACAACAATGTCCTGTTGCTTGATTTATTTAAACGGTTGCAATCCGGAAAAGTCGTCAGTGCAAAATGACTCATTCCCTGAGGGTTCTGAATAATATTCAAAAATCACCACCCATGGTTTTCCTGCACTTTGAAGTGACAGAACAAATGACAGCAGAGATGGGCACTGTCCCCTGAGTCCAGAGTGGATGATACACAAATATCTCACAACAATAACATCCTTGTCTAAAAACAACCTGAAATAAGGATGTTATTTCTGGGATCTACTTGTGTTTCAGTCAGTAAGCATTTGTGCACCTGTGGGCAAAGACCTACGACCAAGGTGGTTTACACAGTTTTGCTCAGTTAATCAACAAACTTGTTGGTGCTTTCTCCATGACAAGCCTTGTTGAAGATGAATCCAGCTCTCACGGTAAAACCCTCATGGAACAAAAATTGGGATGCTAAGTGAGAAGACCCATAAATGAGATATAGATGAGGAGGCTAAGGAGGAAGAGTATGAAAAAGTCTTTCAGGAAGTGACTTTGGAGATTAAGAATGAGAATAATAATAAATGAAGGTAGATACACCACATGAGCAGGCAACAGCCTGTACCAGGTCTAGAGGGGGAAAAGGCTAGCAGAGTTCTTCTTCCAGGATGACAACCATTTAATGCTATGGAAGAAAACAGCAAGTCAAGTAGCCCCTCAGACCAAATAACAAATTATGGGTAACACACAGATCTTGAGACTGCCTTGTTGGCATTGGGGGGTATAACAGCCTATGGGGAATTGCTTGGATCTCATTACTCCCTAGCCATCTTCCACCCAATCTTTGGGTGTTTTACCTGTTTTGTTCTCCATACTTTTGGTCATATATTAAATGTTTATCCATTTTCCAACCTCAGCTCTGGGGCTGCCTTCTTGAAACCTTCATCCCACTCAAAAATCTAATCTTTTCTCTCCTCATCACAGTGAATGCCATGGACAGACAGGAACAAGGCAGAGAGATTCAGAAAGAAAATAGTCAGGGGACTGGCTGGTAGGGTAGTGGTTAAAAGCAGTGGATTCCCACATGGCCGACCATGGTTCGCATCTAGGACCTGGTGGCTTTCTTTCTCACTTTTCTTTCCTGTCTCTGCCTCTCTCTGGTCGAATTAAAAAATAAAAGTAATGAACAAAATTAAATAAATATATCAGTTCAATTGTTTGGGACAACTTGAGGCTGATGTACTTTCAGGAAATCCAGTCAGGGATATCCCAAGGTAGGTTCTGATGCAAGCAAGAGATAGTGTTGTGGATATGTATTTCAGAGAGGTCAGAAAGTTGAAGCAAATACATCTGCACACCTACTTGCCTCTGTTTATCTTCTTCCTCTTCCATTATAATGGAAGAATTCTGCACCTTTACTACATCCGTTCCCTCCCATTATTCAAGGATAGTGCCTAAGCAACTTGCCTGTCTCATCAGAAGTCCCTTACGTTAAAAAAAAAAGTGTGTGTGTGTGTGTGTGTGTGTGGCAGACCAGCAGATGGTGTAATGGATACATTGCTGGACTCCCATGTAGTAACTGTGGTTCAAATCCTAGACCTGGTGGGTTAAAACTTACTCCAGGTGAGTGTATGTACATGCCCAAAATCCCAAGAGGAGAATGGAGGAGAAAAGACTGCGGCACTGCCATTCCCTCTGGGGGTGATTTCTTGCTCTGTCTCTCTGGCGAGTGCACATACCCTATAGCAAAAATCTCTTTAAAAAAAAAAATCAGGGTTGGCCGTGGAACCTAGCCTAGTAGTCTGATAGTTACAGGAATCAGATCCTACACAGCCAATGATAGTTCGAATCCTGACCCTAGAAGCTCAAAAATCACACTGGGCCTGTCTGCATGCACACCCAAAATCCTGACAGGATGGAGAAATAGAGGAAAAGGAATTGTAGTGTGACCACACCCCATCAGGGGCTGCTTTCTCCCTCTCTCTGTGTCTCTCTGGTACTTAAAAACAAAATTCTTGACCACTAGCCTTACTAACTGCCTCATTTCTCTTCTCTTTATGATGACTCACTGAACTATCTATAATCTCCATTTCTAATTCTCTCCTTCCACACTCCTACCATTTTTCCCTAACTCCACCTAAGCCACTCTTCCCAAGGTTGTCAATGACTTTCATGTGGCTAACCCTGAGTCCTCATCTTTTCAGACTTAGCAACGGAAACACTTCATTTATTTATTTATTTATTTAGGGGGAAATTTTTGCTATAGGGCATGTGTGCAAACCAAGAGACAGAGAGAGAGACAGACAGAAGGTGAAAAATCACCTCTCAGGGGGGATGGCCATGCCTCAGTCCATTTTCCTACATTCTCCTCTTGGGATTTTGGACATGTACGCACACACACCCAGTGTAAATTTCAAGCCACCAAATTAAATTATGGTCAACTACGTGGGAGTCCAGTGATGTAACCATTACGCCATCTGCTAGTACCATAAACACTTTATGTACTTGTTTCCAAAACACCACTATCTCTTGCTTTATCTACCATCCTCCTGGCTCCTCCTCTACCTATTTTCTGGTTCTGTCTCATCTTCCTGACCCATATGTGCTATGCTGCCTAGGGCTTAGTCTTTTTTTTTTTTTTTCCATTTTGTTTTTCGTGTTAATTTTTAATTTGACTAGAAGGAGACAGAAAAAGAGGGAAAGTGAGAAAGCAAGCACCAGGTCTGGGATTTGAACCACAGTTGGCCATATGTAAGTCCAGCGTCTTAACAACCACACCACCTGCTGGCCCCAGTCCTTGTATTAATACTTCTTTTCTATCAGGGTACTTGATTTCTCCACTTGATGCCTATTATACCTTGAATTTAATACTCTCAAAACTGAGCCCTTGATATTCTACATTCAAATTAGTTCTCAGTCTTTTTTTTCTTTTTTTAAAGTATTTTATTTAACTTTATTTATTTAATTTTAATTCGACCAGAGAGGGACAGAGCAAGAGAGAGAGAGCGAGAGAGAGAGCAAGTTAGAAAGCAAGCCACCAGGTCAGGGACTCGAACCATGGTCAGCCATGTGGGAGGCCAGTGCCCCTAACTACCACGCCACCTGCTGGCCCCAGTTCTCAGTCTTTTGAATTTCAGTTAATGCCCATTCTACTTTTCTAAGGTGCTCAAGACAAAAACCTTGCTGTTGAAAGTGAAGTCAGCAAAAAGGCAGAATCGGCAGCTCTCAGCTCCTGTTCCCCAACAGAAACAAAAAGCAGAATTTTTCAAAACTCTGCAAAACAGTAAAAAGTTTAGAGCATCATGCAAACACCAAATCAAGAAAAAGGCAACTTCCTAATTGTAGGATGGGAAACAGGAACTGGGGTGACCTGGGACTAAAGGGAGCAGGAAAGGGGGATTTATTGTCTAATGGGTACAAAGTTTCACTCAGGGTTGGTGAAAATGTCCTGACAGTGGTGATGGCTGCACGACAGTGGGAACAAACCATCACTAAACTATACACTTAAAATGGCAAGGTTTATGCTGTGTATACGTCAGCACCTTTTAAAAATGACAGAAAAACAAACTGTAGGAAAGGTCTGTGGCACTCTTTCTAGCCCTTGCTCTATTCTCTGGATTGGCAGCAGTCTTGACGATGTTACACCACATTCCCACTGTGGGGTCCTGGTCCCTGGGTTCTAGAAAGAGCAGAACAGACTTTATTCAGAAATTATTCAGAAGGTCACTTTAGCCAGTCGTGGGGCTACATGAAAGACTGACGCAAGGCACTCATCTCTGTTTTGCCTTAACTCAAAACTTACCCAGGCCAGAAAAGCACCAGATCATACTCTAAAATATTGTAAGGGTCCAGCCTGGCGGCACAGCTGTTAGCAAACTGAACTGCAGCACTAGAAGCCACGTGGCCAACTGCAGGTTTGGATCCTCAAGTTGCATTGAAAACACGCATGCCCAGGATTCTGGTGAGCTCAAGGGGAAAGGGTATCAATCATGGTGGCATGATGAGACGCTGTGAAGAATTCTTCTCTCTCTCATGTGTGTACATGTTCTATGATGAATAAATAAATTTTAAAAATACATATAGTGAGGTTAGCAGGTGACATGGTGGTTAAGGTGCTGGACTCCCACATGGCCAAAGGTGGTTTGAGTGCCAGACCTGGCAGCTTTCTTTCTCACTTTCTCTCTCTCTCTCTCTCTGGTCAAATTTAAAAATAATAAATAAATAAAATAAATCATCATTAAACACACACACACACACACATATAGAGTATACTTATGTGTGTGTGTGTATATATATATATGGAGAGAGAGAGACAGAGAGAGAGTATGTGTGTGTATTGTAAAGCTTACAACCAATCTGTGGATACCTGAGGCAAAAGATTTGGGTTGAGGCATGTAATAGAACAACACCTCAGCCTGGGAAGAAAAGTCAGAGTTCCTCTGGAAAATCAGGACATTTGAAAACACCTGGTATAAGGGGGGGCTTTAGAAAGCTCACTCAATAAGACTCAAGATTTCACCTCAGGGTGGACTCTGGGTTCAATGAAAGTTTGGGCAAGTGCTGAAGGAGGGCCAGAACACAGAGACAATGTCAAAAACAAACAAACAACAACAAAAAACTCACAAGGAGAGGAGCATTTGTTTGTTTAGCTTCTGGCATCCAAGAAAATCTGTCAAACAATAAATACAAGCAAAGAAGAGAGACTTCAGTGACCACACACATGAAAAGCAATACAATTTATGAAAAAATAATTAGGGGGCCTACAGGTGGCATGGAGGTTAAGGCTGCTGAATCTCACATGGTCAATAACATGGTTTGAGTCCCAGATCCGGCAGCTTGAAAACACACCCAGCATGTAGGCATGCATGCCCAAAACCCCAAGGAGAATGAAGGAGACGAGATTGTGGCATGGCAATCCCTCTAGGGTGTGATTTCTCACTTTCTCTCCCTTCTTCCTACACCCAGTGAGCACACATGCCCCGTAGCAAAACTAAATAAATATATACAAAATTAAAAAATAAAAGAAGAAATAATTAGGAAAAGTCACTAGGCAAATGGACTACAGCCTTCAACGATCAACCAACCAAACAAACTCACAGAATAACTTGGGAAAGGGTTTAAAAGACAAATGTAGAAAAATTATAAATTTGTTACTCAGCACATAATGCATTAAAAAGTAATTTATGACAACATAAAAATGGGGTAAAGCTAAATAGAAGCCATTTTTGTTTCTGTTTTTAAGGTTTTTGCCATAGGGTATGTGTGCTCCCTGGAGAGAGACAGAGGGAAAATGAGAAATCATCTCCCAGGAGGGATGACTACACTGTAATCCCTTCTACTCCGTTGTCCTCTCAAAATTTTGGGCATACATGCACATATACCCAGCATGATTTTCAATCTGCCAGTCTAGGATTTGAACTATAGTTGGGCATGAGGGAATCCAGTACTTTAACTGCCACTTCACCTGCTGGCCCTGAAGCAGAGTTTTTATATGCTATTGATGTTAAGTTAGTATCAGTTCAAACTAGATGGCTATACATTTAGAGTGTGTAATATAATCACCAGGGTAATCACAAAGGAAATATCCAAATATCTTAAAAATTACACAAAAGGAAGTGAGAAGAAAATCAAAATATTTTACTACAAAAAAATGAACTAAACACAAAAGAAAGCAGTAATAAAGGAAATAAGGGATAAAAAAGGTGCATAAAATACAGATGCTCCTCAACTTATATCCCAATTAACTCATCATAAGTTGAAAATATCAAGTCAAATATACATTTAATACACCTAACCTACCAAACATCAGAGATTAGCTTAGTTACCAAATCCATGCTCAAAACACTTATACTAGCCTATAGTTGGGCAAAATCATCTAACACAACGCCTATCCTATAATAAAGGATATCTCATGTTTTTGACTTAATACTCAAATAAAAGTTAAAAATAGAATGGATGCATTAGTACTTACAGCACAATTTCTACTGAATGTGTATCACTTTCACACTGCTGTAAAGTCAAAATATCCTGAGTTGAATCATCTTAAGTCAGGAGCCCTATATCAAATAATAGAAGTTAGTCCTTCCTTACCACTAATACAGTAAGTGTAAATGAATTAAACTCTTCAATACAAAAGCAGGTAGAGATTGGCAAAATGGATTGTTTTTAAATTGATCTAATATGCTGTCCATAAGATCATTTTTGACCCAAAGATACAAATAGATTATCAATAAAAGGATGTAAAAAGATATTTCATATAAATGGTACCTGAAAGAGAGTTGGGATGGCTATACTGTAATCAGACAAAATAGACTTTAAATCAAAAACAGCTTCAATACACAAAAAAGAACAATATATATTGACAAGGCGTCAATTCATCATGACATAACATACGTATCAAACAACAGAGCCCCCAAATATAACACAAATATTAATAGACTGAAAGGGAAAAAACAGCAAGTTCCATGATAATGGAGACTTGTGGAGATTTTAATATACCACATTCAATAATGAATAAAACATCTAGACCGAGAACACACCAATAACTAAAGTCAGACATGAAAGTATAGAAATTACTACTAATCTTACAGAAATAGAAAAATTTTAAGAATACTAGGAACAACGTACATCAACAAATTAGATTACCTAGATGGAATGGCTAAATTTCTAGAAACACACAAATTACATAAACCAAGTCAATAAGAGATAGACCTATAAGAGGTTGAATCAGTAATCAAAGACCTCCTAAAAAAAGACCAACACTGATGGCTTCACGGCTGAATGCTACCAAACATTTAAAGAATTAATGCCAAATTCTCAAACTGTTCAAAAAGTAGTAAGAAGAAGGAAGAGGTATACTTCCTAACTCATTCTATGAGGCCAGTATTACCCTAATACCAAAGACAGCTAAATATTAGGTCAACAGGAAAGTCATGACTTGTTTTCCTATGCAAAAATTCATCTTGACTTTCCCGACAACCTAATGTCACAAGAAAAAAAAGTTCCAGACTGTTATCTCAGAAATATATACACAAAACTCAACAATACGAGCAAACTGAATCTAAAGGATTAGATACTATAACCAAGTGGAATTTATCCTAGGAATGCATGGATAGTTCAACATAAGACCATCAATATAATATGCATTCATAAAACAAAGGGAATGACTATTTCAACTGACGCAAATAATTTGGCAAAATCCAACCCCGCCTGATGATGAAAACTCAGAAACCAGGAACAGCCTCCAGTTCTCTCCCTACCTTTATAATTCTACTATACTCTCCCTCCCCATTCATTATAATGACTAAGATACTAAGCACATCCTTTTTTTTCTTTAAGGTTTGCTATAGGGCATGTGCATTTGCCAGAGGGAGAGGGAGAGAAAGAAAATGCAAAAGCACCTCCCAAGGAAGGGATAACCACCCCACAATCTCTTCTCTTAGGATCTTGGGTATATATGCACCTAGCATGTTTTTCAAGCCTCCGGGTGCAGGACTCAAATGGCACAGTCAGCCGTGTGGGATCCAGCTGCCTTAACCACCATGCCACTGGCTGGCCCAGCACTTATTTATACTTACTGTATCTTTAGAAAGTAAGCTACCATAGGGCATGTACTTTTTACTACTTGTTCACTGCTATAACCCTAATGACTAGAACAATGCTTGAGGCACAAGTGCCTAATAAATACATATTCAATAACTTAATTCATCTGTATGTAGACAGAAATTGAAACTATAGCATGATGAAAGCCCCAGGAAGTCTATGCTGAGTGAAAATGTATGCTGAACACATACCCAGTAAACACCACTGTGCAAGAAAATAGCAACTTATCCTATGGAGGACTAAATAGGAATACTATTAATGAATGTGAAAACAAATATTATCAAGAATAATGATCCCACCAAACTTTTTAAACATATTTTAATATGAAGCCTAAGACTCAGTTCAAGACATGAAAGAAAAAGAACCAAAATGTTCAACAATTTAAGATTATCTTAAGGTGGAGTTTTTAAAAATGACTCCCTAGAATAATGCATCTCAAGGAGCCACTGAGAAGTATCAATACTTTGTGAGGGATAGCAAAGGAATCCTCACAGAGTGTGCTGGTGTACATCTGGGATTCCTATCAGGTGCTAGGGGTCATAAGAAGTCATGACGTATGTTTCTATGTAAAACTATGTCATGACTTTTCTAGAAACCCGTTATTTAAGGAACTTACTAACGTCTAAATAAAATGTGAATCTTTACCCATACAGAGGATCTGAATGCACTACAAATAGTTATTAGTAATAACCAATGATAAGTGCTGAGTATTTCTTCCCAAATGCCAAGGGAACCAAGTAGTGAAGTGGAGTGAGTCTTCATTCGAGAAATCTGGGGAGTCCTGATAAAGGAAGTGGGATTCAGGCTGAATTTTGACGAATGACTTTCAATGCAGAACATGTGTGGGTAGGGAGGTAGGCACCAGGTCAGGGTAGTAAAATGGGATATGAATCTAGAAACGTAGGTTGAGGCTCTTTGGCTAAGAGCTTTAAATGCCAAGTTCATACTACCATATTAGGAAACCATCGAAGACATCTGAGAAAAGGACAGAAGGAAATAAAACTGGCATCAAAAGAGTATTTTTTCTTTCTGTTTTGTTTTTTATAATAAATTTGCTAAAGGGAACATGCACTTGTGAGAGCGAAGAGGAGAGAAAATGAAAAATCACCCCCTCCAGAGGATGGCAATGCTTCAATTCTTTCACTTCTATTCTCTTGGGATTTTGAACATGCACATACATGCCTGGCATGATTTCAAGCTACCAGTCAGGGACTTGAACCATACAGTTGGCCATGTAGGATCCAGACACCTTAACCACCGTACCACTAGCCAGGCCTATTTTCCCATTCTAATAACCAGTGTAAGTCCAAATATTTTGTAAATATACTGATTCATCTGCCCAATCACTTGTCCTGCTATTGTGGCCCTTACCCTAGGTGCCACTACCACAGAAGCCTGCTCTAAGTTCCTCTCCCAACATTCCTTCCCCCACACCACAGGGCTTTTGTATTTGCTGTTCCATCTGCCTAAATAGCTTTTCCCTCTTTGCCAAATTAAATCCAAATGCTTTTGCTTCCTTCAAATCACAGCTGCAGGATCTCTTTGAAGAAAATGCTCCCTAACTTCCCCATTTATATGCTATTTTTGGCACCAAGTAGTTCTCCATTACAGTTCTTACTACTGCTATTTAGTATTTAGTTGTAACTCTTAGATAGAAATCTCCTTTACTAGGCTGGAAGCATTATGACAGTAGAGGCTTTCCCCATGTCTACACGTAGAAAGTGCCCAGTTACTATTTGTTGCAAGGAAGAGAAAGAAAAGTCAGGACACCAGACAAAACCTTTGGGGAAAGGAATCTGCTTATCTTTTTTTTTTTTTTTTTAAAGGTTTTTGCCATTGGGCACATGCACTAGCCAGAAAGACAGACAGTGAGACAGTGAGAAATCACTCCCCATGGGGGACAGCTGCACCACAATTTCCTTTCCTCTATTCTCTTGGGACTTGGGACATGCACCCACATGCACTAAGCATGGTTTTTCAAGCTGCCAAGTCTGGGACTCGAACTGCCGTTGACCACCTGGGAGTTCAGCACCTTAACCACCATGCCACCCACTGGCCCTAATCTGTCCCTTTTTTTAAGGACTTAGATAATGTAGTATTTTAACTCTTTCCTTCTTCTGCTGTTTTATGCATTTGCAATTTGTCCAAGCTCATATAAGTTTGTAAGATTCAAACTCAGGATTGTCTAGTTAATAAAAGGAGAGGAGGGATTTCACTTAATGTATGAAGAGGGAAGGAGGCAGAGCAAGCCTTCTCATGTCTTCTTTTCAATATATAGGTCATCAAGTCTTGCTCACTTAAAAAACACAAATCTGCAAGCAGAAGCAGCAGACTGTTTTCTCTAACCTTTCTGGGAAAGGTCTTGCTTATATGGTGCTTTTTCACTCCACTTCCTCTTATATAGGATTTGTGACACATAATTGAACTCAAAAAACAACCTGAATCGAGCAGCTGTGCATGAAGGCACCTAAGCCTGTGAATAAACACATTATAGTCCAATGCCAAGTTCCTCCATCCTTCCAATGGCTAGTCCTGATTGGTGGCACGAACGCACCCTCCTAGAGAAAGACATTAACTTGTGGTTCGGCACGATGCCATCATTTAATTTATGAGCTTTGGCACATCATTTCCTTCACTGAGCCCTCAGTTTTCTATTTCTGAAGTAGGAATGGTATAACCTACTGGTCTCAAGAGATTTTACCAAAGCACCTAACTCTGCATGCTATTTTTACAGGCAGTTTCACCTGATCTTCACAATACTCCTATGGGGTAACAAATGCTCAACTTTGTGTTGGGGGGAAGTAATTTGGAGTGGGACTGTGACATGCTCAAGTTCGCATGATCAATAAACCAAGGAGCCTGGAACTCAAATCCAGACCACCTGACCACTATTTCCTTTGTACTATGTTTCCTGCCCCAACTGTCTATTGTGAAAAACACACAAAGAAATTATTTTGAAAAGTAAATTTTCAACAATGCAGCTATACAGTTTTAAGCAGGTTAAGCAATTTGTTATATTAGAGAAGAACCAGAACTTAATCTAAGATTTTAAGGTTGATAAATCAATTAGCAGAAAACACATTATTTTTCTTATAAGAGTAGTAATATTCCCTGTACTTCAAAAGCTCTCGATTTAAATAAGAACAATGAAAATAAGTCAACTGCAACATGGGCAAAACTCTAAACAGGTATTTCCCCAAAAGACATATAAATGTCCAATATGCACAGGAAAAAATGCTTATCACTAGCCATCAGGAAAACGTAAATCGGAACCACAATGAGGTTAATACTTTACACCTCACACACTAGGCCAAATAATAGCAAGTATTAGCAAGACGTGGAGACACTGGAACTCTCCTTTACTGCTGATAGGAATGCAAAATGTGTAGTTGCTGTGGAAAACAGTCTGGCAGTTCTTCAAAAGGTTAAAGATATGACCCAGCAGTTCCACTCCAAGGAATATACCCTGGAGAACTGAAAACATACATAAAACTTACACAAAAATGTTCATAGCAGCATTATTCATAAAAGCCAAAAAAGTGCAAACAATGCAGATGTCCATCAACCGACTGATGGAGAAACAAAATGATCTATCCATGTGATGGGATGGTCATAAACAAGAATAAAGCACTGACACACGCTACAACAGAAATCAATCTTAAAAATAATGCTCCGTGAAAGCAGTCACAAAAGACCACACACCATATGGTTCTACTTACACACAATGTCCAGAACAGGTGAATCTAGAGACGTGGAAAGGAGCTTGGTGGTTGCCTAGAACTGAGGTTAGAAATGGTGGTAGTGCTGGGAAGAATTTCAGAGGTACAGGGCCTCTTTTTAGTTCGATGGAAATGTTCTAAAATTGATTGTGGTAATGGGTTGCCCAACTCTGAACATACTAAAATCTACTGAACTGTACATTTTAAATGGTTAATTATATGGTATATGAGTACCTTAATAAAGCTATTGTTTTTTAAGTTCTCTAATTTCACCATAGAGCACATGTGTAATACTAGGCACTTACTGAGGTTTACTTTAAATCAAATGGTTTTTTTCTCATCATTGCCTAACAGTTCTTAGAATTCTAATAACTGTATAGCATTTCATCATTGCCTAACCATTTAGAACTATAATAATTGTATAGCATTGCATCATAATTTTTCTATATCCTTCATGGAGATAATTTAACTTTGAATTTATGGATTTAAACTTGAAATATTAATAGATGTAATATTAAGATGCTCAGCAAAAGGATTCTGGAGATCCACTTATGACATCACCATCTATCCACTTAGCCAAGAGACGTAAGAAACACTGTTGTTTTGACCTCCCTTCACCCCTCAAATCCATCATCAGGAAGCTGTTTATAAACTATATATGGGCAGGATTTTTTCTGTTCATTCACTGTGGAACCCCTGGTGCTCAGAACAGTACACATAGAAGATGCTTAATTAACATTTGTTGAATAATTAAGTGCATGTTCTACTTGGAATTAGCACCTGAAAATATTTTTAATCTTTCAGCTGATAATCCGTCAGTATATATAGGATTTTTTAAAATGTAGACTATGGCAGGTTCATTTCCCACTCCAGCTGGTAAAATACATGAAGGCTAAATTCTCAAAGGGACACAGGTATGCTATACTGCTAGGACATGTAGAACGTTATACTTTATTCAAGTGTGCTCTTGTTATCTGACCCGTGAATATTTAAAAGATACTTTATTATAAAAACTTACATCTGTAAGTCATGGACTGACCACAAGAGGGCTGAACCTCGAATACATGGATAGGCTTAGGGGCCCAAGAACCCCTAAAACTATATCCAAAGTCTAACATGTATATTGGCATGTGCATCTTTTTGGTGAGAGAATTCAGTTTTCAAAGAAGTCTATGAGCCAAGAGAGGTTAAAAAATTACTTAACTAGAAACAGAGTCACAAAATTTTTAAACATGAATTTGTACAATAAAATAATATCCAACAGCTCCATCTATGGGTAAGTTATTACCACCTTGTAGAAATATCGACAACCACCAGAGATCAGTGCATCTTAGGAATGCCTATGTTTAAGTTTTCAGTGTCACTCTAGTGGGAATTTATTAACTACAGTTATCACAGCTTTTTTTCTCAGATGTAGATGCAAGTTAGGAAACTGTTGATGAATTCTACTTACAGTACTTCAGCACCAAAAAATTGGGCAGTTATGCTGATAAATGTATATACAGTTCAACATCTGTCAGTCTTAAAATGCTTATTTATAGTGAAATCTATATAAAACCATTAAAAACTTTTCTATTTACATTTTTTAAAAATGAAAAGTACAGTTTCCTTTGCCACAACACGTCAAAACTAACTCAATTTCCCATCCCTCATCCCTCGCTCTACCGGTGTCAGACAGCAACCACAAGACCAGAACATATTGCTTGGACAATCTGCATCCTAAGAAATGTAGGATGTGTAAAAACATTACATTTAGAACTGTAAATGAACCTTTTATACATTTCAAAGGAGCTTAAACAAAGTACGTGAAAATTATTTTCAAAGTCTCAGTTCAACATGAATGTGCAATTTCATTGTTAAGAAAGCATTGTATGATTTAATAATTTGTTTTCCTAACAAAACTGAACATTTCCTTTGGACCAGAAAATGTTTCTTTTCCTCTGCTTCACAATGAAACATTTTCTAGTAAGTTTACTTAAAAGGAGTGTGGGGGTAAGAAGATGGGAAGTGGAAAAGGTAGGCAATCCTGGTTTACAAGATATTTGTCAAAAGGATTATGGCCTGCTTTGAAATGTTTACACTTAAATAAATAGAAGGCAAGAGTGCTACATGGAGCACAAAGGAACACCACCACAATAAATTAGCATCCAACGATGAGAATGTACAAGCCACCCCAAAAGCACTTCCTCTGGTTAGGAATCTGATTTCCGCCATCCAACAGGGATTCTTTAATGCCAGCTCTTTTCTATATATGGATAAACTAATAACGAACTGAGCAAAAGTAAAATGTTAATTCAGTACTTCCGGGAATTTGCAAAAACATATAAGATTTTTTAAAAACCGTTCCTGCCACATCATTTTGAAATACAAACTATTCATATTCTCCTTTTTTCGATGGCATTTTGCTCAGCAGAATCCAGTTGAGGAACATTCACAGGGAAAGTCTCCTTCCACTTTAAGACTGAACTTTTCTATCGGCCATGGTTCAACCGAGAAAGAACAGCAAGTCTTCAGTCACTGTAGTCACTGTGGATGTGCATCTTTTTTTTCTTATTTTTTTTTTATAAAAAAAAAAGTACATTCCCCTTGGAGTTTTATCTTGTTTTAAAATGCTGCTCCTGCAGCAATATCTTGTTGAAACTGCTGTTTTAGGGTCCACAGCCTAAGTATGGGCAAAGTGCTCTTTTTAGACATCAAAATACAAGGGTTTCCCTGGACACTTGGTAACCAAGCAGGCTTTAAAGTGCACTCCTGTGTTCAAGATGCTAGGACCGTTCGGCAGCGCTCTGAGAGGGGCTGGGCTCAGTTCCGTCCTCTGTGCTACTGTCTATGTCCTGCTCCATTGCTGTATCATCATCATCCAGCTGCTGACTGGTAAAGTTGTTCAGCTCAAGAAGGCCACTGGGCTCCACTACCACATTGGAGCTGGAGTGACAAGGAATAGCATACTGGGGAATGGCCTGCAAGAGAATACATAGGAGAGAAATCTTTTTGGTAAGAAAAGGTAACAGAAGGATTTCCCCAAAACTAAGAAAGGAAAAACATAAAATTGGTATTTTCTGGACAGCTGCTACACACCAGGCACTGTGCTAGGTACTTTCACATATTATATTTTATCAAACTCCTGCTATAACGTTACAGGGAAATTATTACTCCCATTTCACAAATAAGAAAACTGAGAGGGTAAATGATTTAAACAAAGCCACGCAGTTTGTCAAGACTAATGTTAGGATTCAATCCAAGTCCTGTACAACTCCAAGAGATCTTTTCCATTCCTTTATGGCATCTCTTCTAACAAAAGGCTGGAATTTGTTGCTTAATTCAAGATACAGACTTTGAAGAATATGTGCATTTATTTTTAGGCAAATTTAGATGTAAATGTAGCCAAAATTTGTTCTCTATTATATTCAAAATGATTAATTTGCTGATTTAAGCGTCTGGTGATTCAAAGAGGAAATTATTTGAGTCACAAAATAGCAATATTTATTGAAAATGAGAATAATAAAATTATTCAAGTATGAGAGAGGCCAAAATTTGCCTTTTAAACAATAAAATGCCAGGAGATGAACACTTGCTGCAGATCTCTAAGCAGGTAAATGTTATAGGCACATTGCCTTGTTACATTCTTTTTCCTCATCTTTAATAGACATCTTTAGAACAGGTCTATATCATTTCATGTCATAGCCCTGTTAAAGCTCTACAGCTGGTTCCTATCATACTTGCTCTACAACCAAACTCCTTACCATGGCTCCAGCCTCATGACAAACTCACTTGTACCTCGGGACTTTTGCACTAGTTCTTCTCTTCCTGATTCTGTTCTCCTCCTCTCCCCCCATTTCTGCATGGCTGCCTCTATCCTCTACAATGTATTAAGTCCTCAGGAAAGTCATGATGTATTTTTCTACATTTTTCTATGCAAAAATAAGTCATGACTTTCCCGACAACCCAACAGCTCAAATGCTTAGAGACAACTGTTTAGAAAACCATTGTTTCCATGACCAACAAACCCCAAGTTGTTTGTTCCATGACCAACAAACCCCACCTCTATTAAAATCCTGTTCCATTGTCTTCACTGTATTTATCACATCTGTTAAATTGCTTCTCACCCTTAGAACACAAGCTACATGACAGCATAGACAGAGCACACTGTTCTCCTCCTCTCCCCCCATTTCTGCATGGCTGCCTCTATCCTCTACAATGTATTAAGTCCTCAGGAAAGTCATGATGTATTTTTCTACGTTTTTCTATGCAAAAATAAGTCATGACTTTCCCGACAACCCAACAGCTCAAATGCTTAGAGACAACTGTTTAGAAAACCATTGTTTCCATGACCAACAAACCCCAAGTTGTTTGTTCCATGACCAACAAACCCCACCTCTATTAAAATCCTGTTCCATTGTCTTCACTGTATTTATCACATCTGTTAAATTGCTTCTCACCCTTAGAACACAAGCTACATGACAGCATAGACAGAGCACAGACCTGAACTATCTTATTCATTGCTAGACATCAAAAGCTTGAACAGGACCTGTTCAAATGTTACTAGATACTCAATAATCATTTGATGAATGATACATTTTCAACATTAAAAATGCCAGAGCAAAGTTGAGTATCTGCACTTTGCAAATATACCTAACCAATATAACCTTTTACTGGGAGAAATTATAAATTTAATTTTAATACTACAAAGAAAATGCAAGATGCCTACATATTGAATCTGGGGTGGTGAAGTTTTATGTGTTTGTTTCTCCTCTCTTCTTCCATAGAACTAATCAATTTGGGAAAGAATAATATGGGTCAGGAAATCTGGATTTTAGTATAGCTCTGGAGCTGACTTGCAATGGGTCACTAAGTAAGTCACTCCACTTACTGTGCAAAATGAGATACTGAGAGAAGACAGATTCTTGTGGTTCTTAAAGCCTATAAATTCCACATACATATACTCCTTCAAGATAGAAAATATAGCCATCTAAGTTTACTTCCCTATCTCAGCCACCTAACAAACACGGTGCCTGAAACAGTGGTTAAATAAAACAGGTGGAATAAATGAACCAATGAATGAATGATTATCTGTATACAACAATGCTTTTCATTCAAAACATTTAATATTAAACATGTTGGGTTTTTTTGTTTTGTTTTGTTTTGTTTTGTTTTGTTTTTGTGGTCAGAGGGCACATATACTCACTGGAGAGCAACGAAGAAAGAGGGAGAAGGAAGTGAGGAAAGCAGCACACCCCCCCACCCCCCATGAAGAATGGTCACACCTCTATCTCTTCTCTATTTCTCCTCTTTTTGGGATTCTGGGCACACATGCAGATGAGCCCAGCATACTTGCTAAGTAGTTGGGTCTGGGACTTAAACAATGTAGTCTGCCATGTGGGATCTAGCCACCTTAATTTTATGGCCCCATGCTGAATTTTTATAAAGCATTCTTTAAAAAAATCAAAGCATTTCACAAACTTCCTTCACTTACCCCCATAATTATTTTATGAAATCAGAAAAATTGGTACTTCAGGGCCAATACTTGGCATAACTAATCAAGTTTAAAAACATTCTAACAATGCCTCAATGATGAGTATTATAACAGAGGCTATCTTTACTGAATACTGTTCTCTATCAGACATTTGATCAGGTACTTCATATACATTTCTCACTGAAGCCTTAAAACAACTTTGTGAGTTAAAGTGTTACTGTTTCCATTTCACAGTGCTGTTGTGAAATGAGTGTGGTGGAAATCAAACCTGGGGAATCTCTGACTAGCTGCCCTCCCCTTTGACAAAACACACCTAGCACAGTTCTGTAGAGACCTGCTTATCAGCTATCATCCTTGACACATGATGCAAATTACATTTTCATCTCTGCTCATAAAGCACAAAAAAAAAATAGCTATCCAACATGATACTCAAATTAGTGAACACATTCATCTAAATCCTTAGTAGCTACAATAAAAACAGTTTTTAGTCATCTAACAGTTTGTTAAGATAATCCATTATGAGGTGGGTATTGTGTTAGGTGCGTAATCTGTATAATTCTCACAACAATCCTACACAGTAGCCATTATTTATTCTTCCCATTTTACTGGTGAAAAACTAAAGCAGAGTGAGGTTAAGTAAATCTTGCCCAAAGTCACACAGTAAATAACAAAGCTAGGAAAATATTTCTTTTGTACAACACCCTACCTTTTCAGGAGAAATTTTTAAAAATCACAACAAATCTTTCTGTCAAGGATACATTTGTTTTCACAGAAGGAAACAAGTAATTTGAAAAATTCAATGACCAGTCTACTTGCACTTAAGCATTTCCCCATACTCAATTATATTTCATTGGCTTAACATTAGTCAATTTACATTCTCTCATAGCCTGGTGTCATGACAAAGGGAAAGTTTATTACAAGAACTTCTAACTCTCACAACATTGAATCTATGGTAAATCCTAGACTATCCACATTTCAATAAACCAAAATTCTTACTTAACTAAAATGTCCTGCTCTGAGACTTTCAATCTTATAGAAAGGATTCTTCAAAAAGTTTATGAAAAATCAAATGAAAGTAAAAGTTCATTTTGAAACAAAATTTTGAAACTGGCACATCATTTTTTCATAATACACACTTTCCATGAACTTTTTTTAAAGACTGCATTTATCAGTTGAGCAAAAAATTACAAATGTCAAGAAAATAACCTGATACCTTACAAGGAGAGAGGGAAATAAAATACCACTTCTAGGGTAGTATGGACTCAGTCATTCTTCAGTCTTGATATACTATGTATGATAACAGATGACTTTTAGAATGAAGGAACTTCTAGAATGAAGGAATACCTACTACTATCAGTAAATAATTCCATTACGTTAACTAGCCTGTACCTAGTAAAAGTCAGTAACCATAACAGGATTTTTTAAATAATGAAGACTGAAATAAAAAAGCCAAATTTTTTGTTGTTCCCAAATTACAATGGTTTACAAATTCCCGTAGAACAGGTTTTTTTCGACACTCCAACTAGAATGTCTAAAGAATCATAAATCTGGATCAAGAACAAGAACTGCTTTTCTAAGGAGACAGTCACTGAAGTACAACCAGTTGATATGAACCCAAGAAGCTACTGATCTTCTGGGATGACTTGCTGAGTTAACACACTGTTAAACACAGCTTTCATGTCAGAATATTGAGCTGGCACATATATTCCCTCTACAGTGTGCTGTGTGACAATATTAATCAATGTTCAATGAGTCTCTTCCAGAAAAAAATAAATACAAATTTTGTATTTGTAAAAGGCATTAAACCAGATTTATCAAACACCACCCTAAAGATAATCTTCATACCTTCTTGTCATCTTGCCTTAAAAATCTCATGTGACACCCCAAACACACCAAGCCCACAAATCCCAAGACTTCTCATTTTTCCTTCCAATTCTTACCTGGATGATTATTTCTGCTGGGCTCTCCTCAGCCTTCTTTTGGCCTACATTCTGAATACGCATGAACTGGCCTGACGTAGGTACTCCCGGTCCATCAATTTTTCTTGTCGTTAGGGGAGGGCCAATAGTGGATGGACTTGAACAGGACTCTCTACATTTCTGTTGCTGGGGAGTGGAATTCGCCATCCCTGCCATCACCATGTGGGTGGAGGGTAACGATCCTGTTTCACCAGTGAGCATACTAGTGGCAAGAGCCTTCTTTGGGGGATCCACTACCATATGCTCTACATTTGTATCAATCTGAGCTTCCATCAAAGACATTTTCAAAATGTCTGACACTGCTGTCTTCTCAGAGGCCTGAATGGGAGATATGCTTGTAACTGGTGATGTCAGCTTAGGCACAGAACTGCCACCAGTTATCTTTGTAACTGTGGGAGGCTGGCGCCCCTCAAAAGTTATCTTTGTAACAGAGGATCCTTGGGTTATAATTGGCTGCTCCACCTGAAAATAAATTGGGGTTGTGTGTGTTACAGCTACATCTCTTTGAGAAAACCTAATCAAACACCCTAGACAATATGGCAAAAGAAACATTTGTGCGGTATACTAGGAAGACATTCTGAAGCTTGGTGTTTTAATAAGAGGGCTGGATGGGAAGGTTCTGGTTACTTTTAAGGAACCTAGGGAAAAAGGAGGGGTTGAAAGAACATATGTTCAGTGAGCCAAGGTTTATAGCAATAAAGGAAAAAAAAATGTCACAGCAGCCTAGTTTTCCTTTGGGATTTACATCTCTTAAAAGTACATCTTCAACCTGGCTCAAATTATTTCACATAATCTTCAGCTTTATAAAATAAAAAGGAGTAGGGTTTTTTACTTTTTAATCTTTTGCTTCAAAATACATTTATACAAACATATTCTGTAAGTATGTATTTGTAATATACACACACACACACATATGTATCACTCCAGAGCCACTTATTTTTCCTAATATAATTTTTTTTTAATTACCCAGTTAAGGTAATGCCTCTGCAATCTAGAAGATGAATCTAGAAAAAAAAATTTATTAACTAGATGGTGATGATATAAATAAACTACGAAGGAAGCTATTCAGTGAAGTTCTTTAAAAGACAGCAGTTTACTTAGCATTGTTGCCACAGTAATTAAAGTTTACAGGCATAGAAATATTTTATACCTAAAAAAATAATTTAGGGATATTGTTTCTATGCACTGTTGGTCAATGCTGAAGTGATTTCATTAAAAACTGCCTGGAAAATCAAGTTCTGGGTGCTATGCTTTTTTTTCTTCCCATATTAATGCGTGCACTTCTTCCCTAAGGTCAACCTTCTGATGGGACAAAGTAATACCAGTGTAATGAGGCTTTTGAGTTTCCTCTTGCCAGGAGAAAGCACTGCTATCCTGACAGGGTTGTGATGTTCTCATTTTTTCCGTAAACAGAGAAGTTTAACTGTGCATGCTATCAATATTCCGTTACCTGGCTTGCCGGCTGTTTCTCAGATGAGGCTGGGAGCGACATTTGGCTCTGGGGGGTTTGGGGTTGCACGTAGATTTTTGGTTGGTTTGGAGCCTGCTGCAGTTTGGGGAGCTGCTGCGTGGTTTTCACCGCAAGCACCTGTACTACAGTCTGCGGGGGCTGTGCCATTAAGGTAGGAAGCTGCCTGTCTTTGGCCACCATGGGATGCTGTGTGTGCTGCACATCTGGCTTGGGCTGTGCTTGTTCTTGCTGGAGAGGGGTGAGTTTCTGATGCCTGATGGAAAGCTGGGGCATCTGCGGGAGTTTGTGCTGCAGCTGGTCTGCCTGCAGGTGGATGGTCTGCTTCTGTTTAGTTTGGAAGCACTGCAGAGTTTTCACTTGCAGCTGAGTCTGTTCCAGCTGGGGTTGGCTAAGTTTCTGCTGTTTAGCTGACTGTGCCTGAGTCAGAGCAGATCGGTAAAACAGACCTGTCTGAGGGTCTAAAGTGTCCATCTCTTCAACCTCGCCCTCCTCAGTTCCAAGTTCCTCGCTGTGTTTGGTGAAAGCAGTGTGACTGCTTAATGCCTAAGTAAAAAAGGTACAAAGTAAGTATGAAATAAGAAAAATACCTATATTGTTATATTTTCCTCAAACGAGAAAAGACTTGGTTATGAGATTCATTCAAAAATTTTCACAAGAGCCTAAAAAGACCAAGAACCTCAAGGGATCTTTTGAATGAAATTCTTGTAATTTCAATTCTTGGATGTTAAAGTACTCACTATTATAAGAAAAGTCCCAGAAGGCCCAGGACTTACAGATTGGAGAAGTAAAGTGACCCTACAAGCACAGCCCAACACAAAAAAGAGAAAGGCTCCCTGGCTCCAGAAATAGCTCTCTACCTATCACTAGAGGCATCAACCTGTCTAAAGCAAGGACAAGTTGTAACCAAGAAGTGAGGCATCCAGAGAACAGCCATGGCTCCCAGAAGTCCACTGTGGCTGTGAGCATGTCTAGTGCTGTCCAGAGGCCAGGGATGCTGTTCTGGGCCCTATGGAGGGCCTCCTTGTATCAGGCTTCACTGAGGGCTGTGTGAACCATCTCTTGACTAGCCCTTCTTGTCCCTCTGCTCAAAGGCCAGTCCCACAGGCAACAGCTCCTAGAGGCCTGGCTCCTGAAGGAAGGGTAGTGGGTAGGGGACAAGAACCTTCTTGTCAGCTGAGACCATCTGGGTCAATCAAAACAGAATTGGAAGGAGGTGTCTTCTTAAGTGGCAGCCTGTCTGACTTCTCTAGGTGTCTTGAGAAAGGTCAGTGTCAGGACCTGCCAGGAGGGCCAGACTCCAGATCTGCTGCCCAGGAAAACGTTGGGGCAGCTGGATTCCCTCAGTGACAAAACAAGATCCACTCTAAACTTGAAAACTATGAGACTGACCTGGAACCCTCCCCTATATCACAATGACTTTCTGCATACAGGTTTTCAGTTCAACAAATTCTTCGTTGCCTTTCATGTAGTTTGCCTACAATTAGGTTCAACTGCTACCATCTAGTCAATAAGTAATGGTGATTTATGTGACTACTACCACTAAGCCATGCATAAATCTGATATCCTTGATATATCTGTTCAACAGAGGCAGTTCACTTTGGGTTTAAATCTCATCTCTGGCACCTGCGGCAAGTCACTTAATTTCTTTGAGCATGAGTTCCCTCACTTATAAAAGAGGGGTATTATACACCCACCTTGTAGGATCACAGTAAGTGAAGCAAGTTAAGGCACTTAAAGCTCGAAGCACTGTAACTAACAAAGAATCAACTTATCAAGACAGTTTTCTTTTCCCCACAGCCCTTAATATCAGATTTTAAGGGTTTCTATTTCACACTACTTACTGATGAGTCTCTTCTTCCTCTTTAATTGGTCATATATGGTTAAAGAAGTCAAATATTATTTTCCTACTTATTCATAATGTTCCCACGAGGATTAATTATAAAAGACGAAACCAAACAAAACAAACTCAGCACCAAACAGCTAAATAAGCCAAATCCCATTTTCATTTAAAAATCTTATTATCAATGATAAATTCTTCCACAGCAGTATTAAAATACATAGAATCAGTGCCAATCTGATGTCATAAGATCCATTTAGACAGCCACAACCTTTTGATTCAGCTAAGAGAAATGTATAGAAGATTCAAGAATACGTTTTCTTATTATTTTCTGGTATTAAGACCCTCAATTCAGTTCCTCTACTCATACCTCCCAGATAAAAGAATCAAACACTCTACAATTCAGTAATTTCTCCCTTTAAAAGATGAAACTGAACCTTGTTGCATGAAAAAGGTGGTTACAGAACATGAGAAGGAAAAAGAAAAGATACAACCTGCTGCATAATGTGGGTGATTGCTCCAGGGGAAGACGCAGGGATGGACTTCACGACCACTGAAGTCTGTGTTGCGGTCTGCGACTGAGCCACATGCTGAAGTAGGGTCCGCTGGGGCTGGGAGGGCTGTTGGGGCTGGGAGCGATGGCTGACTGAAAATAGAGGAGGTGATGATATTTCTCCAGAAATTCCAACAGCATCTGTAACCAGCAGTGATTTTAAACAAATGTCTGTGAGCTTGCATCACAGAGAGAAAATGTGGTACTGTGAACTAAGAGGCAGAAGACCAGAGTCTACCCATCTATGAGCTGTGTGACTCTAAGAAAGTCTCTAGTCTTCTCTGAGATTCTGTTTCCTCATCTGTAAAATGGGAATAACAGAGCTATTATAAGGATGAGATGAGAAATGTATAATTTTGTACAACTGTGTAAAAGCACAGTGAAAATTATTATCATAAAGGAGGAACAAACCTCTTTAAGTTACATCCTCCTGTGAGTTGTACTTTCTCCAATGACTTCTAACTCATTAAGACAACAAAGCAATAACCAGTTTCTGTAATCTCAGACTAAAATATTCAAGCAGAGAAAGGCAATACAAATTCTTTAGTCTCTTGTTCCAAGTTCCAAATGCAATACAAACATTGCAAGCATTTACTCCCTTATATGTAGTGAAATTATCTCATACCCTCAGTTCCTAAAACCAAAGAGGTCAGGATGACCCTGCAGACCAAGAGTTATACTTGGATTCTATCCTGCTCTGCTGCCAAGTAGCCATGAACATTTAAAGAGGTTACTTGCCATCTGTTAACATCTAAAACATGGAGGTATTTCTTCTGATTTTTGAAATGGGATAATTAAAAACTTGCTGTTTCTACTTAGAACAGAACCAAATGAAGTAATACACTGAAAAAATGTCCTTAAATTGTAAAGCACTAAACGGTATTGAGACTAACAAAAGAATATAAAAATTGGTTTTGTCATTTCAAATTCTGCTCATCTGACACAAATGAGTAAAAGTGCAACCATCCTTCTATTCTCTTGACGCAAAGGTCCCATGGACTAACTGCAATTATTCCTCTACATAAGTACCAACCTATCAACTTGACAAGCCTCACTTCAACTTTTTAAACAGCATAAACATTCGCCACTTCCAAATCTATAGAGTTTTAAAAATGCTTATGGTTACTGGGAAACCAACCCTTTTTGGATCAGGAATAGGTAGAGTAAAATAAATCTGTAAATTAGCTAAGAATTTTGAGATTATCAAAAATCTCTCAATAATCGATGATTCTAATGTTTATATACCTTGATCTACAATTTCAAGTAGCACTGGTTCCATGCTTAGAAAAGTCATCATGGGGTGTCCAAGAGTTAGATGATCACTACAGAAATCAATGTAAAAATGCCATTTATGTATAGTAAGGACAAAACTTTAAAACTACCCCACAAAATATAAATAAACTTTACCTATTTGTGTGTGTGGGTGTATGTGTGTCTGTGTGTGTGAGAGAGAGAGAGAGAAAGAGAGAGGGAGTGAGTTAAGATAGTGTTTTACTTTGCCATGATCCTTCTTCCTCAGCTCCCAGGTACTTGGAACCATAAGTATGTATACCACACCTGGCATCTCAGAGTGGGCTGGGAATCAAACTTAGGCCTCTCCAGTGGCCTCACCAAGTAGCAGCATCCTGAGAATTAAGGATTTCTACATTTTTCTCTTTATAGTTAAAAATAAAAGTCTAAATTCTATAACTTCTTTCTTTCTTGACTCCATTTTGCAGCTAGACTTTCATTTTTCATGACACATTCTATCCATATTCATAAATGCAATTTCTACTAATGCTGTATGTATGTCTACACATGATATACAATTATAGGCAGCATTACCAGTATTCTCTTATAAATGTACTATGTATGACCGGCAGGTGGCATAGTGGTTGAGGTGCTAGACTCCCACATGGCTGACCACAGTTCAAGTCCCAGATTTGGAGGCTCAATTTCTCACACTCTTCCTCTTTCTCTGTCTTTCTCTGGCCAAATTAAAGAATAATAAATAAATAAAATTAAATAAATACTTCTTTTAAAAACACTAATTCTTAAAAGTACTAGTAGTATTTTACTGTATTTCACAGTACACTTTATATGTATATCTTATATGAAATAATAAAATCTTCAATATGTGCTCAGTGGAACTAAAAAAAGGCAGTCAGTTTACATTAAGTCAAGTATTGAAAATATTTATAAAATAAGAAGAAAAATGATAGTAATACTAAAATTAAGCAAACAAATCAGCAAGTTTCTTTTTAATGGACGCATCATCAGCAACGAACGACTTTTGAGAATTAAATAATAAATTGATGATGATATCAGCAAATGATATGGAACATATTAATCTTCCTAATTATTACACTAAGCTCTTTTTTGTTGTTAAGAAACAAAATGGATTGGGGCCAGCAGGTAGCGTGGTGGCTGTTAAGGATGCTGGACTCCCACATGGCCGACTGCAGTTCGAGTCCCAGACCTGGAGTCTTGCTGTCTCACTTTCTCTCTTTCGCTTGCTTGCTCTGTCCTCTCTGATCAATTTATAAATAAATAAATAAATAAATAAATAAATAACATTAAATAAAATAATTCTTTTTAAAAAAATGGATTTAAGAAGATTAGCTAAAACTACATAAAAATAATCCTCCTTTGGTATACTATCAATGTCTTTACAGTCAAGTCTCCAGAGTTCAGGAAAGTTAAAGAAAACAAATACTACAGAATGATACAATGGACCAGGGCCAGGCAGCTGGCTTTAAGTCAAAGAAAATGCTCAGTATGGCTGTAGATATGAGAGGTGGAGACTGTGGAAGCAGATCAGTGTGAATGTTTGGAAAATTGCTGAAGTTACCTTAACTGGGCCATGGAAATACTATGAGTCATGTATTTCTTTAACTTCCATTTTTTTTCCAATTAAATTGTTTGTTTCTGAAAAATAATTTCACTGTTTTGCAAAAGGAAAATCTTTCTCCCTTTCACTAAGTAGAGCTTACCTTTCCTCTGCCAGATCAGAGTAGAGCGCATCCACTTAAGTGGTTCCCCCCAAATAATCATATTTTACCTTCAGCGATACTACAAATGGATGCACACCACTTACCTAGAAGGGGAAAAGCAACCTCTGTCCCCTCATCAGTGCGTTCTGAAAAGGATAAGTAAGGGAAGAAATCATAGGTCTTTTCATCTATTTACCATTTGATAACTGAGTCTACCCCCAGAGGTTAATACGAAGTTCCCCAACCTACTGGCCTCCTCTGCTTTAATTAGCTTTCTACTAAATATCTCTAAAAATAAATTCTAGATGGCTTTCAGTAATCTTAACCAGATATTTCTCTTTTGGTAAATTTAATCCATTAGTCTTAATAACATCTCCTAAAATTATGCCAAAGAATTTTTTTCCTCTATGGTATTTATATCCTTCTAATATTTGTAACTTTATATTCTCCTTTAATCACTGCTTAAGGAAACTTAAGATAGGAGTAATCTATATACTGCCTCATAAATCATCTCTCCTAAACCCTTAATTATTCACATTATTACTCTCTAAACTATTTTAAATCTTGAGGTAATGAAGTGTCCAAAACAGAAAGCAGTTATTTCACGTGTGTTCTCACCAGAATATGAGATACAAGAATCTATTATCCTTCCTGCTTTTCTTCTTTTATATGCCATCCAAAAATCTTAGTAGTGTTTAGCTTATAGACCAAATTTAAACAAATACCTAATCTGCTTTCTATAAGAACTCTCAAGTATTTACAGAGATGTAAGAAGTTCCACATTTTTTTCTTTATAGTAACAAAGAGAAAAGAATTTTATACCCTCTTTCTGGACTCATCTCCCCCTACGTTAAAATATCCAAATGCACAAGAACACTTGTTTTTAGATTGAAACTATTTGTCCTTCCCTATAATAGTTTCCCTGTATTCACAGACATTATTTATGGATGATGCCATCTTACATTACTTGCGAACTCTGTAGCATCCTATTGATTTTTTTTCCTAGTCACGGAAGACAGAGTAAATCCCAAGAATAATGTGGGTTTGCAATAAAAACAGGAAAAGAGCTAGAAATAGAAAGAATATATTCTCCCCAATGACCATCCCATGAAATCCAGAAAGGCAACTCTCCTACCTTAATACTATGTTTCAATAGAACACCTACCAGTAGTGATGTATTCAGCAACTAGTTCTGACTCTACCAAGATTTGCAATCAACCATTCTCACGTTCTTTCTCTTTCTCTGTCTTTCTCTGGCCAAATTAAAGAATAATAAATAAATAAAATTAAATAAATACTTCTTTTAAAAACACTAATTCTTAAAAGTACTAGTAGTATTTTACTGTATTTCACAGTACACTTTATATGTATATCTTATATGAAATAATAAAATCTTCAATATGTGCTCAGTGGAACTAAAAAAAGGCAGTCAGTTTACATTAAGTCAAGTATTGAAAATATTTATAAAATAAGAAGAAAAATGATAGTAATACTAAAATTAAGCAAACAAATCAGCAAGTTTCTTTTTAATGGACGCATCATCAGCAACGAACGACTTTTGAGAATTAAATAATAAATTTCTGATGATATCAGCAAATGATATGGAACATATTAATCTTCCTAATTATTACACTAAGTTTTTTTTTGTTGTTAAGAAACAAAATGGATTGGGGCCAGCAGGTAGCGTGGTGGCTGTTAAGGATGCTGGACTCCCACATGGCCGACTGCAGTTCGAGTCCCAGACCTGGAGTCTTGCTGTCTCACTTTCTCTCTTTCGCTTGCTTGCTCTGTCCTCTCTGATCAATTTATAAATAAATAAATAAATAAATAAATAAATAACATTAAATAAAATAATTCTTTTTAAAAAAATGGATTTAAGAAGATTAGCTAAAACTACATAAAAATAATCCTCCTTTGGTATACTATCAATGTCTTTACAGTCAAGTCTCCAGAGTTCAGGAAAGTTAAAGAAAACAAATACTACAGAATGATACAATGGACCAGGGCCAGGCAGCTGGCTTTAAGTCAAAGAAAATGCTCAGTATGGCTGTAGATATGAGAGGTGGAGACTGTGGAAGCAGATCAGTGTGAATGTTTGGAAAATTGCTGAAGTTACCTTAACTGGGCCATGGAAATACTATGAGTCATGTATTTCTTTAACTTCCATTTTTTTTCCAATTAAATTGTTTGTTTCTGAAAAATAATTTCACTGTTTTGCAAAAGGAAAATCTTTCTCCCTTTCACTAAGTAGAGCTTACCTTTCCTCTGCCAGATCAGAGTAGAGCGCATCCATTTAAGTGGTTCCCCCCAAATAATCATATTTTACCTTCAGCGATACTACAAATGGATGCACACCACTTACCTAGAAGGGGAAAAGCAACCTCTGTCCCCTCATCAGTGCGTTCTGAAAAGGATAAGTAAGGGAAGAAATCATAGGTCTTTTCATCTATTTACCATTTGATAACTGAGTCTACCCCCAGAGGTTAATACGAAGTTCCCCAACCTACTGGCCTCCTCTGCTTTAATTAGCTTTCTACTAAATATCTCTAAAAATAAATTCTAGATGGCTTTCAGTAATCTTAACCAGATATTTCTCTTTTGGTAAATTTAATCCATTAGTCTTAATAACATCTCCTAAAATTATGCCAAAGAATTTTTTTCCTCTATGGTATTTATATCCTTCTAATATTTGTAACTTTATATTCTCCTTTAATCACTGCTTAAGGAAACTTAAGATAGGAGTAATCTATATACTGCCTCATAAATCATCTCTCCTAAACCCTTAATTATTCACATTATTACTCTCTAAACTATTTTAAATCTTGAGGTAATGAAGTGTCCAAAACAGAAAGCAGTTATTTCACGTGTGTTCTCACCAGAATATGAGATACAAGAATCTATTATCCTTCCTGCTTTTCTTCTTTTATATGCCATCCAAAAATCTTAGTAGTGTTTAGCTTATAGACCAAATTTAAACAAATACCTAATCTGCTTTCTATAAGAACTCTCAAGTATTTACAGAGATGTAAGAAGTTCCACATTTTTTTCTTTATAGTAACAAAGAGAAAAGAATTTTATACCCTCTTTCTGGACTCATCTCCCCCTACGTTAAAATATCCAAATGCACAAGAACACTTGTTTTTAGATTGAAACTATTTGTCCTTCCCTATAATAGTTTCCCTGTATTCACAGACATTATTTATGGATGATGCCATCTTACATTACTTGCGAACTCTGTAGCATCCTATTGATTTTTTTTCCTAGTCACGGAAGACAGAGTAAATCCCAAGAATAATGTGGGTTTGCAATAAAAACAGGAAAAGAGCTAGAAATAGAAAGAATATATTCTCCCCAATGACCATCCCATGAAATCCAGAAAGGCAACTCTCCTACCTTAATACTATGTTTCAATAGAACACCTACCAGTAGTGATGTATTCAGCAACTAGTTCTGACTCTACCACAGCAATTGAAGGACTCTCAGGAGAATGTCTCTTTTCCTGGGTCATCTGAATAGGCACTGCCATTTGACTCAAGTCAATAGTGGGTTGTCTTGGTTTAGATTCCAATTTTTCCTTTACTGCATAAAAAAGTCAGGGAAAAAGTTAATTTTTATTATAAATGAGTACTAAAACCAGAGTTGTCCACGGAAATAATGAACCAAACCTCCAGGGTGCCACACTGGCAGTGACTGAGGAGACAGTAAGTTGAAAAGAAAAAAAACCAGACTGCTTCGTATGGCTGGGTAGTGCATAATTTGCATAACCATACTCAGCAGCCTCCAAGAACTCATGCACCCATACTACAATTCCCCCTATCATCTCCAGGCCATGTTTCCTTTATGTATACTCCCCACAGGGTACTACTTCCTTTCCTCTTCAAGGTAATCCCTTGAGTTTACCAGCCTAAAAACAAAGCATAAATAAGCAGTACACAGCATGATTTGCTCTAGGGTGCATCTGCCCAGAATAGCACAGAATGACCAGTTTAATTTGATCTAATAAAAATTCAAGAGTATCTCCAAAGAAATGTTACAATGTCTTCAAAGAAAAAAATTTCATTGTTAGAAAAAAAATGGCCTCTGTTTCTGTAAAAAATGTCTAATAGAAAAAGTCTGGAATCAATAATGGTTTTTGTGAACAGACTCACTATTCTCTTATCACTTTTTCTAGAAAATCTATTCATTCAACTTTTCTCCCTTTTCTCCCTTTCTGAGACATTAATGGAAATGGCAAAGTATATCAAAAAACGAGAAACTGATAAACGCCTGAGGCCAAAAATAACATCAACAGAAGTATTAACCAAAGACTTACAATAAATGCTAGTATTCTTTGGGTAGTTTACAGTGTAAATTTTAATAAACAGTAGGCAGTAACTAAGTCCACTGAACAATCGTTCTCATCAAGTACACATAATATGACAAAATCAAAACAATCATTTAGACAAAGAAAGCAAAACAAAACAAAATGAATACAAAAGTCATCCCACAAGTAGAGAAGACACTGAACTAGGAAAAGATGAGGAGTCTTACTCTGCCACTGATCAATTGAGTAAATCTCTCTAGGTCTGTTATTTACTTATCCATGAGTGAAGGTATTTGATAAGATCACTACTAAGGTCCCTTAAGTACTGACAGTCTTTGACTTATTTCAATAGAAAAGTCAGTATTATTCAGGTGTGTCCTACAGTTTATAAAAGATATTTAGTAACTACAAATATAGTGAAAGGAACTTGTTATACGAGCATGGCTTCCCATAGATGCTCATGTGGCTAACCTATACAAAGAAATAAATCTGAAAATAAAATTGAAATAAATTAAAATGTTAGCAAGGGCCATTAATGGTGTGTTATGACTACAATACTGCTCTACCAATACCAGGGAAGATGGCAAAGGCCCGTCAATCTGACTCTTGCTATTCTTGAATAAAACCAGCAACTATACTGCATCTATCCTTATGCTTAGAAATGACAGACCTACTCCATTCTAATGGCAAGAGTCAACAGAACTGTCTGTTTTAAGTAGAATATAGACAGGACAGAATTCTGCCATGTTTTTCTCCTATCTACTGATGGTATTCCATCTGTGCTTTAGTATTCCTGTGTACATCTTAATGAACTAACAAGTAAACAGACTATACCAATGATTATAGACAAGTCCAGAGGGGGGAAGTGTGCTCAAATAATAGCAAAAAATATAACAGTGGTAGTATTTTAGCACAACCCGTCTCTAGAGAAAACATGCTTCATTCAGTTGAGCATGTGAATTCATACCTGTTGTCTGTTGGAGTTCTAACAGAGCTTTGATTGTTGAAGTAGCTGATTGTGATTCACTGGATACATCCTGATAAATTATGGTGGGGCTAGTCTCCATTGCAATCTCATGTTCTGACCAATCCTGACGCCGGGAAGCAATTACATGAACTACAGGCTGGGAATCTGTTTTATATTAGTTAAAAAAAAACAAACCCTATAAACAAAAGTTTCTCTTTAAAAAAAAAAAACAATTTGCTTTTTTGTTTTATCTTTGTATTTACTGTAAACTTCATGCTTTATCTCCCCAAGAAGACTGTGAGCCTCCAGAGGGCATAATGTCTATCACTCTGAATTTACTTGTTCATTCATTCATTTATTCCATAAACTGGACACCAATGTGTCAAAATCTGTATTTGGAATTGAGGATATGAAGATGCTCACAGGCTAATCAGAGTACGCTCAAGAAGCACACAGTCTAGTTGGGGAGACAGACAGGTAAAAAGACAAATTACAATTCAATGTGATAACTACTATATAAATAAGTATGCATTTATGTAGGTGGGTGCATGTTTGTGTACAGTAAGAACAAAGTGCTATAGGAATCTTATTTTCCCCAATGCATCTGAAGATGTGTTCTGTATACAGACTGGATATTCAGTCAATATTTACTGGATAGTTCAATTACTAAAGGAAATCCTGATCACTGACAATAAAAGACAGATGATCTAGAAGTAGCATAATATAACAGGATGTGTAACTTCTGAAGTTCAAAGCCTTGGGTTACAGTCCCAGTTCTACCAATTATTAGCAAGCTGACTCTTTGGATCTTAGTTTACTATTTCCAAAATGGGAACAATAAAATTACCATAAAATGGAATACCATAAAATGATACACGAAAATGAGCTTTGTAAATTATGAAAGCCAACAGAAATGCTATTATTGTTGTTACTGTGGTCCAGAAGTTCTCAATTGTAAGACTTTCTGTTAGTTTCAAAATAAATTACAGCTCTAATTCAAGGTTTATCACAGTAATAGTATATAGCTACACTTGTAAATACTAAATGAGCATCAAATAAAGCAAAAAAAAAAAAAATTAACTAAAATTTCCATCTATAGGGACAAGCAGTTGGTGTCATGGCTATGTCGCTGGATTCCCATGTAGTCTACCATGGTTCGAGTCCTGGACCCAGTGGCTTAAACTCACACCAGGCGCATGTGTATGTGTGCTCAAGATCCCAAGAGGAAAATGGAGGAGAAGGGATTGCAGCGTGGCCATTCCCCCTGGGGGTGATTTCTCACTTTCTGTCTGTCTGTCTCTGTCTTTCTGGTGAGCACACGTGCCCTATAGCGAAAACCTCCCCCAAAAAAGAAAAAAAATTCCATCTATAAAATAAACCAGACTGGACTAGATTGTGACTAACTTTCTAAACTCCTTTGTCCAAGGCACCACACAGGAAATTGTGGAGGATATAAGGGTATGATCCCTACTCCCAAATTTGGATTGCGATAGGGGAAATATAAAGACATATGGCCATGTACATTGGGATAAATATCAAACAAGTAGGGCAAGACAAATATGGGGGTAGCGTGGGGCAGTCCTTCAGAAAATTTGTGGAAAATGTACATTATGAGAAAAACCATGCAAGAATATTAAAACATTTGTGCACCAAATGAATTTGTATTTTCATTCCAATTTTCCACAAACTTTTTTAAGCACTCTCAACTATAGAAAGTAAAAGACTGCTTAAGAGACTGTGCACACAGAAAGGGCAGTTGACCATCATAAAGTATCAGTGTAGCAACTTTTGCAGCTGTGACACTAAATTAAGTGTATGAACCTAGGCGAAAATCATTCCTTGAATGATTCTCTGCCTGAATTTTTGCATATGCTACATAAACCAACTGCCTAGCAATTCCGATGCTGAGTCAAAGAATAAAGGAGTAGGATACCAGAGGCCTGATCTCACCAGTACCAGATTCTGCTTATAAAATGAGCATCATCACTGAGACTTGTTTTCCTCTCTGAAGGATCATGGCTTGCTGTCCCTCAGAAGTCTCTCCCACGGGTCACTTAGCAAATAATTATTGGACACTTACTACATGTTAGGTATCAGAGGCACACACTTCAGAATTATATCCAATGGCAGACTCAGGCATCTCTATGGAAGACCATCTACTATGTCTTTACTACAAAAGTCTACAATGCACTTTCACGGAATGTTAAGATCTCTCAGAAGAGATAAGAGATCTTAAAAGTTTAGTTAATGTTATTATCAATCCTATATGAAAAATCTCCCAATATCTCTGCAAGTCTTGGACTTTCTATACCAGACAACTCACTATTAGGCAGTGTCATCCATCTTTTGCACAGCCACAACAATCAGGAAGTTTTCTTATATTGAGTACAAAAAGTTCTTCCTGTCTTAGACTTCTATCCAATGGTTCTGAAGTCCATCCATGTATCCACAAAGACCCAGTTCTCTTCCCTCTTCCACATAATAGTTTTCACAATACCTGTCCTTCCCACTCCACCCCAACCCCATCTTCTATTCTCCAGGATAAATACTGTGTCTCCACCAACCATTCCTTATACACTGTAATTCCCAGATGCCTTACTTTCCCAAACCATCTCTTCTAAACTAAATTGAAGATGTCTATCCCCATTCTATGATGTAACATGTACCTTTCCTCTGAAGCACTGTTATAAATCTCGAGACCTGCATACTATTTAATTGCCTAGAGAGCATTTCCCAAAATGTTCCAGAGAATGTTTGTTCCTCAAGATGTTCTATAAAAGTTAAGAAACATTTTACATTATATATTCCACTCTTCATCTTTCACAATATCTAATTATAAACACATTAGTGGTTCTAAGAAGTTCTGCAATGCAGTGAGTTTGTTTTACTTAACCTGGATTTATTTATTTATTATTTATATACTTCTTTTTCCCTATGCTCATCTTGACCTTTTAAGATCATGAAGCTTCAAGAAAAATCCTATTAGAAAATAAGCTGTGACCTACTCAAAGCAATGTCTTTACAAATGCATTTCCGTGTTTGCCTCATGCCTTGCCTCCTTTTATTTTATTTTTCAAGTTTTGCCATAGGGTGTGTGTACTTACCAGAGAGAGAAAGCAAGAGAGAATATGAGAAATCACTCCAGGGGGACTGGGGCGAGATTCTGGGCATGCATACACATACTGGCATGATTTTTGAGCCACCAGGTCCAGAACTTGAACTGCTGTCAGCCATGTGGGAGTCCAGTGCCTTAACCGCTACGCCATATACTGGCCTTGTTTTGTTTCATTTTAAATCTCTACCCTTGGTTGTATCTCCTTGTTCTCTTCCATTTTACTAAATATTTAATGCACTTTAAAGTCTTTAAGAAATAAGGTAGAATGTAAAGAAAGGAACCTTCAATACTTTTATATTTAGATCTAGAAACCCAAAAAAGTCTAGCCCATCCTCAAGGGGAAAAAAGACCCATTTAGGAAGGTAGCACAGGAACTATGGAAGCATGTGGTCCAATCTTTCATTAAGTGATCTAGGCAATTATTGCCTTAATCCACTAGGCTTAGCCACCTAACTATTAATATCTAAGCAACAGTCTAGGTGTTTACCACTAAAAAGGCTCACCTACAAGATTAGGCAGAATCCCAGAAAGGAAACATTTTGGAGTCATGAAACAAAAATGACTTTATAGGGGGCCAGCAGGTGACGCAGTAGTTAAAGATGCTGTACTCCCATCTGGCTGACCTTGGTTCAAGTTTGAGACGTGGCAACTTGCTTTCTCACTCTCTCTGGTGAGTACTCGTGCCCTATAGCAAGTTTAAAAATATTAATAATAATAATGAATAAAATTAAATAAATAATTATTTTTTAAAAAACGAGTTATGGGGCCAGTAGATGCTATAGTGTTTACATCACTGGACTCCCACATGGCTGAGTACAGCTCAAGCTCCAGACCCAGTGGCTTGAAACTCACACTGTATGTGTGTCTGTGTGTGCTCAAGATCCCAGGAGAACAGAGGAGAGGGATTGTGGTATGGTCATCCCCCTGGGAGGTGATTTCTTACATTCCCTCACTGTCTTACTGTCTCTCTCTCTTTCTCTCTTTCCCCCTGGTGAGTACACACACCCTAAAGGCAAAAACTTCTACCAAAGAAAAACAAAACAAAACAAAAAACACTGAACCCTCTGCCACATATATGATTACTGTTCTGCCAATTGTTCATTTAGAGAACTTTTAGTGAGTACTACTACTTAATGCTAGCTAACCTCTTTGTTAAATACCGTATATATAAAAAGGAATATGATCCTTGCCCTTGAGAAGCTAGTAGGTAAGTGAAGAAGAAAACAACAACAACAACAACAACAATAATAATAAAGATCTAAATTAAAATGTGCTATGTTGAAATAGCTGGTAGTGCACAAAGTAATTTTGAAGCCTAATGTATACGGAATAACGAACCTTCCCAGGAGATCAAGAAGAGTCTGACAACAGGGTGATGACCAAGGCCATTATTGTAACCTGTGAGAAGACCGTTATCTACTGTACTCCCACCTGGCTGACATCAGTTATACATGGAGCCAAAACTTGGGGCTGGACAATGGTAGAGGAAATTTAGAAAAGATAAGTGGAATAGAGGTATTTCTTTGACATAACTCATTTTTCCAGGCCTTGTGCTAGTGAAGTCACTAAAAAAAGGATCTGAAATCAAGAAAAAGCTGATTCTTCGTTAAAACATAACATTTTAGAAAATCATCCTTGGATGCTAAGACTAGTGGATAAGTGTTTGATGAGGAATATGATAGTTGTATAAGTGCTTCTCCACAAATTACTATTAAATCATAAAGTGAAATATGTTAATTTCATAGTGGAGACAAGTGGCAAATATCTTCTTATCAAAGTGATTAATATTAATATCGCCAGTACCGGGACAAACTGACATCCTATGTCTTTTAATAAGATAAAACAAAGGATACAACATCACATATGTGAAATTCCTGGTAAATCTGATCATGAAGACATACCAGACAAAACCAAATTGAAGAATATTCTACAAGGTAACTAACCTATACTCTTTAAAAAGGTGAAGGTCAAGAAATGCAAATAAAGGTTGTAGAACTATTCCAGGAAAATAAAAAGCAATTGTTAATAAGGCTAACTACAATGTATGATACTGAATTAGACTGTGGAAGGGAGAAAAAAACATTACAAAGATTATTAGACACTGATGATACTTGAATATGGATTAGACAATGGGTTAGTAACAATATTAAATTTCTTTCTTTCTTTCTCTCTCTCTCTCTCTCTCTCTTTTTTTATATTACCAGAGGATGTGTGTGTTAACCAGAAGAAAGAGTTTCAGAAAGCCACTTGCCCCCCACCCCAATCCTTTTTCTTCCATGTCTATAATTTGTCAAGATTTTGGGCATGCACACATACATACCTGGTGTGTTTTTCCAGTCACAAGGTCCAGGATTTAAATTGCATTTGGCCATGCAGGCTCCAGCTCCCTATGTATAAGACCTAACCGCTCACTGTGCTATATGGCCACTTAATTAAATTTTTTTATTTTGATAATTTTATTACAAAAAATTATTTAAAAAAAAAACAGTAAGAAAAAAGACCTATGAATAAGGGGTAAAGGAACATGGTAGCTACAACTTATTCTCATATGGTTAAGAAGTTTACAAATTACACACACTCACACACACACATCAGAAGGGGGTTCAGAGGGACCGGCAATTAGCATAATGGCTATGTCGCTGGACTCCCATGTGGTCGACTACGGTTCAAGTCCCAGACCCGGTGGCTTAAACTCACGCCGGAC
>NW_006159505.1:5565148-5568951 GCF_000334495.1 Tupaia belangeri chinensis | reverse complement strand
GGGAAAGATCTCAACAGTGAATTTAGTCAAGAGAGTACACAGGAGTTCTTTTCACTATTCTTGCTACTTTTCTATAAATTTGAAATCACATCAAAAGAAAAAGTTACTTAAAGATAAAAGTGGCTAAAAAAAAAACCACAAAAGCAGCAATGTTATAGAAAAATGGACTGCTATATAGTATTCACATTCCAAGTAGACAAATAGCCCCCAGGAGATCAAGAAGAGTCTGACAACAGGGTGATGACCAAGGCCATTATTGTAACCTGTGAGAAGACCGTTATCTACTGTACTCCCACCTGGCTGACATCAGTTATACATGGAGCCAAAACTTGGGGCTGGACAATGGTAGAGGAAATTTAGAAAAGATAAGTGGAATAGAGGTATTTCTTTGACATAACTCATTTTTCCAGGCCTTGTGCTAGTGAAGTCACTAAAAAAAGGATATGAAATCAAGAAAAAGCTGATTCTTCGTTAAAACATAACATTTTAGAAAATCATCCTTGGATGCTAAGACTAGTGGATAAGTGTTTGATGAGGAATATGATAGTTGTATAAGTGCTTCTCCACAAATTACTATTAAATCATAAAGTGAAATATGTTAATTTCATAGTGGAGACAAGTGGCAAATATCTTCTTATCAAAGTGATTAATATTAATATCGCCAGTACCGGGACAAACTGACATCCTATGTCTTTTAATAAGATAAAACAAAGGATACAACATCACATATGTGAAATTCCTGGTAAATCTGATCATGAAGACATACCAGACAAAACCAAATTGAAGAATATTCTACAAGGTAACTAACCTATACTCTTTAAAAAGGTGAAGGTCAAGAAATGCAAATAAAGGTTGTAGAACTATTCCAGGAAAATAAAAAGCAATTGTTAATAAGGCTAACTACAATGTATGATACTGAATTAGACTGTGGAAGGGAGAAAAAAACATTACAAAGATTATTAGACACTGATGATACTTGAATATGGATTAGACAATGGCATAGTAACAATATTAAATTTCTTTCTTTCTCTCTCTCTCTCTCTCTCTCTCTCTTTTTTTATATTACCAGAGGATGTGTGTGTTAACCAGAAGAAAGAGTTTCAGAAAGCCACTTGCCCCCCACCCCAATCCTTTTTCTTCCATGTCTATAATTTGTCAAGATTTTGGGCATGCACACATACATACCTGGTGTGTTTTTCCAGTCACAAGGTCCAGGATTTAAATTGCATTTGGCCATGCAGGCTCCAGCTCCCTATGTATAAGACCTAACCGCTCACTGTGCTATAGGGCCACTTAATTAAATTTTTTTATTTTGATAATTTTATTACAAAAAATTATTTAAAAAAAAAACAGTAAGAAAAAAGACCTATGAATAAGGGGTAAAGGAACATGGTAGCTACAACTTATTCTCATATGGTTAAGAAGTTTACAAATTACACACACTCACACACACACATCAGAAGGGGGTTCAGAGGGACCGGCAATTAGCATAATGGCTATGTCGCTGGACTCCCATGTGGTCGACTACGGAGGGGGGGGGGGGGGGGGGCTCAGAGAGAAAACAACAACAAAGGCAATAGGGAAAAATCTCAACAGTGAATTTAGTCAAGAGAGTACACAGGAGTTCTTTTCACTATTCTTGCTACTTTTCTATAAATTTGAAATCACATCAAAAGAAAAAGTTACTTAAAGATAAAAGTGGCTAAAAAAAAAACCACAAAAGCAGCAATGTTATAGAAAAATGGACTGCTATATAGTATTCACATTCCAAGTAGACAAATAGCCCTTATAGCCTTTAAAATCAGCACTATCCCAAACTGACCAACACCTTAAGCTCTTTCTCTTTAAATCACAGCACACATATTGCCAACCCTTGTCTTTGTGAGAATGTACTACGGAGTTGTATAGCTCTGTATGACCGACCACAGTGTGAGTTCCGAACCCAGCGGCTTGAAAATCGCACGTGTGTGTGTGTGTGTGTGTGTGTGTGTGTGTATGTATGTCCAAAATCTCGGGATGAGATTACAGGAGAAGGGACTGCAAGGTGGCCCTCATTCCAGGGGGGAATTTCTCACTTTTCCTTTCTCTCTCTCTCTTTCTCTCTCGCTCTGGTGAGTGCATGTGCCCTATGACAAAAACCTTAAATTTTAAAAATTAAAAAGTAATACACAATGAAAAATACAAAACAGATAAAAATATTATAGATGAAACCAAACTTTTGCCCATTCTTACAATGGGAACTAAAGATTCAACTAATTAAACGTCATGATTGGGAAGTATTGATTGCGTTATTGCTCTAAGAGGAGTCACGACAAAGGAAAACCTGAGATTATGTATATAGTTTCTGGTATTAATGAACCCATTTCAGTACCAACTCACTATGCAAACATTTATTGAGGGCAAAAAAGGCCAGTATTACTGAAGGAACTATAGACTTAAAAGAGGAAAGGACAGAGCTGGCAGGTGGCATAGTGGTTAAGGGCACTGGACTCCCACAGAGCTGACTGTGGTTCGAGTCCCAGACCTGGCAGCTTGCTTTCTCACTTTCTCTCTCTCTCACTCTATCCCTCTCTGGTCAAATTAAAATAAATTTTAAAAAAATGGATAAAGTTAAATAAAATAATTATTAAAAAAAAAAGATAAAAGAGTAAAGCATGAACTAACATTGAAATCTGTAAATACCAAATCAATAAATCTAAAAGAAATGACTGGAAAATAAGCATCACTCCACCACTACTGGCATATAATCTGATTCGTAATTACAGAATGATACAGTGAATCTCAGCAGATTGATTCAGAAAATATTACTATCACTAATAATATGTGCGGAATAAAACTACTACCTCTAAAATGGGTGTGATGTTAGTTAAAAATCAACATTTTAATTTTTCTAACTGGTGAGATTTCAAAGACCATTTCAAACACTACCTCTTTCATGAAACTTTCTCATCTTCTCCTCACTGAAGTATGAACTTGCAGTCTTTGGTATTATTTTGCTTGTTACTAAAAAAATTCTTATTCTGAGTTGTAAGTATATTTCTTTTTATTCCCCCATTCTAAATTTTAAACTCCTGAAGGACAAGAATTGTATTTTACTCAACTTCTACAGGGTCTAGCAAAATGCTTAGCAAATAATATACAGAAATAATTATCAAAATGAATTAACAGAATATTAAGCAATCTGACTCATGTAAAACTAACCTGGGAAGACTCTGCTGAAGAATTATAGTAATAAAGTACTTGCACAATATGAAGAATGTCTATTAGTAAAGTGAAGGTGTACATGAAGGAGGTTAATAGAGCAGCATAAAGAGGGAATGGAATGAAGAAAGAACTGGAGAAGACTAGCAGTTATGCTTAGATGTATCCAAGTACATAAGCAAAGGCAGAAATATACCACCTGACAAATAACAGCAGTTGAGGAAATTTGAGACATGACTACTAGCTCTGTAGAAGGTCTCAAGGCTTATGATCACGAATTTATTTCAAAACATTTCCTAGAAGAAGAATGAGATAACTAAAACAGCACTGAGGACAAAAAGTTTCTCTGCTATGGGGTCTGGCTTCATAGTCCCTTACTTCTACGAGGACAATCACACAATATCTGCTATACTTTTGAGAGAAAGAGCAAAATTAATGATAAAGTCAAAACAACTGACATGAACTAGGACTTACTGGATACAAACTGGACTGTATGGTCACCCTACTTAGAGTCCACTTGTAAATCCTCTATCCCCTTTGGAACCTTCTCAAGGTTCAGCAACAATCACTTCAAAAGGTATATTCATCTTCTTGAATACTTC
>NW_006159505.1:5563173-5564961 GCF_000334495.1 Tupaia belangeri chinensis | reverse complement strand
CCCTACTTACCCAAACTAAATAGAAAGAATATGAAAATTATCACCTGAGAACCATAGCTCTATCCAGTTTATCATCACCTACCTCACAAAACAGTCATCTAAAGTTTACCAGTTGATGAACATGTATCATGCCAGAAGGAAAAGTAAGTTTTAAATAAAATTCTGGTTCACTGATTAGACATGAAACAAAAGAAAAGAAAATCAAAAGAAGTGACAAATCAAAGCATATAAATTTTCTCTGAAATCCCTAGCGATCCCTTCTGTTTGGGAACTAAGGTACCAGGTCAGCAGTGCTTACATAAATCAGAAGTAAAATGGATCTTACCTTGGGAACTCTGAGAGGACTCAGTAGAAGAGGAACTACTCTCTGTATAATTCTGTGGTTCTTCTTTTCCTTCCTGAATGGATGAATTACCAGCCTCTGCTACCCTGGATGCTTGCTGTAATGTTTCTGTTACCAGCTGTCTTGTCTGTTCACTAACAACCGTGGCTTGAAACGTCACTGGTTTGGGTTTAATAAGAACCTAAAAAATATATATAATAAAACGTGAAAGTATGATTTAAAATAATAAACTTCTAGGTCATGAACTAACATTTTCCTCATATGAAAAACAGCATTCTGTACATTCATTATGCTTCAGATACAGCACTATTCATCAAAGACTAAGTCATACTTCAGACAAATTACAGTTAAGCCATGTACAATGCTTTATGTGGTGCGTGCCAGACTGCAATAATCACGATCTGACAAAAAAGCCTCTACAAGTGTTTTTCCCACCTATAATGGTTTGGTGACAAGCTAAGGATGGCAGAACAAAAAGACACAAAGAACCTAAATTCCAGTGGAATTTTTGAGCCACAGTATCAGTCCAGGACTTCCTCCTTCAGAATTTTTATCAACAAAAGTAAAAGTAAAATCTTAATTTGTTTAAGCCATTGTTCTTTAAGTTTTTTGTGAGAACCCAAATGAAACTTCTAACTGACATGCCTGCACAATGTTGACTTGCCTGAGACCTAAGTAATCTTTGAAAAAAAACCCCAGAGGAACACTGATTTGGACAACTATCCAAAGCAACAAACAATGTGTAGTAAATTGACACCTGGCAAAAAATCAAAACCACAGGCACTAAAACAAGTAAAATAGGAGAACATTTTTTTTTAAGGTGGGTGATTTTTGTTTTTGTTTTGCCACAGGGGACGTGTGTTCACCAGAGAGAGACAGTCAGAGATAGTGAGAGAGAAAGCGTGAAATCACCACCTCCCTGCACGGAAGGGCACACCCAATCACTTCTCCATTATCATCCTTGGATTTTTAAAGATGTGATTTTTCAGGCCACCAGTTCCAGGACTTGAACCATGGTCAGTCAAGTGGAAGTCCAATGCCTTAATCACTATGCCTCCTGATGGCCCTATGTTTGAACCAGACCAACTTACTTCAAAACTTGAACTCACGGGAGCCAGTAAGTGGCATGGAGGTTAAGACACTAGATCCCACATAGTAAACTCCGTGGTTAGAGTCCCAGACTCAGCAGCTTGAAAATCACGCCAGGTACATATACGTGCATGCCCAAAATCCCAAGAGGAGACTGGAGGAGTAGGGACTACAGTATGGCTATCCCCATCTCCTTCTGGAGTTGGTGTAGGGGTGATTTCTTTTTCTTTTTCTCTCTCTCTTGTCTCTCTCTGACAAGTGCATGTGCCCTATGGCAAAATCTTAAAAAAAAAAAAGGGGGGGGGGCACTAAGGGGACCAGCAGTTAGTGTAATGGTTATTTTTCTGCAATCCAAA
>NW_006159505.1:5552228-5563109 GCF_000334495.1 Tupaia belangeri chinensis | reverse complement strand
CAGGTCATGTCTGCGTGCATGCCCAAGATCCCGAGAGGAGAAGGGAGAAGGGATTGCAGCGTGGCCATCCCCTCGGGGGATGATTTCTCACTTCCTGTCTCTGTCTGTCTCTGTCTTTCGCCTGGCGTGAGTTTTAAGCCACCAGGTCCAGGACTCAAATCGCGGTCAAATACGTGGGAGTCCAGCGACATAGCCATTATGCTAACTGCTGGTCTCGGCAAACCATTAGTTTATAGGTAAATTAATATCTTTTTATAAAAATCCTAGGATAGCATTTCTCAAACAGAGCTGATACTGCTACCTTTGAAATTCTCAGAAAAGCAGTTCAAGAACCTACAAAATAAATAGCAGCCTACAAACATATGATTAAATCCTGAGTCTAGGAGTCAGCAGGTAGCCAGCGTGGTAGTTGGGGTGCTGGGCTCCTACATGGCAGACCATGATTCAAGCCTTAGAACTAGCAGCTTGCTTTCTCACTTTACCTCTCCCCCTCCCTCCCCCCTCCTTCTTCTTCCCTCTCTCTCCTTGACTCCCTGGTCAGATTAAAAAAATAACAATAAAATAAAATAAATAACCCTAAAAAAAAAAAAAAGATTAACTCTTGAGTATCAAATTCCTAGGCCAAGTTTCAAAACAGTTCCCTTATCTTCAACTGGCTGAAAATAGGCAGATCTCTAGCTTTTCCCTTATGGATAGTTAGGTTAAGCAAATTTTTTAAAGAAATAAAGTATTTCCAAAGGCAATGTTAGCTTATATGAAATAAGCTGTACTTTTCTTTGAGATTCTTTATAACAGCCACCCCTCCCTTAACCATTCACCCCCAAATAAAAATATATACCTTCAACAAATTTTATTCCAAGAAGATTCTTTCCCCTAATTTTTTGCTCATACCATGACATAAATACTTACATATCTAAAAAAAAAAAGAAAGAAAGAAAGAAAGAAAGTACCAAAGAGAAAAACACAGGTTTTGAAAATAAATAATTATATGGTCAAAACTGAATAATCTGAAATTTTTTAAAGTTTACCCTCTTTTCCTTCAAATTTCTACTTGGGAATTTTAGGAACTTAAAATATACAAGAGCAGGGACCAGCAGATGGCATAATGGTTATATTGCTAGACTCCCACATAGTTGACTGAGGTCTGAATCTGAACCAGGCAATTTAAAACTCACATTGGCGCATGTGCATGCATGACCAAAATCCCAAGAGGAGAATGGAGGAGAAGGGATTGCAGTGTGGACATCCCTCCTAGAGGGCGATTTCTCACTTTCTGTCTCTCTGTCTCTCCAGCAAGTACATGTGTCCTATAGCAAAAATCTCTCTAAAGTAAAATAAGAAGTAAAATATACAAGAGCCAAGAAAAATCACAATGTCTTATAGCATACCTGTGTTTTCCCTTGCTGCCCATAAACAATTTTTGTTGGGATGATTTTAGCTGCTGGTTGAACTGTGGAACCTATTCCTTTTGGCTGAGTTACAATCATTTTGGTGATGGGTCTTGTAGCAGTGATGATAGCTGGTTTTGCTCCTGTTGGTACTGTCTGAATAGTCTTTTCTCCCTAAATTAAAGTCAATAGTTATTATAAGATATTTATATTCACTTAAGTGGTCAAAACCTGTGTTGTTACTGAAAAATCATAGGAAGGTTTTACTGGGATGATGGGAAAGAACTGTAAGTTATCTAACCAATTACAGTGTTTCTAAATGATCAAAATGACTATAGTTAGTTGAAATGATCTTAGAGTCACTGACCAACCTTCTATCCAAAGAAGTAGTTATTTCCTGATGAATTTTTTAAAACTATATTATGTGGGGTCAGCAGATAGCATGGTAGTAAAAGTGCTGGACTCGCACATGGCCAACTGCAGTTCAAATCCCAGGTCTGGCAGCCTGAAAATCACACTGGGCATGTGTGTGTGCATGCTCAAAATCCTAGGAAAATAGAGGAAAATGGATTGTGGCAAGGTCATCCCCTCTGAAGGGTGATTTTTCACTTTCCCTCTCACTGTCTTTCTTTGGCACCCATACAAACCCTATGGCAAAAACCTTCAAAAAACTACATTATGTAAAAATAATTATTATACTGTGTCATTCACAGACCACATATATTAAAAGAGTCAGAAAATTCCAGAAGAATAGATACTAAAATGGGTATCTTTAACAGAGTTACAGGTGTCACTGCCCTCCCCCCATTCATTTTTATTTTCAATTTATCTGAAATAAATATTTCTGTAATTTTAAAAGATTACTTTTCAATATACCAGTAGCTGAATGTACATTCACAAAATAAACTCCCTAAGTTCCACTTGTATGGGCGAGATAAAAATCAACAGAGATATTAACATTCTTCCTAAGGTTATATGGAAAAGAAAAAAAAAAATTATCAGTATGTTACTAATATCACTTTAGTTAACAAGATAGCTTATGCCCATTAACTCTTCACCATTTTCTGTATTTTCATCTGCTTTATTCTTAAATGCCATTTTCTGGTTATTCAGGTACTCAAAATCTTTTTACTTGAGTTAAATTAAAATATTTTATTACATTATTAAAATATTTTAAATTATAATCCATACAATTAAAAAGGAAATGATAGGACTTGAGAATTTTTACCTTCTCGGTTTTTCTAATTTTTAGCCATCATCATCATCATCATCTAAATATGTGGCCATATATACTTAGTAGTCAATAAAAACAAAGCACCCAGGTGAGCTGGCTAAAAAGCAATCATTCTGTAAATGTGGAGCTATAAAATACAATTACAAAAAATGTACATTTAACTATCTATTGTAATTATCTAAAGGAATAATCTGACAATTGTGTGGTAACTTACTTCAACAGGACATAACCTTTACATCAGCACCACTGGTTAAAAACTCTAGTTCATTTGCCCATAGCCATTAGTTTACAAGCGGGCATGCCTATGAGTATATGGTTCATTGGGCCTGTCCAAGAATGATCATGATTCAAAGCCAAAACCAACTTGCAGGCTGTATGGTGAAAAAGTTCTTCTAAAGTCAGTGATAACCAAGTAGTTAAGTGAAATGCATGTGTTTGTGTGGTGAACAGGGTGGACTGATACCCTGATCTGCTTGTTTTACTAGCATTGCCTGCGTTGAAATGTTGACTCTTAGATCTTTGTGATCATAGGATCTAGAATAAATGGCATTCTACTTTATATATCAAGCTCTACAGAACTACAAATCACGCTATAAAAGGTTCGGGAAATCTCGACTCTAATCCTGGCTTTACTTTTGGCTTACTATATGAATTCAAGCTATGAACAATCTATGTTTTCCCACATGCTGAAAAAAAATCTAATGCTAGGTCTCTCTCAATACTGTAAAAACTGTGATGTCTAAGATGCTTTTATGAGACTTACTTAAATGAAGTATAGCATTCCATTTTTTAATGAAGTCAGGCAAGATAAGGACACTATCAAGTCTAAACAGCTAAGTACCAAGAATAAAAATAAGAAGAAAACCAATAATAATAACTTCCTATGTGCCAGGCACTGTTCTAAGCATTTTCAAAATAGCTACCTGGCTCAGCTGCACTGGTGCATGCTGCTAATATGCTGTTACTTGGAGACAGGACCACATGGAAGACCTGGGTTTGATTCCCAGCCATACCTAAACAGGCAGGCACAGTGGTGTGCGTCTATAGTCCTAATTAGCTGTGAGGATGGAGCAAGAGGATCCTGATATGGTGAGACTCCGTCAAAGCTAATCAATCAATATTTTCTCTCTCAAATAAATGAATAAACTTACAAAAAAAAAAAAGATACTAGCTACTGCCAACTTCACTGGTAGAGAACATCATCCCAATGTACAAATGAGGAAGTTAAGGATGAGAAAGGTTGAATAAGTCATCCAAAGTCAAATAATTATAACACTGAGAGACAAGGTCCAAGTTTGTACAATTCCAAACGTCTTAACAACTGCTTTCAGAACTATAAATAAAATAGTAATTTTGATTTCTGTTTTAAACTAGATCAGGGAGATTAAAATGAACAAAACCAAAAACAAATGAAAGTAACAAATCCCTGTCAATTAACCCTAACTCCAAATATTCCTCTTTGCCCGGCCTATGCCAAATACTAGACCAATAGCCACAGACCATAAGCCACCAAAAGTCCTCCTGCAGTTAAGTCAGTGGAATTTTCCACCTGGACCGAACTAAGCATCTAAATCATGGTCACAAAAGCCTAGGCTGTGAGTTACTATGAGCAACTCATGTTTTGAAAATGTGGAAAATGGTATCAGTTGGTGGTGCTTTAACAGTTATTATATCACAGTAGTGGTAAATCAAGCCATTCTAGCCATGTGGGGTTCTGAAGTCCTTAGGAAAATATTTGTATAGCTGGTCTTTAAAAACCCTCAGTGGATTGCTGAGTCTGCAGTTCAAGCTCTTACTTACTCCAGCATTTAGCAATGTTGTGACAACATTTTTGCCCGGGAGGCCTTGAATGGTCGTTCCTTTTCCTGTAGTCTTTTGCACAACAATCACATTGGGCTTGGAAGTCATTGGGATTGTAGTGATTTTGGTAGTCGTTCCTTAGAGAAGGAGGAAGAAAAGGAGGCCTGTGTTAAGGACTAAGTGACATTGGGTCATCTTTGTTTATGCTGTACACAATTAACACTTGCAGCTGATGTCATCCCTAGATGACATGAACACTGTCATAAGGATGAAAATGAAGGCTTGGAATAATAAGTTATAAAGTATCCCAGAACTAGAGAATATTAAGAATCGACTTTTAAAGCAGTCATATTTTAAGAATGAGGACTATAAACCACACCTAGAGTCTAAAAAAATAGCATTTTCAATTTCTCCCTTGATAATCTTTTTCTTACTAGTAAAATGAAAATAAATCAGATTTCTATTCTAAGACACATATTGCCCTCAAACTTAGTATTCTATGTGATTAATGGGAAAACTCTTCAAAAAAGATCATAAGAAGTAAATACTTATATCAAAATTCACTCAACACTAGACTCTACAGAAAAATCTCTGAAAAGAAATAAGCCATGTATTTTTGTGTGATTAAAAAGGCAAAGTAGGAGGCTGACCACATGGCCTAGTGGTTAAGGGAGCTGGATCTTGGGACCAGCAAATGGTGTAGTGGTTATGTCCTTGGACTCCCACATGGCCGACCTTGGTTGGTGTCCCAGACCCAGTGTCTTCAAACTCACGCCAGAAACATGTGCTTATGTGCCCATATCCCAGAAGGAGAAATGTTGTGTGGCCATACCCCCTGGGGGTAATTTCTCACTTTCTCTCTCACTGTCTCTCTCTCCCCTGCGAGCACACACGCCCTAAGGCAAAAAAGGCAAAAACCTTTTTTTTAAAAAGGGAGGAAGCTAGATCTCACATGGCCATTTATGTGGTCTGAATCTGGTCTCTGGTGGCTTGAAAACACAAGCACATATGCATGCATGCTCCAAATCCCCACAGGATGGAGAAACAGAAAAGAGATTGTGGCATGACCACTCCCCAAGGGGCGTGGGGGCAGTTCTCCCTGTATCTCTCTCTCTGGCAAGTACATGCACCTTTTGGCAAATTGAAAAAAGAAAAAAAAAAAAAGACAGAAGTAGGGGTCAGACAGTATGCAATGCTCTGACTGACAATCCTACAGGGGAAGGTTTCCAGTTCATATCCAGAGACCTTCATGAGTACACTGGGCATACGCTTGCCCACAATCTAGAGCTGGCTGAAGGGTGAAGGTGAATTGTGTCAAAATTCTGCTGGGAGTTCTATTTGTCTCTCCTGCTCATGGAAGAAATAAATAAAGCAACTTTAAAAAGAAAGTAAACGGTGACACATAGACTAAGTCACGGATTCAATGTGTGCTTCACTATCTGCAATATATAAAGTATGAGAATGAAAAACTAATTTATGTATTTATATATTTATACATGTAAACATCTATTTTCATACATTAAAATCTACTTATTAAGTCTATATCTACTGATTCAAATATAATGTTGTCTTTCTCTCTCTTCCCCACATCTTTCTATAACCTGCTTCTCTTCTACCTAACAAATATATCTATTGGGATCAGCAATTGGCATAATGGCTATGTTGCTGACTCCCATGTAGTCAACCACGGTTCAAGTCCCGGACCCGGTGGCTTAAATTCACACCGGGTGCGTGTGCGTGCATGCCCATGATCCCAAGAGGAGAATGGAGGAGAAGGGATTGCGGCGTGGCCATCCCCCTTGGGGGGTGATTTCTCGCTTTCTATCTCTCTGTCTCTGTCTTTCTGGTGAGTGCACGCACACTATAGCAAAAACCTCTCACCCCCCCAAAAAAAAAAAATATATATGTCAAATCTATGTTCTCTATTATTCTGGTTGTCTAAGTTGAAAATCCTGGGGCAAATCTTTGACCCATGCTTTCTCTTGACTTTCTGTACCCCCTAAAAACTAAAGCCTCTTGAGTTCCATACTATTTCTTCTTATGTGAACAATTTCTCAGTGCTTAGCACAGTGGATGGCAATTATTCAGTAATAGTTGTTTGTTGAGTATATGAACAAACTCAGTTTGTTGCCAGTGTGTGTATTCTTTCCAGAACAGCTCAACAGCCTCATCTCCTTTGGTTTCCCACACTGTTTGGAATTTCTCCCTGTCTAGAATTTCTCTATCATGCAAATAGCTCTGGTGCTCCCTGTGATAGCAAACATGCTTTTAAAAACAATTTTATCATGGCAAAACCTTAAACTTGTCAGATTATGTCTGTCATAATCCCAATTATGTCTAGTTCTAATTTCTCTTCTTGTATTTTAAAATCCAACATCATCCAGACCTCCATTTACAATTTGACCTTAGTAGTTCCTATTCTACAGTACAAAGCTGAATCTCTAATCTAACCAGTAACTTCTTCATCATGGCTTCCCATTACCTATCACTCAAAGCCCCAAACTCTCTGCCTAGTCTTTCCAGGTTATCAGATTTTAATTTTCAGAATTAATCAACATATATCTCTGATTCAGTGTGCTGGTTTCCATACTGGTCCTTGAACACACCAGTTCCAATGCTACTTTTATTCCTGTTAATTTCCTCTGCCATGTTATATTCCTCTTCTATAGGTTTGTACATCATTTGTCAAATGACTAAGCACAAAATGGGTAACTCAATAAAAACGTGACTAATATGGTCCACTGGAAAAATCTTAACATTCCTTACTACAGTTTTAGAACTATAATTACACTAAGAATAAAAATATTCTAGTTTTTATGTTAACTTTAGAAATAATGTTATAATTCAATGTGTGATTTTCCATTATCCAATGTCTCATCAGTCCAAGGTAAAACATTCAGATGTTACTTTTTTAAAAAGCCTATTATTGGAACCAGCAGGTTGTGTGATGGTTAAGGCTGTAGACATTCCCACAAGGCCAATCATGGTTCCAGGCCCAGACCTGGTAGTTGGCTTTCCTCATATTCTCTCTTTCTGTCTCTCTCTAGTCAAATTAAAATAAATGAATAAAAATATAAAATTAAATAAATAATTCTTTTTTAAAAAGTCTATTATCTGCAGACTAGCTTCATAATTGTATTTTTCTTTATCTATAGTCTCTCAATAATGAGCTCTTAAACTGCCTATTATTTATTTATACCAACTTTAGATCTTAATTAATGACAATCCCTCATATAACTCTACAGTCTCACCAAATATTTATCAATATAAAGTGCTTTTAGAAAAAATCTTCAAATAAAAAATAAAGGAAAAAAAAGAAAAAAACTTTAAGAACTACCACAAGGAATAGAAACTATGCTTTTAACTGTACACTGAAGCATAAGGACCACTTTTTGACAAAACTTGCTTCAGTAAATTATACCTACTAATATGTCTAATCCCTTCTATTACAAAGGTTTGTCAATTTGTGAGATAGCTACAAATAGTCCACCAGTTTAATGAAAGGAAGAGCGAGAATGTTTGAAAATATAAGAAAAAGAGACTGCATGAAGCAAGGCCATTATATTAAAATGGAATACAAGTTATAACTAGGATGATCAATTATTAATGTCTGAAATTCTACTGAGTGCACTTCTGTTTCTTAGGGGACATCTATGTTGACTGAAGAAAGTATTATGCATTACAAAAAAATCTTCTATGCTTAGTAGTAGGTTTATAGCTCTCATTACAAGAAAATGTGTAGCTCATTTGTTCAGCATTCTTTAGGGCAGAGAATGAAATTCATGTACTTCCCTATGGATCACAGTATGTAGCACAGTATCTAGTTCATACTGGAGAACCCACTTACAGTCTACTTGTGGAGTAAAGACATAATGGGCGCAAATAACTGTGAATCACATTTGGATTACAGTGGACTATGATGCTGATGAATCACAGGGGTAATTTATTTAAAAAAAAACAGCAAAAGTACAAGCATTACAATAGGAAGACTTAAAGAAAAACACTAATTTATTGGCTCAGATTTTACTACTCATGGATTTTTAAATAATCTGGACAAGCTTGATTTCTTGAGTAATTTATGTTGCTTTGCTCAGAGAATGAATAAACAAATGAGTGAAAAAACTTATCAATACCTCCTTGTCCAGACACTGTACTAAAGAGCGAGAGAATTAAAATAAAGTCTTGCTATTGTCATAAGTTTTCATAATGTCCTCAAAATCAAGATAATGAGTTCATCATTTAAGGTTCCAACATGCTGCATATAATGGCTACGATTCTTCAACCAACTCTCAAAGCGGTCATAAACAAAACTTAGAAATCTGAGTCACCTCGTATATATACATAAAAATAAATATCTGACTATAAAATACAAGTTAACTGTAAAGATAGTGATGGCTTCTATTTAATTGCTCAAGGGACCAGCAGTTGGCATAATAGCTATGTTGCTGGACTCCCATATAGTCAACCGTGGCTTGAGTCCCAGACCTGGTGGCTTAAACTCCCACTAGGTATGTGTGCGTGCGTGCCCAACATCCGAGGAGAAGGGATTGCGGTGTGGCCATCCCCCCTGGGGGGGTGATTTCTTGCTTTCTGTCTCTCTCTGTCTTTCTGGCGAGTGCATGTGCCATATAGCAAAAAACCTCTCCAAAACAAACAGACCAAAAAAAAATTGCTCAATCTAATAAAAGAAAAACTTCCTTTCTAGAAAGTACTTTCATAAGCATTAATTTGCTTTCCAAGACATTATACAAAAGAAGTAGAAACTATGGCACAAAATAACTTATATATAATAATGTTCAACAAAGGACTATATACAATGACCAAAACAAACAAAAACAAACCCCATAAGCAATCTGAAACATTCAACCATAAAAAATGATTAAATTATGGTATATCATGTAAGTGACTAATTACTATTACATAGTCACTATAGAGAGGTAGTATCAAAATACATTTATTAGCATAGGAAAATAATATTATTAAATGAAACAAGAATGCTAATAATACATACTAACCAATTTTTAAAATATAGACATATATATGTAAATATGTATATGTATATGTACATATGAGTGTTTGTATATAAATTGAATTATACCAAAAAATGTACAGAAAAGGATATGAAAACAATACACCTAATTTTAACACACTGCTATGTCTAATAAAAATTGTAAGTTTTAAATTTGTACTTTTCTGTATTTTCTAAGTTTTTTCATAAGGAGATGAAAAGTATCTTTTTTTGAAACTTCTGTTCTTATAGCTAGATATTGGAGCATATTTTAAGAAAACTTCATTTTTTTGTTTGAGGAAAGGGGACTCTATCAATAGAATCCAGCATCTGGCTCACGGATGAAAGTAGAAAAGCGTCTAAATTGATTTAATCAGGCTTATTAGTTTACTACAAATAGACAATGAATGATTTAAAAATACGAACAAACTAACCTATAAGCTCTATATCATAAACAAACAGGATTATCAAAATGAACTGTCCAATGATCAATTTAGAGCAAGCAAGAATGAGAATTTTTCTGGAATAAAAGTGTCAAACCATAAATTCAGACAGAGACACAATGAGCTCCATGCAATGAACAAAGATGTTTAAGAGCTTGCCGACTCATATATACAGTGCTGGAAAAGTTTAATAACTCTTCTCATGTATGCCCATGTATTTGAAATAGCAACTAATCATGAGTTGTGTTATATTTTAATACAAAAGTGGATAGTATGTATAAGTGTACAGGATATGTATCTCAGATCCCATCTCTGCTTCTGGGAAAATGTGCTTGCTTGTATTGCTCTAACCTAATACAAAGTAGCTACATCATGAACAAGGTCTGAAAATAGTGGCTGACCCAGACTTCCCTTCAAGCTATATGGTACTATAAATTCATTCCTACATAAGAGAAACCATTAAGGTCACAAAAAGGTACTGCCCATGAGAAACATGATCACTTTTTGAAAAATGTTTGAGGTAGTGCTCTATACTATTTAAAGATATTGTTAAGCAATAAATTATAATTTGAATTTTAACTATGTTATTTAAAATATCCTCTTTAAAGGTAGAGTACGATGATTCTTTCCCACTGGTTTCACCCTCCTCAGTTTGGCAAACACTGAGTTTTCTCACTTACACTTAAAAGTAGAGCCAAAATTAACAGCTTTAAATATAGTGCTTTATGCCAATACCATGCCCTGTTTTGCTTTTTTTTTTTTTACTCCCTCAGTTATCAGCAACATCAAATTACTGCCAGGAACTTCAATTCCTTGACTTTAAAATGTTATAACAACTCACCTGGGGTTATAAAATAAAGCTAGTCTACAAAAATGGTAGATGGTTAAAGTCCACAAGTCTTGCTTAATCAGAAATTATTTACATCGTTTTAATTAAAAAATAATAATCAATGAAAACAGATGCCATGTTGACATTTCACTTCAGGGTCCACAACTCAAATTCAGCAG
>NW_006159505.1:5528070-5551478 GCF_000334495.1 Tupaia belangeri chinensis | reverse complement strand
AATTAATGAGCCAATAAAAACCAGGTTAAGGTTCCAATATACCAATATATAGGCAGATGGCTAGCCTTCACTGTCTGAGTAAGATATTTCTAAAAAGCAAACAGTTAATATAAATGGTGAAAAGCAAATAAAGATATCCCAATATTTTTATTTTTAATAAGCTAAAGTGACATTAGTAAAAAAAATATAAAATATGTTCCCTCAAACATATTTTACATGAATGAATATAGTTCTACTACCTAACTTGTATGGCTATAGACAAGTCAATTTGACCTCTCAAAACCCAAATCTGTCTTCATTAATAAATTTCACTATACCAGCTACCTCAGGGTCATCATGGAGTCTGAATAAAAAACCTCTACATGCAGACATAAACCAGTCTTTCCATTCTGAATAAAAGCAACAAAATGTTCTTCATATTTTATAACTACCAAAGACTGGATTGCTGGAAAAGTCATGATGTATTTTTTGCTGTTAGTCTGTGCAAAAATGCATCAAGACTTTTCCAATAACCCAATATTTAATGCTAAAACAAAAACTATACTTAATCACTGAACAAAAGGATTGAAAACCAAGCTTTAGATTTCAAAGCAGAAAACTGAAACGGAATCCATCAATTGTGAAATGTTTTATCCTCTCACTGAAGTTCATCTGTATCTATAACATATTTCAGATATACCTACCAGAAACTATATTACTGCTAATTATCTTGCCCCCCAAGGTAGCTAAGGATTTGGGTACTACTGTAATGATGCTACCACTGGTAGTTTTCACATAGGTTGCAGCTCCAGGGGTTGCAGCCATGCGGCCTATGGATGGGCTCACTGTTGGCCGGGTATAGGTTGCCTGTGTGCCTACAAAAAGGGAAGAGCCAAAAAAACAAAAACCTTGTCATTACTTATAGAAGAATGTTAATTTATACAGTTTAGCTATTATTCAATACACTCTATATTACTTTAACTTAAAAATGGAATTTCAAGGTGTCCACACTAATTTATAATTCTACAGCCAGTTTTCAATGCACAAAGCAAGAACCGTAGCCAAGTCCATTTAAATTAATTTTACACATAAAATTTTGTAATGTGTTGCATCGAATTACTAACCCAAGAAAAAGCAGAGCTAACTGTTCACCCTTCTTCCACTAGCCTTCTTCTACTAGCTTTGTGCCAAAAGAAACTTGAATTTAATCATCTTTCCTGCCAGACCGTAGGAAACTTAAATTTAATCATCCTTCCTGCCATATTTCTGTGATAGATTTTTAAGTCTCTGCATCAGTTATACACCACATCAGTGCCAAACCCAATGTCAGCACTCACCAAATAACACAGTATTGTTTGCCTAAAATTTTATAAACTTTTACCATTTTATACTCTACTATCCTAAACATATTTCCATCTTTTAAAAGGTTAGTCCATCATTTTAATAGAGATTGAAGCTGAAGCTGCCAGGAGTTGCCAGGAATATTTCTCTTTAACTTAAAATTTTTTTTTTTTACATATTTCCTCAACTCTAACTGACCTGTTACAATATTTTCCTTCATGTTTCTCAAAGGATTTTATTGCCTTTGACCATTATTTCTAGGACTTTTCTCTCTTCTCAAACAGGAATTAAAAATTAACCAGGTGGGGTCTGCAGGTGATGTGGTTAAGCTACTGGAATCCCAAATAGCCAACCGCAGTTTGAGTCCCAGACCCAGTAGCTTGAAAATCATGCCAGATACATGTGTGTGCATAACTAAAATTCCAAGAGGAGAATAGATTGGGACATGGCCATCCCCCCTGGGGAGAGGGGGTGATTCCTTACTGTCCCTTTCACTGTTTCTCTCTGGTGAGTATGTCAGCCTATAGCAAAAAACTTTAAAAAGAAAAAAAAAAAAGAAAGAAAGAAAGACAGAGCTAATAATTTGAGGGCCAACAAATGGCATGGTGGTTAAGGCACTGGATCTTTCATGGCCAACTGTGGAATCTGAGTCCCAGAACAGGCAGCTTGAAAAGTACTCCAGGTGCATGTGTGTACATGCCCCAAATCCCATGAGGAGACTGGAAGAGAAGGGACTGCCACCTGCCCTGGGGGATGATTTCTCCTTCTTCTTCTGTCCTTCTCTGTCTCTTTATCTCTCTGAGAGCACATACGCCCAAATACAGAAATCTTAAAAAAAAAAAAAAAAAAAAAAAAGACTAAAAAACTAATCGTATGACCCTGTTACAATTTCTTACAAACTAACTCAAAAAGATTATTTCTAAACTAAGAATTATTAGCCTAGGGACGAATTTTTTAAATGACTAAGGTAACACCTGTAACTGAAACAACTCTTTTTCATGGTTATTAGATTTAGAGGACACTGTGACAGCCATTTTCAGCAACAGCTCCCTCAAAAACAATGTTTTTAGCAAATTATTCACCTTTAAAAATACAATCGCTACTCAAAAAAGGAAGAAAAAGAAGAATGTTAAGTAGAATTAGTTTAAATTTATTACAAGCCTAAGTCTGAATCAGAAAAAAAGATCTGTGCAAAGTAAATATGCTACAGAGATACTTAATTTGGGAACCAGCAGTTGGCGTAATGGCTATGTCGCTGGACTCCCATGTAGTTTACCATGGTTCGAGTCCCGGACCCAGTGGCTTAAACTCACACTGGACATGTGTGCGTGTGTGCCCAAGATCCCAAGAGGAGAATGGAGGAGAAGGGATTGTGGTGTGGCCATACCCCCTGGGGGGTGATTTCTCATTTTCTGTCTGTCTCTCTTTCTTTCTGGAAAAAGCACATGCCCTGTAGCAAAAACCTCTCAAAAAAAAAAAAAAAGAAAAAGATACATGATTTGAATCTACTGAATTATAAATGAAAAAACTATCAACTTAAACTTTGTTTTAAAAAAAGAATACTCTTAATATAGACACGCAAACACAGACACAGTACTCTTTCACTATCTTTCTCTAACATAAAAAATCATATATATGTATATATGTATATATACATATATACATAAATCATTATTATCTTTGTGTCAAATAGAGAAAAGCTTGGGAGAAGAAAGATAACTTTTTTTTTTTTAAGAGATTTTTGCCACAGGGCACATGCCAGAGAGACAGAAACAAAGAGACAGAAAGCAAGAAATCACCCCCTGGAAGGGATGGCCACAATGCAATCCCTTTTCCTTCACTCTCTTCTTGGGATTTCGGGCATACATGCACGCACGCCCAACATAAGTTTTAAGCCACCGGGTTCAAGACTAGAACTGTAGTCAACTACATTGGAGTCCAGCAGCATAACCATTACACCATCTGCTGGTTCCAAGAATGATAAATTTAATACAATCTCATTACTGTTTAAAAGCACAAGTTTTGTATACAGACAGAAAATAAAATGGTGGTTGCCAGGAGTTGGAAGATGGGAGAGAATGGAGAGTTACTATTTAATGGGTACAGAGTTACAATTTAGGAAAAATTAAAGTTTTGGAGATATTTCATGCTGCCCGGAATTACATGACAATGTGAATGCCACTAATGCCAATGAACTTTTAATAATAAAATGTAATGATACCTTTCATGTTATGTATATTTTATCATAAGATTTTTTTTAAAAGAAAGCAAGGGACTAGCAGATGGCAAAATGGTTACATCACTGGACTGATGTTGGCTGCTGTTCAAGTCCCAGACCCAGTGGCATAAAACTCACACTGTGTGTGTGTGTGTGTGTGTGTGTGTGTGTGTGTGTGTGTATGTGTACCCAAAATCCTAAAGTGGAGAATGGAGAAGGGATCGTGGCATGGTCAATGCCCCGCCCTCCTCAGGGGAGTGATTTCTCACTTTCTGTGTCTCTGGCAAGTGCATGTGCCCCATAGCAAAAAAATCTCTTAGAGGAAAAAAAAAGGCAAGCACAGGTTTTATAGTCAAATAGATGTGAGCTCAAATCCCAGTTCTGCCTCTTTTTGACTATGTGAACTTAGGCAAACTGCTTATTGCCAAGTCACTGAAAATGGAGATAATAAAGCTAATGGTGATTTAGTAAAATGTCTGTGTAGACCTTTGCCCATTGGCCAATTTATAAGTAACAGCTTATAAATTTGACAGGGTATCATTTTATACAGTTTAGATTCAATCATCTAAATACTGGTCCTCCTCAGATAAGTTTTAATTTTAATTTTTAAAGTTTTTTGAGTTTTTGTTTTTTAGTTTGCTACAGGGTATGTGTACTTATCAGAGAGTGAAAGAGAGAGGGAAAGTGAGAAATCAACCCCCAGATGGATGGCCATGCACTTCTCCTCCATTCTCCTCTTGGAATTTTGGGAATGCACACACACACACACCTCTGGCAGTTTTTTTCAAGTAGCCAAGTCCAGACACAAACTGTACAGTCAGCCACGTGGGATCAAGCTGCCTTAATCTCCAAGTCACCTCCTGGCCACTGTGCTGGGAACTTTTTACATGCCTGATTTCATTTAATATTTCCAGTATCCTTATGGAATACATATTATTAACACATTTAAATAGATGAGAAAAAGATTTAGAGAGATTAGATCACAAAGAATGGTTGGTACTATAACTTCCCAGAGCACGTAAGTTGGCTGCTCTCCTATCCGGGCACAATGGCATCCTGTACCTCCCCTCAGACTCAGAAAAGCTTATACACTACAATATACACTCTCAACCTCATCAGAATGAGATCCTTGTGGATTAGGACAGCTCTCATTCACTCAACAAATCCTAACTGAGCACCTAATTATAAACTAGCTATATATATTTAGGAGTAAAATAGATATAGTCTCTCTTATTGAGCTTATGGTCTAGTAAGAATAATAACATTAAACAAATTAACAAATGACTACTTAAGTAATTATAAAAATTATGGTAAAGGGAAAAGACAGAGGATCATGAGAAAGAATAACAAGAGAGCACTAGTTTCAGGGCAATGAGGCATCAAGAAAGTTCTCTGAATTGGGTCTAAATCCCTAGTGCCAAGCATACTGCTGGTAGAGACAAATTGCTTGATGAATGTATGATGAATGGACTGATGCTCAAGAGAACTTACCAGTAGGAGTGGTTACCAGTTTAGTTGTCATAATTGCACCATTACTGCTAACCACCATAATAGGGGAATTGCTACTGGTGGGTAGAGTTGCTGTCACTGGTTTAGGTAAGATTTTACTTGGTTGAACCTGTTGTGTGATGATTTTAACACCTTTGAAAGAAGAAAGATAAATCTCAGTAAAATTATTTTTAAAAACATGTCTCTTAAATCAACCCAAGAGGGCAGTAGTCATACATTACTCAATCCTTCCTAAAGAGAATCTTTTTTCATACTGATAAAGTCTTTACATTTTTTATTCAAATTCCTATCTCTCCTAATCTCTCTCATTTCAGAAGTGCAACTAAAATATTACATTAACAAAGTTTTAAAGAAAAACAAATCTTTCTTTTGTCCCTGACTGTATCATATAACTTAAGTTAGCCATTGGACTACTGGCAAATAAGCTGTTCCACACAAATGCTGGAGATGAAAGAGCTACCTTAAGAAGTCAAAAACAAAATCAGTGTAGCTTTTACTTATTTCCAACTCTACCAAAGTTTTCTCTGAACTCTTTACACTTATTTTAATTGGCAGAGGGCAAATACGTTTGTGAGAGATTCAAGGAGGAGGAGGGGAGAGAGAGAGAGCGAGCCAAAGCATCCACCAATGGGATGTAGTCATACTGCAACCCCTTCTCCTCCATCTCTCTATCCCCTAAGGTTTCTAGGCACACATGCCTATGCACCTGATGTGTTTTTCAATCTGCCCGATCAAGGAGTGAAACCACATGGCCAGCCATATAAGATCTAGCTCCCCTAATCACTAGGCTACAGGGCCAGCCCTAACAGTAATTGTAATTGCTCACTTTATCAAACGCAAAATATAAAAAAGATATATTAATTATATCTACATAAAAATATCCACATACCAAAAAACTTAAAGGTAATATACAAAAATCAAAATGTTACAGTGGTGATGTTCTAAGTTTTTTATTTTAAAATATTTATTTATAATATTATAATTGTTACATTGATTTTCCAAATAAATAATGTTCATTTAAAACAAATTATACTGGGGGCAGCAGGTGACATAGAGGGTAAGGACATTGGATCCCACATAATAGACTCAGTAGTATTCAAGTCCCAGAGTTGGCAACTTATAAATCACACTGGTCACAAGTTCATATGTCCCAAGATTCCAAGAGGAAAGTGGAGAAGAGACTCTTGGCAGCATGGCCATTCCCCTAGAGGGTGACTTCACTCTGTGTGTGTGTGTTTGTGTGTGTCTCCAGAAAGCACATGTACTCTATAGAAAAAAAATAATATTAACTACTAATTTAAGTACCAATAATTGGTAACTAAGGAAGGAAAAAAATTTTTCTTTCTTTTTTTTTTTTTTTGGAGAGGTTTTTGCTATAGGGCACGTGTGCTCACCACAAAGACAGAAACAGAGAGACAGAAAGCGAGAAATCACCCCCAGGGGGGATGGCCATGCCACAATCCTTTCTCCTCCATTCTACTCTCAGGATCTTGGGCACGCATGCACACACGCCCGGCATGAGTTTAAGCCACCGGGTTCGGGACTCGAACCGTGGTCGACTACATGGGAGTCCAGCGACATAGTCATTACACTAACTGCTGGTCCCCCCCCCCAAAAAAATTAAGCATTCATTTGTTTATCTATTTATTAGCTATGATTTTCAAGCTGTTGGTCCAGAACTTGAGCCATGGTCAACCATGTGAGAATCGAACACCTAGATTACCACATCACCTGCTGGCCCCAGGAAGGAAAATTTTGGTAACTTTTTTCCCTGTTACTATCTTCTTCTTTTGGAGAAGTTTTCACTACAGGGCGCATACGCTCACCAGAAAGACAAAGAGACAGAAAATGAGAAATCACCCCCCCAGGGGGGATGGCCATGCCACAGTCCCTTCTCCTCCATTGTCCTCTCGGGATCTTAAGCACGGATACACATGCACCCAGAGCGAATTTAAGTCACCGGGTATGGGACTTGAACCGTGGTCAACTACGTGGGAGTCCAGCAACATAAGAATTACACCATCTGCTGGTCCCATCCCTGCTACTATCTTCACTAAGATAATTCATGAAATAAAATGTATTTCCACAAACAACTAAAAATATTACTTTTCTGGATAATGATTTAATTTGAGAATTTAGGAAGCAAACAGATCTATTTACTTAATAATTTGAAGTATTTGCAACCAAAATTAAAATTATGACATCTAGGCATTATTAGGCAAATAACATAATCTCTGCAACTCACTTTTCTCATCCATAACATAAAGATACTATTAGCATATATTTCATATGGCTGTCTTGAAGATAAAATAAATCAAAATTGTAAAGCACCTAGTACAGAACAAGAGTTCAATAAAATATTATTGTGGAAATAAAGAAATTCTGATTGTACTAAATCATAAACAGTGAGGCTCTGGGAAGAACTCTGATTTCAAGTATTAAGAGGGACTTTATAAAGTACATGGAAAAGTGGGATTAAAGTATAAGTTCACTTTGGTATGAGAAAAAAATTGAAATCCACGCATAGATTTTTCAGAATATACATTTCCATGAACTTTTTTAAAAGATACCCCCATATATCATTAATGCATTGTGATAGTGCTTAAATCATATGTAAAGTCCCTAAGGAAATAAACACAGACACAGAAAAAATTAAGAGACTCACAAGAGATGACTTTGCTCAATCCCATGCAAATAAATGGAAAATCTGAACATTAATAAAAGAACATCATCGAGGGAAATTTTATCAAATTGACCCTACAGAAAAGGAACTCTAAAAAGACAAGTCTCCATCAATTTTTTTTTTTTTCTTGGAGAGGTTTTCGCTACAGGACGTGTGCGCTCGCCAGACAGACAGAGAGAGAGACATAAAGACAGAAAGCGAGAAATCACCCCCCAGAAGGGATGGTCACGCCGCAATCCCTTCTCCTCCATTCTCCTCTTGGGATCTTGGGCACGCACGCACACGCACCCAGCGTGAGTTTTAAGCCACCGGGTCCGGGGAACGCGAACCGCAGTCGACTACGTGGGAATCCAGCGACATAGCCATTACGCTAACTGCTGGTTCCCAGTCTCCATCAATTTTTAAGAGCATTTGCTTCTTTGCCAAAACCTATCAAGCCCTTACAAGCTGTAATAATTGAATGGACGATTCTATAGTCCATTGAAAAGAAGGTAACTACAGTGTACTTAAAACTATTCCAGGAGCCAGCAGGTAGTGGTTACGGTGCTGGACTCCAGATGGTGAACTGCAGTTTGAGTCCCAGACCCGGTGGCTTGAAATAAGCTGGGCACATATGTGTACATGCCCAAAATCCCAAGAGGAGAATGGAGAAGGAACTGTGGCATGGCCATCCTGCATGGGGGAGTAATTGCTTACCCTCTCTCTGTCTCTTTCTATCTTTCTGGTGAGCACACAAGTCCTATAGCAAAAACTCTCTTAAAAAATGAAAAAAATCCAGAGATCAATTTCTGATATGTCAGCATAAGGAGTTCTTCTCACTCTAATCCAGAGAAAATAGTGAAAACTGTAAAACAATCATTAAAAGGCTCTGGAAATGATTCCAAGGGCGAACAGCAAATGAAGAAATAACTACTCAATAAAACCTACAAAAATTTGGCTAAGAAAAATAAGATCTGTGGCATTTGAACCAAGACTATTTTCTCCTCCCCCCACATCAGCTCAGCAAGAGATTGTACTTTACTCTTTTTTTTTTTTTTTTTGGAGAGATTTTCACTGTAGGGCGCGTGCGCTCACCAGACAGACAGAGAGAGACATAGAGACAGAAAGCGAGAAATCACCCCCCAGGGGGGATGGTCATGCCGCAATCCCTTCTCCTCCATTCTCCTCTCGGGATCTTGGGCACGCACGCACACGTGCCCGGCGTGAGTTTTAAGCCACCGGGTCCGGGACACGAACTGCGGTCAACTACGTGGGAGTCCAGCGACATAGCCATTACGCTAACTGCTGGTTCCCTGTACTTTACTCTTGACTGCTGCAGTCAAAAATACAGGGTTCCTTCTCTCCATAGCTCCCAGTTGGAGGGCTTTCTTCCAGGAGAAGTAGTACTTCACATTATGTCATCCTGTCCCCAAGTTATCTGCTGCAAAGGTTAAGTTCCAGGCAAGTGTGGCTGTCCCTTCTCCTGCCTAGCCCCATCAGTCACAGGACCATTGAGAATACTGGAGTGCTAATAACCCTTAATCCATCTGGAAGGCAAGTAGCTTTGCCACCAGGATAGACAAGTAGAGAGGACCTCAGACTGCTGCCCAACCCCTTGCCTCTAACTTCACTGAGTGCTCCATGTTTAAAGCAGACATGTTACTCAGAGAGAAGCTGTCACTGACCACACCCCCAATTCTAGAGCTCTGGCTCAGAGACTTTGTCTCAAATTAGAGCTAAGTCATAAAACAGCTGCTAATCTTTTCCCAAAGGGGCTGACTTTATTGGTCTCATAGCATGAATAAGTTCAAGCCTAAGGACATTCTCAAGAGCAGTGGTGGGATATGGTAAAAGGCAACTAGAAGGAGATTCATGGGTTTAATGAAAGTACAGTCTACACTACAGACAGTATATTTTGTGAAGAACAAGAACATAAGAAGCCTTCCTGGGTTCAGAACAAACATCAGAAATAAACCCTAGAAAAATATTCCTTCAATGGAAGCAAAATTTGCATTAGTTTATAGAGCAATTTGTACTCCAAGACTTTGCTGAAAACAACAGAAACTGCTAACAGCTAGTGAAGTACAACACCAGGGTGTGGTCAGGAAAAAGAGAGGAGAGCCATACCAATATCACTGTCACCCCAAAGTGACTGTGGGCATGCTGAGCTATGCTATAGCTCCTTGCGAGCAATGTCAGAGACTGAATACTGTGTGTGTACACATGCACGTATGTGTTTTGGGCAAGGAGGGGGCACAGTATGGGAACAGAAGGGAGAGGGAAAAGACAGACTTCACCAAAATAGTTTATCTAGTCCCTAAACAATCAAGCAAATAATAGTAACAACATTCTAGGAAAGACTAGTATCCAGGTATTATGTATTACCTAAAATGTTCAATTTTGAATAACATTAGGAGGAATGCAAAAAAAATAGAAAAATTTGACCCATTCAATGGAATAAAACAAAGCCATTCAATGAAAAAAAAATAATAAAGCAGGCAACAGAAACTGTCAGTGTCCACATATAAGTTTTAACAGAAATGACTTCAAAATAGCCATTATAAGTATGATCACAGAATTAAAAGAAAGCGTGATTACAAAAGCAAAAGAAGACATGATAACAATGTTAAACCAAATATAGAATATTAATCCAAAGACAGAAATTTATAAGTACCAAAAGGAAAATGTGGAGTTTAATAGTACAATAATTAAAATTTAAAATTCACTACAGTGGTCCAGGAGTAGATTTAAACTGGCAGAAGACAGATTAACAAATATGAAAATAAAACAAGAGATTATGCAAACTGAAAAACAGAAAAAAGAATAAATGAAAATAAACAGAGCTTCAGAAGAAGGTGAGACACCATTAAGTACACCAGCATACAAGTAATGGAAGTACCAGGAAGAGAGACTAAACATAAAAGAAAAAATATATAATCAAAGAAATAATGTCTGAAAACTTTCCAAGTTTAATAAAAAGCAATAATCTATACACCCAGGAGGCTTGATGAGCTCCAAGTAAAATAAGCACAAAGAGATCTACAAGACACATCTTAGTAAATATGCTGAAATTTAAAAACAAGAAGAAAATCTTGAAAGCATGAAGAGAAAAACAGTTTACCACTTACATGAGAACTGCAGTAAGATTACCAGCTAAGTTCTCAGTGGACACAACAGAGGCCAGCAGTAAGTAGTAACATATTAAAAGTGTTCAAAAAAAGGGGGGGGGGAATAAACCTCAACTATAAATCCCATACCCAACAAAGTTATCTTTTCAAACTGGAATGCAAAATAAAGTCTTTACCAGGAAAACAAAACAAAAAAGCAGAATGTGCTGCTTACATACCTGCCTGCCTTACAGGGGACACCAAAATTCTATGAATAGAAGGAATAAGGAACAAGACACTATACACCCAGGAGGCTTGATGAGCTCCAAGTAAAATAAGCACAAAGAGATCTACAAGACACATCTTAGTAAATATGCTGAAATTTAAAAACAAGAAGAAAATCTTGAAAGCATGAAGAGAAAAACAGTTTACCACTTACATGAGAACTGCAGTAAGATTACCAGCTAAGTTCTCAGTGGACACAACAGAGGCCAGCAGTAAGTAGTAACATATTAAAAGTGTTCAAAAAAAGGGGGGGGGAATAAACCTCAACTATAAATCCCATACCCAACAAAGTTATCTTTTCAAACTGGAATGCAAAATAAAGTCTTTACCAGGAAAACAAAACAAAAAAGCAGAATGTGCTGCTTACATACCTGCCTGCCTTACAGGGGACACCAAAATTCTATGAATAGAAGGAATAAGGAACAAGACAACAATGTCTGCTCTTGTCACTTCAGTCAATGATGCATTAGAAATTCTAGTCAACAAAATTAGGCAAGAAAGATAAATAAAAAGCGTTCAGATCAGAATACTGAAGAAATAATCATTTTTTGCAGATGACCTGATCTTTTATATAGGAAAATTAAGACTCCTCTAAAAAATAACAGAATAAGTTCAGCAAGGATGCAAGATGCAAAATCAACATATAAAAATCTCTACATCAACCATAAACAATCCAAAACCTGAAATTAACAAATCCATTTATAACAGCATCAAAAAAAGAATACATTGACCAGGCCCCATACCTTAGAGATAAGGGAGCCAGATCCCACATGGTTGATGACGGTTTGAATCCTGGCTCTGGCAGCTTAAAAAACATACTGGGCACATGAATGTGTGTGTCCAAAATCTGGACATGACAGAGAAGGGACTGAGGTATAACTACACCCCCATGGGGGCACTTTCTCTCAGTACCTCTAGGTTTTTGTTTCTCTCTGAAAAGTGCAGGTACTCTCTAGCAGTTAAAAATAAAATAAAATACTCAGGAATAAGTTTAACAAAGTAGTACAAAATACATACTCTGATGATTACAAAACATTGAAAGAAATTAAAGAAAATATAAATAAATGGTAAATATACCATGTTCATGGATCAGAAGATTTAATGCTGAGATGACAACACTCCTGAATTAATCTACAGATTTAATGTAATCCCTATATGAATATTAAGATGACTTCTTTGTAAAATTTGAAAAGCTAATTCCAAAATTCATGTAGAGTTGGAAGGAACCCAGATGAGCCAAAGCAATCTTTACAAAGATAAACAAAACAGAAGGACTCACACTTCCTGATTTTCAAAACTTATAAACTAACAGTAATCAACAGTATAGTAATATAGAGAAGACAAATGGATAAATGGGACAAAATTCAGAGTGTAGAAATAAACCCAATACACCTGTGGCCAACCAATTTTTGGAAAGAACATCAAAATCATTCAATGGGGGAGAAATATCTTTTTAACAAATTATGTTGAGACAAATAAATCAGGCATATTGAAAAGAATAAAGTATGACCCATACCTCACACCATATACAAAAATCAACTAAAAATAGATCAAAAACTTACATTTAAAAGGTAAAACTATCGGTAACAGCAGATGGCGTAATGGCTATGTCAATGGACTCCCATGTAGTCAACCATGGTTTGAGTCTCAGACCCAGTGGCTTAAACTCACACCGGGCACATGTGTGTGCATGCCCAAGATCCCGAGAGGAGAAAGGAGGAGAAGGGATTGCAGCGTGACCAATCCCTCAGGAGGGTGATTTCTCACTTTCTTTTTCTCTGTCTTTTTCTGTCTTTCTGATGAGTGCACGAGCCCTATAGCAAAACAAAACAAAACCTCTCTTAAAAAAAAAAATGGTAAAACTATCTATCTCTTAGGGAAAAATGGGTAAACCTTTATGATCCTGGATTTGGCAAAGAATTTTTAGATATAACACTATAAGTGTGAGCAACTAAAGAAAAAATAAACTGGACATCAACAAAACCAAAATATTTTGTGCTTCAAAGGACATTATCAAAAAGGAAAAAAGACAGCTCAGAATAAAAAGTATCTGTGAGCTGCATATCTGATAAGGGCTTAACATCATATATCTCTTACAACTCAATGACCAAAAATAATAATAATAGTAATAATTTAGGGGCTAGCAACTGGCATGGTAGTTAAGTTGCTAGACTCCCACATGGACAACCATGGTTCAAGTCCTGGACCTAGTGGTTTGCTTTCTCACTTTCTCTCTTTCTCTGGTGAATACACATGCCCTATAACAAACCGAATAATAATAATAGTAATAACAATATTAAATAAATAAATCTTTTAAAAAAACAAATTTTAAAATGAACAAAAGATTTTAATTTAAATTACTTCAAGGAAGACATATAAAAAGGCTCAACAAGCACATGGACAAATGTTCAAGGTCATTAGCCATCAGATAAATGCAAATCAAAATCACAATGAAATAGTGCCTCCCATAAATTATGATAGTTAGAATCTAAAAGAGAAAAATAAGTGTTGACTAAAATGTAGAGAAATCAGAATTCTCATTCACTATTAGTGGAAATATAAAATAATGCAATTGCTTTGGAAAACAATTTCTCAAACAGTTATATGACCCAGCAATTCCACTCCTAGGTACACACACAAGGGAAATGAATAATCAAAAACTTGTCCATAAATGTTTTTAGCAGCATTATTCATTGTTTTGGGCAGCATTATTTATAATAGTCAATAGGGAGAAGCAACCTAAACATATACCAGTGGGAAAAATGTAAAGATGAAACATGAAATATTGGTGTAGCCTAAGTGGCGTACTCCAGAGTACTAGACTGTAGTGCTGGAAACCATATGGCCAATGATAGGTTTGAATCCTAAAAACATGCCCAGTGGGGGACCAGCAGTTAGCGTAATGGCTATGTCGCTGGACTCCCATGTAGCTGACCGTGGTTCGAGTCCTGGACCCGGCAGCTTAAACTCACGCTGGGGGCGTGTGCGTGCATGCCCAAGATCCTGAGAGGAGAATGGAGGAGAAGGGATTGCGGCATGGCCATCCTCCCTTGGGGGTGATTTCTCACTTTCTATCTCTCTGTCTCTCTCTGCCTTTCTGGAGAGCGCACACGCCCTATAGCAAAAACCTCTCCAAAAAAAAAAAAAAAACCTAAAAACATGCCCAGTAACCACATGGGTGCCTAAAGTCCTGAGAAGCTGGAGGGCTAGGCAAAGAGGATCCTGGCATGATGAGATTCTGGTAAGGGTGCTTTCTTTTTCTCTCTTCCTCTTCCTCACCCTTTTTCTCTCTCATGGTCATTATCATTAAAAATAAATAAATAAACAAATAAACACACACACACATTATTTGGCCATAAAAAGTTATGAAGTACTAATATATACTACAACATGGATGAACTCTGCAAAGATTATGGTAAATTAAAGAAGTCAGTCACGAAAGAGCACATATTATATGATTCTTTTCATAGGAAAGTCCAGAGTATGAAAACTTAGAGAAAATAACTAGCAGTTGTTAAGGGCATAGGGGAAGAGGAATAGTAAAAGGAGTAGGAATTGACAGATAATGGGGTTTCATTTTAAAAGAATTATTTATTTAATTTTATTTATTATTAATATTCAATTTGATGAGAGAAAGCAAGCCACCAGGTCCAAAACTTAAACCATGATTGGTCATGTGAGAGTAAAGTGCCTTAACCACACCTGATGGCCCCAATAGAGCTTATTTTTGAGGTGATGAAAATGTTCTAAAATCACTTTAGTGATATGTATGAATATATTAAATACTGTAGAATTTTACATTTTAACTAGATTAACTAAATGGTTTGTGAATTACATCTTAATGAAATTGTTTTATTTTTAAAAAATCCAGAATATTAAAAACAGAAAATTACAAAATTCTTTTTGGAAGCACACATAACACTGACACTAAAATCTGATCAAGACTACACAAGAAAAAGAAAACTACAGACCAATGATATATCTATCAATATTCTCTATTATCCTATTGCATGTGAGGACAAATTCCAAAAGATTACAATATGAAGAATGTGGATAGTGATGGAAAATGAGAAAACATCCCCCAGGGCTTATGGCCACACCTTAATCTCTTCTTCATTCTCCTCTGGGATTTTGGGCACACATGCACAAACCCCAGCTTATTTCTCATGCTATCAGATCCAGGACTCAAACCACACAGTAGGCCATGTGGAATCCAGCTGCCTTAACCATCATGCCACAAGATGGTCCTATAAAAATGTCTTAAATCCATAATCAAAGTTCTGATCTCAAGGAACAAATAAAAGAATAAAATAAATCCAAAGAAAACAGAAGGAAATAATAAATAATGAAATAAGAAAGATCAATGAAACAAAATGTAGTACTTGAAAACACTCAGTAAAATTTATAAACGTCTAGCAAGTTTAACAAAGAAAAAGAGAAAATGCAATCACCACTATCAGAAATGGACATTAATACAGATTCTGTAGTTATTTAAAAATAATAAAAACTACTACAAATTTATACTGATGAATTCAACAATTTAGAAGAAATGGACTAATTCCTAAAAAACCACAAACTACCAAAATTAAAAGATGAAGCAGATCATTTAAACAGTCCTATAGCCATTTTAAAAAGCTGGAGTCAATTTATTTATCTATCTATTATAAACATAATTTAGTTAGTTAAATAAGACACATCTTTATTTACTTATTTTGTTTTAAAAGAAGTTTTTGCCTTAGATGTGTGGGCTTCGGAATGGTAGCGTTAAAAGAAAAATAAACCAGGACCAGCAGTTAGGCTAAGTTGCTGGACTCCCATGTAGTCAACTGCAGTTCGAGTCCCAGACTTGGTGGCTTAAACTCATGCCAGGTGCATGTGCGTGCATGCCCAAGATCTTGAGAGGAGAATGGAGGAGAAGGGATTGTGGCATGGCCATCCCCCCTGGGGGGTGATTTCCCGCTTTCTGTCTCTCTGTCTCTGACTCTCATGCATGCCCTTTAGCAAAAACCTCTCCAAAAAAATTTTTAAAAAGATATACTCTATTAAATTGGCTGGTTTCTGTTTCTTTTTCTGCAACTTTTTGGAGAGGTTTTTGCCATAGGGCATGTGGTGTGCTTGCAAGACAGACAGAGAGAGAGAGAGAGACAGAAAGCGAGAAATCACCCGCCAGGGGGGATGGTCACATCACAATCCCTTCTCCTCCATTCTCTCAGGATCCTGGACACACGAGCACATATACCCCATGTGAGTTCAAACCACCAGGTCCAGGACTCAAACCAGGGTCAACTACATGGGAGTCCAGCGACATAGCCATTACACCAACTGCTGGTCTCAAGTTTTAATAGAGCAAATCTTAATACGATTTAAATTGGGCAGTTGTCTCTGGACTTTTGTACAGCTCAGGCCAGCCTTGTGGTTAATTTGGCCTTTTAAGTTGGCAGAACAGGAAAGTAAGGTGTGTAATAAAAGGAAAGTGTTGTACGCAAAGTGTAAGTGAGGGAGTGAGGCAGAGAAATCACTGGTTACATTTTGAAGTTTGTCTACATTAACACAGTTTAAAAAGTGGGATGCAATGTTTGTGATTGACTGAGGCCTAGCTTACTCACAGGAATCAAAGTGTGGGAGTACGACTATTTTAGGCCAAAATGACTTAGTTTAATAGTAGAGACAGAGACAGTGAGAAAATGAGAAATCACCTCCCCCAGGGAGGATGGCCATGCTGCAATCCCTTCTCTTCCATTCTCTTCTGGGATCTTGGCCACGCACATACACATGCCGAGCATGATTTTGAAACCACTAGGTCCGGGATTTGAACTGTGGTCAGCCATGTGGGAGTCCAGCAATGTAACTGCTATGTCCTCTGCTGGCACCTGAATTCATAATTTAAAAGCTCACAACAAATAAATCTCCAGACCCAAATGATTTTATTGGAGAAGTCTACTAAACGTTCAAGGAAGAATTAACAGCAATATACGATCTCTTTCAGAAAATAGAAAAAGAAGAATACTTCAAAATTCATTTTATCTAGTCAGTATTAACCTTATACCAAAACCACACAAAGGCAATACAAATAAGAAAACTACAAATCAATATCTCTCACGAATGGAAACACAAACTAAATCTAGTAATGCGAATAAAAAAGAATTCTTCACCATGACTAAGTGGGATTTATTTCAGAAATGCAAGGCTAGTTCAACAGAAAATCAATCAATGTACTCTAGCATATCAATACACTAAACAACAAAAAGCATATAATCATAGCAATTGAAACGGGAAAGCATCTGACAAAATCTAATACCTGTTCATGACTAAAAAAACTCTCAGAAAAGTACAAACCAATCAACTGTAGGGTGCATCAGTAATGCAATGTTCCAAGATTCTTGGGCATATGGAAGGCAGGGCAGGTTCACATCCCAAGCATACACTTGGTACACATGCACATGTCCATGTCAAAGCTAGCTGAGGCTATAGGTGGATCAAGGTATGAAAGATCCTCTCAGGGGTGGATCCCCTTTTTCTCCCACTCCCTACTCCTTATCATGAAATAAATAAACAAAGTTTAAAAAACAGAAATAAAGAAACTAGGAATGGAAGGGAACTCCTTCAACCTGATAACGAGCATTTACAAAATGTACAGCTTGCATCACACTTAATGGTGAAAAGACTAAAAGTTCTCTCCTTAAGATCACAAACAAAGCAAGGATATCCACTCTTCCCATTCTCTCCACTGTTAGAAGTTCCAGCCAGCAGAATAAGACATGAAAATGAAATAAAAGGCATGCTGACAGAAAGAAATAAAACTGCCCTTATTTATAGTTGACATAATTGTATATACAGATCACCCCAAGGAATCTATGTAACAATAAATGCTCCTACAACTAAGAAGTCAGTTCAGCAATGTTGAAGGATACAAGACCAACACTACTTTTATGTACTAACAACATGTATGAAAATAAATTAAAATCATAACACCATTTATAATCATTCCAAGAAAATAAAAGACTTAGGTATAAATCTGACAAAGTATATCAGAATCTGTTATGCCGAAAATTGTAAGAACACATTGGGGCCAGGTAGCAAGGCAGTGGTAATGCGTCTAGACCCACATGGGAAGGGTGCTGAGTTCATGTCAAGGGACCTCCCTGACTCCTGACAATGCTGAGTCTGTCCTCATGATTCAGGCCAACTAGGGCTGGGGATGAATTTGCAATGTGTGCTTATCTTTCTCTTTCTCTCTCTCTCTTGGAAAAAATAAAAATAAACTTTAGAAAGGTATGAAACACTGATGAAAATGAACGAGTCATAAAAGTTTGAAATAAATGGAGAGACATATCCTACTTGTGGACTAGAAGACTCAGAGAACTGGTAAGAACTATCATATTTTGTAAACATTTTCAAGTTACCTGACTCTTGTTTGATTTGGATGGTAGGTTTGATACCAGGTGGCAAAGGAGACTGCTGAGGCTGTTGCTGATGAGATACAGGAGAAGGTTGGGCTACTTGCTGTGTCTGCTGTTGTACTTGATGTAACTGCTGCTTAGGAGACTGTTGATGCTGTTTAGGAAACTGTGCAAGAATCTGAGTTGGGGCACCCACTAAGCTTTTGGGGGAAGGAAGTCTTGTTGATGCCATTTTGATAGCTGACGTAGATACACCTATAGAATAATAAAGGAAAAGAAAATTTGACAGGAAAGCATAATCAAATTTACTTCAATCAAAGTTATACTAGATAATAGTTTAAACGCTACATAAAATCAATTTACTGAGCACCTAGGAAGTGCACATACAATGTGTGGTGCTTTTGCGTATTTGTTACCTAGTCCTCAAACTGCAAGGGAGGCCTCATAGCTCACAGATTAAAAAATAAACAAACAGATATTTCCTTATTAAAGGATTAGAGTGAAAGAAACAAAGTATCAGGTGAGATGTTCACAGAACTCTCAGATTTTCTGTTAAAAAATGGTTCTTATATTGTTTATGTTTTGATTCTAAAGGGCAATAATAGAAGAAAAAACAAATTTTCAGACTATAAGTAATACATCTTTAAAAATTATTTTTAGGTTCTAATCAGCTAATTTAAACATAGTATCAGACAAAATAACTCACATTTGAACCACAATCTTTTTAACTATTTAGCATGGCAAAGTAGTTTTTCTCTAATTTATTTCTGATGATCCAAAAATTAAAGTCATTCTTGAGAATTCTACCTAGGTCATTAAAGAATCGTATGAAAAGTTACAAGTGGGCATACTAAATATATCCATAGCAAAAAAATTCTGATGATAAAGTTCTTTCCAATTTAGTACTAACAATGAGCAAGTATACACAGGTTAGGAACTTTCACTAAAGACTGAGTTTGAAAAATTTTTCCCTCTCGAATTTTTCATCTACGATTTTCTTATAATTTATCAACTACTCAGCAGGAGTAGTTGTCAATGATTTAGTATTGCTAACGGAGAGAACTTGGAATGTAATTTACCATATTAACTTTCTAAGCACTGCTGAAAAAATAAAAGAAATAAACTACGCAAATAGTTACATTCTCAAGTACTTGAAAAAATTTTTTAAAGGTTTTTGACACAGGGCATGCATGATCACTGGAGAGAGAGTGGGAAAGCGAGAACTACCCCCTTGGTGGGAGGGATGGCCACACCACAATGCCATTCTCTTCTTGGGATTTTGGGCACACACGCACATGTACCCAGAATGATTTTCAAGGTCCAGGACTCAAACCACAATCAGTCATGTGAGAGTACAACACCTTCTCCACCACACCACCTGCTGGTCCCTGGAATGTTATTTCACATCTTTCTTCACCATATCCCTACCATGACAAATATATTGCATTACAGATAAATGTTTAAATAATATCATATTCATAAATAAAATGTCTTTAGAGAAGGACAAGAATGGAGAAAGATAAACTTGAGAAGTCACTCAAACAACCTCATTTGTCAATTGTTCCTTGTCCTACAAGTTTCTAAGAAGTTGTTATATGGATCACGTAAAATCACAGAATTAAGAACACTGTGAGGAGACAAAAATGTATCAAAATTACTAGATGTCCTATGACTTAAATATTCCCTACCTCTTCCACTCCTACCCCTCCAGATTCCCAGTGCAATAGGGAGCCATTTTCGTGATATGTGTGTTCTGTACTGATTAGTTTTGCACAACTAGACTATTTCTAGAGCCCCTTTTGGCAGTGTTTTATGACGCAAGGAATATAAAGTGTTGTACAAACGAAAGATACTATTTTTAATCTGTTTGAAAGCTTTAACCTTTATATTGTACACATAATGTATGGTCTTGCATTAAGTAAGGCTAACTGTGCTCATGGGTGACTAACGAACCTATGATCACCATGTACTTCTGATGGGAAAAGAATGTAAAAAGATGTAAAAGCCTGCAGGATGAATTTAGAACCAGAAATTTGGATTTAAACCATGCCTTTAGCACATTAATGCATAACGGCTGTATGAGCCAGTTAAAGTACTTACTCTCTGAATACTTATTCATTCAATAAAAATGTATTAAACACATGAGGGTGGGCAAGTAACATGGTGATTAAAGGCACTGGATTTCCATATGGCTGACCGTGGATAGTCTTGGACCTGGCAGCTTGCTTTCCCTTTTTCTCTCTTTGTCTGGTCAAATTAAAAACCAATAATAACAATAGTAATAACAAATGGAATTAAATAAATAAATAAATATTTTTTAGAAGATTTAATAAGTCCATATTTTATGCTAGATCCTGGATAAACTATTTTGATCCACAAAATAGTTCCTACCTTCAGAAAGGTTAAGGTTTAGAAGAGAAGATAATTAAGTGGTCACACAAATCTATCATTTATGAACTAAAAAATCTTACTTTTGGGACCAACAGATGCCACGATGGTTACAATGCTAGACTTCAAGAAGTCATCCGTTGTTCGAGTCCCAGACCTGGCAGCTTGAAACTCACACTGGGCACGTGTGTATATGTGCCCAAGATCCTGAGAGGAGAATGGAGAGGAAGGAACTGTGGCAGGGCCATCTGTACTGGGGGGTGATTTCTTGCTTTCTGCTTCTCTGTCTCTCTGGTGAGCACATAGGCCCTATATATAGCAAAAATCTCTCTTTAAAAAAAAAGTTATTTTTGCTTTCACAGGTAAAAGGTCTTTGTCCTCTTTCTTTTTTACAAGCAATTTGGTATCAAAGTCATTGGGTGGCACAAACCAAGACTGGCAGCTAAGCAGCTAAGCAGAAGGGTGGCCTACAGTGTCAGAATCCATTGTGGACAACGGCCTAGCACAGGAGTCAGAGTCACCGTAGGAAGAAGACGGCACCCACAACAGGAGATATATAGGAGTTAGTTTAGCATGGAGAGTTAGAGCCCAACAGGAGTAAGAAAGCTCCCATTAGTGTGAGCCACCTAGCACAGGGTCTCAAAACTTACGCAGAGTATTCACAGGAAGGGATATTAACATAATCCAAAATGAATGAAGGCCTCTGGGTGAGCAGGCTACCTCACACAAGTGTAAGAGTTGAGTAGAATCAGATAATCCATGCAAAGAAGGGAATGAGTGATGGTGGCAAAGCTAAGTAGCCACAATACACAGAGAAAGGGGCAACAGCACCAACTATGAAAGACTTTTAAATACAAGGGGACTAATGAAGTAAGTATACTAAAGATCTTGGAAGCTAGGATCTTCATTGTCAACAATGAGAGAGGAGAACACTAGAACTAACATATGGTATTTTAGTGAAATTGGATAGATCAAATAAACTCATAATTTTTTTTTTTTTGGAGAGATTTTCACTATAGGGCACGTGTGCTCGCCAGACAGACAGAGAGAGAGAAAGTGAGAAATCACCCCCCAGGAGGGATGGTCACGCTGCAATCCCTTCTCCTCCATTCTCCTCTCGGTATCTTGGGCCCGCACGCACACGCATCCGGCGTGAGTTTTAAGCCACCGGGTCTGGGACGCGAACCACGGTCAACTACGTGGGAGTCCAGCGACATAGCCATTACACTAACTGCTGGTTCCCACACTCATAATTTTTAATACATAGAAATATAGATGTAAGTATGTGAGTGTTTACATATACACATATTTCGTACCAAACAGAATTTAGCTAATTATCACTTTACACTAAAACAAACCAGAGCTCTTTGAAAAAACAGCTGACCCCACAGATAGAGTAAGAAAACTACAAGATAATCCCATCAAATACAAAAAAACCTATCCCTACCCCTGTATTTTGTTTAAGGAAAACTTGCCTATTTGAAGCAAAAATTTTAACAAGATGAGTTTTATAATATACATAGAATTAAAATGCATAACAACCATAGCACAAAGATGAGAGAACAGCAATGGAACTGTACTTAAGATTTGATTTTTAATTTTTTTAGGAGGTTATTGCCATAGGGTGCATGCTCTCTCCAGAAAGACAAAGAAAGAAAGAGAGATGGAAGGTGAAAAATCACCCCCCAAGGGGGATGGCCATGCTGTAATCCCCTCTCCTCCATTCTCCTCTCGGGACCTTGGGCACGCACACACACACACGCCCGGCCTGAGTTTGAGCCACCAGGTCTGGGACTCGACCCGCAGTCAACTACATGGGAGTCCAGTGACATAGCCATTACATCAACTGCTAGTTCCAAGATTTCTTTTTTTCTTTAAAGAATTATTTATTTAACTTTATTTATTCATACATTTTATTTTTAATTTGACCAAAGAGAGACAGAGAAAGAGAATGTGAGAAAGCAAGCCACCAGGTCTGAGACTTGAAACGTGGTTGGTAATGTGGGAGTGTCAGCACCTTAACCACCATGCCATCCAGTGGTCCCTGTATTTAAGGTTTCATCACAACATACAAATGATATCTGATTTGAAGATAGAAATTAAAATTAAAAATGCTTATTATAAGCTCTAAAGCTAGGTTCTAGAGCAAGCTGCCAAAGGCAATTTTGCCACTGCCATCCCAGGATATTTGGCAATCACTGCAGAAACTTTTTATTTTCATGACAGGCACTATACTATTGGCAGGTAGCAGGCAGAGACCAGGGATGCTGTTAAATATCCTGTAATACACAGTTCAGCCCCAACATCAAAGAATTATCTGGTCTAAAATGTCAATAATGTGGAGGTTGAGAACCATACTCTAGATCAACTGCTAAAACTAATAAAAAGAGGAAAGTATTGCTAATAAGTCAATGGAGGAGATAAAATAGAATCTTTACTTTTCTTTTTTTTTGAGAGATTTTCACTATAGGGAGCATGCGCTCGCCAGACAGACAGAAAGAGACAGAGAGACAGAAAGT
>NW_006159505.1:5519713-5527626 GCF_000334495.1 Tupaia belangeri chinensis | reverse complement strand
CACTTTCCCTTTTCTCTCTTTGTCTGGTCAAATTAAAAACCAATAATAACAATAGTAATAACAAATGGAATTAAATAAATAAATAAATATTTTTTAGAAGATTTAATAAGTCCATATTTTATGCTAGATCCTGGATAAACTATTTTGATCCACAAAATAGTTCCTACCTTCAGAAAGGTTAAGGTTTAGAAGAGAAGATAATTAAGTGGTCACACAAATCTATCATTTATGAACTAAAAAATCTTACTTTTGGGACCAACAGATGCCACGATGGTTACAATGCTAGACTTCAAGAAGTCATCCGTTGTTCGAGTCCCAGACCTGGCAGCTTGAAACTCACACTGGGCACGTGTGTATATGTGCCCAAGATCCTGAAAGGAGAATGGAGAGGAAGGAACTGTGGCAGGGCCATCTGTACTGGGGGGTGATTTCTTGCTTTCTGCTTCTCTGTCTCTCTGGTGAGCACATAGGCCCTATATATAGCAAAAATCTCTCTTTAAAAAAAAAGTTATTTTTGCTTTCACAGGTAAAAGGTCTTTGTCCTCTTTCTTTTTTACAAGCAATTTGGTATCAAAGTCATTGGGTGGCACAAACCAAGACTGGCAGCTAAGCAGCTAAGCAGAAGGGTGGCCTACAGTGTCAGAATCCATTGTGGACAACGGCCTAGCACAGGAGTCAGAGTCACCGTAGGAAGAAGACGGCACCCACAACAGGAGATATATAGGAGTTAGTTTAGCATGGAGAGTTAGAGCCCAACAGGAGTAAGAAAGCTCCCATTAGTGTGAGCCACCTAGCACAGGGTCTCAAAACTTACGCAGAGTATTCACAGGAAGGGATATTAACATAATCCAAAATGAATGAAGGCCTCTGGGTGAGCAGGCTACCTCACACAAGTGTAAGAGTTGAGTAGAATCAGATAATCCATGCAAAGAAGGGAATGAGTGATGGTGGCAAAGCTAAGTAGCCACAATACACAGAGAAAGGGGCAACAGCACCAACTATGAAAGACTTTTAAATACAAGGGGACTAATGAAGTAAGTATACTAAAGATCTTGGAAGCTAGGATCTTCATTGTCAACAATGAGAGAGGAGAACACTAGAACTAACATATGGTATTTTAGTGAAATTGGATAGATCAAATAAACTCATAATTTTTTTTTTTTTGGAGAGATTTTCACTATAGGGCACGTGTGCTCGCCAGACAGACAGAGAGAGAGAAAGTGAGAAATCACCCCCCAGGAGGGATGGTCACGCTGCAATCCCTTCTCCTCCATTCTCCTCTCGGTATCTTGGGCCCGCACGCACACGCATCCGGCGTGAGTTTTAAGCCACCGGGTCTGGGACGCGAACCACGGTCAACTACGTGGGAGTCCAGCGACATAGCCATTACACTAACTGCTGGTTCCCACACTCATAATTTTTAATACATAGAAATATAGATGTAAGTATGTGAGTGTTTACATATACACATATTTCGTACCAAACAGAATTTAGCTAATTATCACTTTACACTAAAACAAACCAGAGCTCTTTGAAAAAACAGCTGACCCCACAGATAGAGTAAGAAAACTACAAGATAATCCCATCAAATACAAAAAAACCTATCCCTACCCCTGTATTTTGTTTAAGGAAAACTTGCCTATTTGAAGCAAAAATTTTAACAAGATGAGTTTTATAATATACATAGAATTAAAATGCATAACAACCATAGCACAAAGATGAGAGAACAGCAATGGAACTGTACTTAAGATTTGATTTTTAATTTTTTTAGGAGGTTATTGCCATAGGGTGCATGCTCTCTCCAGAAAGACAAAGAAAGAAAGAGAGATGGAAGGTGAAAAATCACCCCCCAAGGGGGATGGCCATGCTGTAATCCCCTCTCCTCCATTCTCCTCTCGGGACCTTGGGCACGCACACACACACACGCCCGGCCTGAGTTTGAGCCACCAGGTCTGGGACTCGACCCGCAGTCAACTACATGGGAGTCCAGTGACATAGCCATTACATCAACTGCTAGTTCCAAGATTTCTTTTTTTCTTTAAAGAATTATTTATTTAACTTTATTTATTCATACATTTTATTTTTAATTTGACCAAAGAGAGACAGAGAAAGAGAATGTGAGAAAGCAAGCCACCAGGTCTGAGACTTGAAACATGGTTGGTAATGTGGGAGTGTCAGCACCTTAACCACCATGCCATCCAGTGGTCCCTGTATTTAAGGTTTCATCACAACATACAAATGATATCTGATTTGAAGATAGAAATTAAAATTAAAAATGCTTATTATAAGCTCTAAAGCTAGGTTCTAGAGCAAGCTGCCAAAGGCAATTTTGCCACTGCCATCCCAGGATATTTGGCAATCACTGCAGAAACTTTTTATTTTCATGACAGGCACTATACTATTGGCAGGTAGCAGGCAGAGACCAGGGATGCTGTTAAATATCCTGTAATACACAGTTCAGCCCCAACATCAAAGAATTATCTGGTCTAAAATGTCAATAATGTGGAGGTTGAGAACCATACTCTAGATCAACTGCTAAAACTAATAAAAAGAGGAAAGTATTGCTAATAAGTCAATGGAGGAGATAAAATAGAATCTTTACTTTTCTTTTTTTTTGAGAGATTTTCACTATAGGGAGCATGCGCTCGCCAGACAGACAGAAAGAGACAGAGAGACAGAAAGTGAGAAATCACCGCCCGGGGGGATGGTCACACCGCAATCCCCTCTCCTCCATTCTCCTCTTGGGATCTTGGGCACGCACGCACATGCGCCCGGCTTGAGTTTTAAGCCATCAGGTCCGGGACGCGAACCACGGTCGACTACGTGGGAGTCCAGCGACGTAGCCATTAAGCTAACTGCTGGTTCCCAAAATAGAATCTTAAAAAAAAAAAAAAAAGAACTCTTGAGAAAACTAGAAGAGGTGGAAAGGAACAAAGAATAGATGAGACAAAGAGCTATCAGAATGGAAGACTTATATTCCACTGTTTTGATAATTAAATGTAAAGGGACTAAACACTCCAATTCAAAGTCAGAAATGGTCACACTGGTTTAAAAAAGAAAGAGCTAACTTAATGATGTTCATAAAATACACTTAAAATTGAATTTTTAATTTAAAAAAATTTTTTTAAAGAGAGATTTTTGCTATAGGGCGCATGCACTCACCAGAGAGACAGAAAGCAAGAAATCACCCCCCCAGGGCAGATGGCCATGACGCAAATACCTTCTCCTCCATTCTCAGGGATTTTAAGGAAATACATACACACATGCCTGGCATGAATTTGAAGCCACTGGGTCCAGGACTTGAACCACAGTGGGCCATGTCCAGCAATGTAACCACTATGCCATTTGATAGTCCCAAAAGACACATTTTAAATATGAAGACAAAGATGGGTTAAAAGTAAAAGGATGAGGGGCCGGCAGATGGCATAGTGGTTACGTTGATGGACTCCATAGCTGTCCACTGTTCAAGTCTCAGACCCGGTGGATTTGAAAATCATGCTGGGTGCATGTGCATGCATGCCCAAGATCCCAGGAAGAGAATGAGGAGAAGGGATTGTGGCGTGACCACATCTCCAGAGGTGATTTCTCACTTTCCCTCTTACCATCTCTGTCTCTCTCTCTCTCTAGCAAGTACACACAGCCCATGGCAAAAACCTCTTTAAAAAAAATAAATAAAAGGACAAACTAAAAGATATATCAAACAAACATTCATCATTAAAAAGTTGGGAGTGGTGAGACCAGCTGGTGGCATAATGGTTACATCACTGGACTCCCACATGGTTGACTGTGTTTCAATCAGGATATGGTGACTTAAAACTCATGCTGGGTGCATGTGTGTTCATGCCCAAGGTCCCAAGAAGAGAATGGAAAAGAAGGGGTTGCGGAGTGGCCATCCCCCCTGGTTGTGATTTACATTCCCTCTCATTTGTGTGTGTGTGTGTCTGGGGAGTGCACACAGCCTAAGGCAAAAATCTCTTTAAAAATGATTAAAAAAATCAGAGTGGTTATAGGGCCAGAAGATGGTGTAGTCGTTAAAGCATTGGATTCCTTTGGGACTAGCAAATGGCATAATGGTTACATCGCTGGACTCCCATGGAGTCAACTGCAGTTCATGTCCCAGACCCAGCAGCTTAAAATTCATGCCAGGCGCATGTGTGTGCATGCCCAAGATCCTGAGAAGAGAATGGAGAAGGGATTGTGGCGTGGCCATTCCCCAGAGATTACCAGAGACAAAGAGGGACATTGCATTAAAAAAAATGGTGGTTAAATATACAAGGGCCAGGGGAGGTTAAGGTGACTTGATACCACATGGTCAAATGTAAAGGTCAAGTCCTGGAACCAGTGGCTTGAAAATCACATTGGTCATGTCCAAAATCCTGAGAGCATGGAGAAGAGACAGTGAGGTTTTTCCACTCTGGGGAGTGACTTCTCACAGAGGAGCAAATTAAAAGTATTCTAAAACCATTTACTAAATAATCTAACACAATATATACTCTTCATTGTTACTCTAATTTCCTTTCTCCTCTGCCCTTCCTCCTTTTTAACATAACCCCATTTTCACCCCCAAAGGGACCTACTTTCATGAAAACTGGTATGTCCTTTTGGATATCCCCAAGCCAGCCAAGAGGGTAATTCCTAATTGATCTAAAGCCAATCCTGGCGGCCCAATTACTTTTGTCAGGAACTAGTTTAAGCTAGGGTATGTGATATAGTTGTGGCCAACATAACAAAAGGGGAACTCTCCTCAGGTACTTCTGGGAAGTTTTCTCTTTCCTAAGAGTCACAGAAGGGAACTGTCTCTACTTCATTTAGACATTTTCATAACTGGATGTAATACCTGGAATGCATTCATCTTACCCATGATGGGAGTTTCCTGGGGAAAAAAGGTGATATACCAAGGAAAGCAGAAAAAAAAGGTCACAATTCCAATGAGCTATTATAGCCTAACTAAGCCTCCTTTCTTCTAGGTGTCTGGCTTTGGGAAATAAATTTTCTTATGTCTACAACCAGTCATTAAATCAATGTAGATTTATGTGAAGTCATTCATTTGACTACCTATCAAATTTCTAATTAGATATTAACAACCCAGGGTCTATGTAACAATGACTTCATTAAACATTTGAATGCCTAAAAGACTATAGGCTGCTGTGAATACCATGGAAACAAATGTATTATTCCAAGTTTGGAGAAATTATGACTCAAGGCTACACTGGCAGTTTTGAATAAATACGAAATACTTAGAATTTTATCATGAGTCCTAGAAAAAGAAAGAAGCTAAAAAAAGTATTTTAGAGGCCAGCAGGTGGCATGGCAGTTAAGGGCGCTGGACTCCCCCGACCTGGCAGCTTGCTTTCTCACTTTCTCTCTTCCTCTCTCTCTCACTCTGTCCCCCTTTCTGGGTCGAGTTAAAATAAATAAAGTTAAATAAAATAATTCTTTAAAAAAAAAAAAGTATTTTAAGAAACAAATTCACAGAAGCAGCAGGTGACATGGCAGTTCCAGTGCTAGATCCCAGATGGCCAACACTGTAGTTCAAGTTTTGGACCTAGCAGCCTGAAAAACACACCACACAGGTATGTGAGCATGTCCAAAATTCCAAGAGAAGAATGAAGGAGAAGGGACTGTGGCACGACTACCCTGCTTGAAAGGTGATTTCTCACTTTCCCTCTTTCTGTCTCTCCATGGTGAGTACATGTGTCTTACGGCAAAAAAAATCTAAAGGAAAAAAAGGAAACAAAGCCATCTGAGTGAAGAAGAAAGATAATATATAACCCTAAGAACATTATTCATGGTCTGTCTTATAGATATTAAAGAAAAAAATCAAGTATAAAAAAATGCTGATTAAACAGCATGACAGTCAATTTTTTTAATTCAGAAATTATTCCTCCTATCTCCCCTGGTTCTAAGAAAATAGAAGGCTCCAAAATATTCATAAAGATGTCCGTTATAGACAGATCCAGAATATCAAAACCTAGAAATACTCTAAATATCCAACAAGGGAATAATCTAATAAAAGAACTGTTAATGATACAATGTTATAATATGAAAGTATGCAACAAAATAAAATATTTTTTATTCCAGATATGTAAAAAAACAATAACAATTCACATTGGTAAAAGGGCAATAATATACAAAATGGAAAGTACTATTATAGTCTATAAAACTGTTTAATCTACTGATACTTTCAGATTTTAAAAAACTTTTAGGGTTCAGCCACGGAGGCATAAATAGAAAGGTCCCAGTGCATATTGGCTAAGGCTGCATGAGAGTCCACGTTTCAGTTCCCAACCCAACCTAAACAGGCCAGGTACAATGATGTGGACCTATAGTCCTAGCTGACTGGTAATCTGGAACAGGAGTAAACAGACCTGAAAACCTGTCAAATCGGGAACAGTAGATAGCATAACGGTTACGCTGCTGGACTCCATGGTCAACGTTGGTGCAAGTCCCAGACCCAATGGCCTGAAACTCATGCCAGGTACATATACATGTATGGCCAAAATCCCAAGAGAATGAAGGAGAAGGAACTGCAACACAGCCAAACCCCTGAGGGCTGATTTCTCGTTTTCTGTTTGTTTCTCTGTCTCATGGGCAAGTACACACACCCTCACTGCAAAAAAACTTCTCTTTAAAAAAAAAAACAAGGACCAGCAGTTAGCATAATGGCTATGATGCTGAACTCCCATGTAGCCGACCACGGTTCAAGTCCTGGACCCGGTGGCGTGAACTCACACCGGGCATGTGTGCATGCATGCCCAAAATCCCGAGAGGAGAATGGAGGAGAAGGGATTGTGGCGTGGCCATCCCCCCTGGGGGGTGATTTCTCACTTTCTATCTCTCTGTCTCTGTCTTTCTGGCGAGCGCACATGCCCTATAGCAAAAACCTCTCCAAAAATAAGAAAAAAGAAAAAACTATCTTTCCCTGTCTCTTTTTCTCTCCATACTCCCTCCTCCAAGCACAAGCTCTCTCCACAAAAAAATAAAAAATAAAGAAATAAAAAGGTTATTGAAACATAAGAACTTTAAAAAGTTTTTAGACCCTAAATGGGGACTGCATGTGAACTGACAAGAGTTGGGGGAGTTCATGATAACAAGATTTCAGAAAACAGGAATGGAAAATAGGAATTACACTCAAGATCTAAAGAGAGAAAATAAAGAAAATAGAACAAAGGTATTAGTGGATACGATGTAACTGGAAGCATATTACTTAGGTCTAAGTAGGGTCAAGAAGAAAAAAAGCAAGTCCTACAGAAGATTGTCACAGTATTGGTTAAATCATAAAATCAGAAAAAGAATATGAGGGAAAGAACAACATGAAAGAAAATTTCTCTCAACAAAGTAAGAGAAGACAGTGGCAATAGGATTTGTCTGAGTAAATAAGCAAAACAAAAAGTGGAATCAACCTAAGTAATAAATAATAGCCCCATTCTTTGAGTAATAAGAGAAAGAGAGGATAAATTTGAGAGATAACAAAAAAAGCTAGTTATGCTTCTAGTCTCTTAAGTATGTAGTCTTGAGAAAAAAGGAGGAATCAAAGAAGCAGTCATCTAAAATAAACAACTTCCTTCTATATAAACACAAAGCACAATTTTTAAAGAATTATTTTATTTATTATTATTTTTAATTTGATATAGGTCATGTGTGCTCAGAGAGAGAGAACAAGAAAGTGAGAAAGCAAGCTGCCAGGTCCAAGACTCGAACTGTGGTCAACCATGTGGAAGACCAGTGCCCTAACCACCACACCATCTGCTAGCCCCAAAGCACATTTCTATGATCAACTTTCTCTATTACCAACACCAGACCATCAAAATTACCCCTTTTGAGGCCAGCAGGTGGTATGGTGGTTAAGGGCACTGGACTCCCACATGGCAGACGGTCAGTTTGAGTCTCAGACCTGGCAGGGTGGTTTCTCG
>NW_006159505.1:5496756-5519700 GCF_000334495.1 Tupaia belangeri chinensis | reverse complement strand
GCGCTCTCTCTCTCTCTCTCTCTCTCTCTCTCTCTCTCTCTCTATCACACACACACACACACTCAGTCCCTCTCTGGTCAAACTAAAATAAATAAGTAAAGTTCAATAAAAATAATTCTTAAAAAAATTACCCCTTTCAAATATTAAACTACATTAACGGGGTGTATAATGTTATGCTTTATTTAAGAAAAAGGCAAAATATGATAGATACAAATTTGTTTATATGTTTTAAAAAATGGAAAGATAAACTAAGTAAATAAATAAAATGATATAGAAAGGACAGAACACAGTAAAGGAATTATAGGTAAAAGCTAGATTTTCCACAGTCTACCTTGTTTCATGGATTTGATTTTGAAACTACTACTACAATAGTATCTATAATTATTATAATTAATATAATTACAGTTAAAACTAAGTAAAAAATATTGAAATGAGGGACCAGCAGTTAGCATAATGGCTATGTCGCTGGACTCCCACATAGTCGACCGGGGTTCGCGTCCAGGACCCGGTGGCTTAAACTGACGCCAGGAGCGTGTGTGTGCGTGCCCAAGATCCCAAGAGGAGAATGGAGGAGAAGGGATTGCGGTGTGGCCATCTCCCCTGGGGGGTGATTTCTCGCTTTCTGTCTCTCTGTCTTTCTCTCTCTCTCTGTCTGGGAAGCGCACACGCCCTATAGCAAAAACCTCTAAAAAAAATAAATTAATTAAAAAAAAGATGAAATGACAATCCATAAAAAATAAATTAACCTAATTGTCTATCAAATTAATGCAGAAATACAAATAATTATTTCAAGTGACTTTAAAATACAGTAATTTCAAGGCTAGCAGATGGCGAGTTAGGTAAGGTGCTGGACTTCCACATGGCAGTTTCAGTCCCAGACCTGGAGGCTTGCTTTCTCACTTTCTTTTTCTCTGTCTGTGTTTCTCTGGTGAGCACACATGCCCTATAGCAAATTTTAAAATAATAATAATAATAAATAATTCTTTTTTACAAAATACAGTAATTTGATGTATGTTCCTACAGGGACTGAAGACTCTTTTCTGCATGTTTATAAGAAATATGTAAGTTAGAATATGAATTTTTTAATTAAAAAAGAGGCTACTGTAAATAACAGAACCATAGTAATATCTTAAATTCAGTTCAGTAATCCTATTATTAATAAGAATACTGCTTTCATTACTTTGAAACTATTATATATTATTATTAATATATTATTAATGATTTAGAAACAGGATTTTAAGTATAAGAGGGAAAAAAAATATCAAGACACAATCAGAAAAACTACAAGCCCTTCTCACTTGGATGGTGATATCAGTATAAACTGATGATGTATTTCCTCCTTAAAAAAAAAAAAAGACTAGCTCTGTCCACCAAAAAGATGTAGAAACAATCACCAATCCAGTAGCAACGACCACCACAGTGTTCAGATCGTTGCAGTTAAGTATGATTCTGCAAAAGAAACCAACTCTCTGTGAAGAAATGTCTTAATACCAAGTTTGAGACAGAAAATGTAAGCAAGATGAACCTATTGCAGTTGTGTCAAAAAAATTCAGGAAGAGCCAACTTGAAGAGGCACCCACTAGAAAAGAGGGGATATCATTTGAGCATGAAGAATACAGTGATTGACATAAAAAATCTCAATGACATGGGAAATTAAAATCTCACTGGTCATGGAATCAACTCATCTGAAAACATGCAACAAAAGGGATGAATCTAGCACTTACTCTGCTTTTCCTACATAAATTGTGCCGCAGGTTAAGCAATAATAATAAGGTAAAAACAATTTAAGAATTTTAGCTAATAAATGAAGAAAACAAAAGATAAAATTCCATGTTGCAACAACCAATAAAACAGGTCTAAATAAAATGTATTAGTAGTATTAAAACCACTTGGTAGTACTTGTATCCTCTGATCAATGTTAACATTATTAAAAAGAAAAATCTGACATTACGTGACTCTTAAAGTAAAGCAACAGGAAATACATAACACTGCTTATAAAATGTTCATTCCTCCTATCTCCAAAAACAGTCAGACTTGAATTCTGACCAAACATTTAAATCTAACTGCCAGTTTCATGGAAATAAATTAAATAAGAGAATTTGTTAAATCACCCCATGTGGATGAAATCAGCAAATCCAGGCTACATAAAATTCTCAGGAAAAAAAAAAAAAAAAAAGACATTTCTTCAACAAATAAATTGCAAGGAAAAAAAGCAAGACCCGTAAGTTAAGAGACATAACCATATTAATCAATGCAGAACGTGGACCTGTTTGAATCTTAACTTTAAAAATAAATTACCATGTCAAGAAATTATTATAAAATTTTAGGTTTGTTAGGGATGTTCTGAGTTACTATCTTTTTTAAAAGATACATTCTAAAGTATTCTAGGTAAAAGTACTATATATAATTTTACAATTTGCATAAAAAAATTCCTTGAAAATGGATAAAGGGTAGAGTCAATCCAGTGGGAAAAGGAAAACCTTGTTAGCACATGGTGCTGGAAAAACTGGGTATTCACCTACAGAAAGATGAATTGGACCCATATCTCTCACCATTGACAAAAATCAACTCAAAGTGGATCAAAGATCTAAACCTTAGAGACCTCAAACTATAAAACTACTGGTGAAAAATAGTGGGGCAACTCTGGTAGACATTGGGTAGGCAAAGACTTCTTAAATAAGACTCCCCAATGCACAGGCACTAATCCCAAAAATAGACAAGTAGGATTACATCAGATTAAGAAATTGCTGCACAGCAAAAGACACAGTAATCAGTGTGAATTGTCAATCCTCAGGATGGGAGAATATTTTTGTAAACTATGCCTCAGATAAGGGACTGATAACCAGAATACACAGGGAACTCAAGCAGCTTACCCCCAAAAAATGATCAACCCAATTAAAAGATGGGAAAATGAACTGAACAAACAACTCTCTAAGGAAGGCATATGAACAGCCAAAAAGCATATGAAAAAATGCTCAACATCCCTCATCATAAGGGAGATGCAGATCAAAACCACAATGAGACCACCTAACCCCAGTCAGAATGGCAAAGATTAACAAAAAATGGTAAGTGCTGGTGAGGGCTCTGGTGAAAAGGAGAACTCTCTTACACTGATAGTGGGAATGTAAATTGGTCCAGTCAATGTGGAGACCAATATGGAAATTCCTCAAAGATCTACAAATAGAACTATTATCTGATCCAGCAATTCCACTCCTGGGTATCTACCCAAAGGACAAGAGAATACTCAGTTGGAAAAGTGCTTGCACACTTATGTTTATTGCAGCATTATTCATGATTACTGAAAAATGGAACCAATCCAAATATCTACGAACAGATGAATGGATTGAAAAAGTGTGGTGCATATACTCTATGGAATATTACTCAGCCATAAAAAATAAGACCTTGACTTTTGATAGAAAGTGGGTGAAGAATATGGAAGATTTACTGCTGAGTAAATGAAAGAGAGACACTGTATGTCTCAACTTAATATATACCAACTACCTGCCATCTATGGTAGAAACTGAAAGATTAGAGGATACAGAAGCATATAAAATGGTTATGGAAACTGGACAGCGTGTGGGAAGAGGGTAGGAGAAGGGGAGAATATGAGGAAAGACATTAAGGAGAAAAATAGAGAGAGAAGACATTTATGGGACACAGAAATGAATTACTATTTATTGATGATAATAGTATAGCATCCTCAGTTGGACTGGGGTGACGTGTATACATATTGGGAATATTCACTTTACAAGCTAAGTGATGTATAGTGATTGAATATATAAAAGAAATTAAAATTAAATTAAATTAAAAAAAGAAAATGGATAATGGGAACATGGGGATTCATTTTACTAATTCTACTTTTGCATGATGTAAATTGTCCATATAAATAAAAAATATCATTACCTCGTTACCGGCTCAAAATAACCATTCTAATTAGTATTTTAGGAGTTCCCATGTCCAAAGTATTAAGGAGCTCTTTTCCCTTCCTACAGTATGAGCCAACCATCCATAAGCCCTGAACCTTTGGAACCATCTCTACAGTTATGAACACGGAGTCACCCACCAAGTTACTGCTACTAAGACCCCTTTCCCTTCTACCACCCGTTGCCCCTAAAAGAACAACCACAGCTACAACAGCTCTACAACAGTCTGTGCCTAGACCACAATAAAAGAAAACACTGCTTTCTGGGTTCAGACCTAGTTGGTGGCAATATGGCTAAACGCACCAGGAAGGTCCGCATAGTCTGTAAATAAGGGACCCGCTATGGTGCCTCCTTCTAGAAAATGGTGAAGAATATTGAAAGTCAGCACGCCAAGTATGGCTCCTTCTGTGGCAAAACCAAGATGAAGAGATTAGCTTTAGGGCTCTGGCACTGTGGTTCCTGAATGAAAATGGTAGCCAGTGGTGCCTGGACCTGCAACACCATAGGAAGGTCCGCATAGTCTGTAAATAAGGGACCCGCTATGGTGCCTCCTTCTAGAAAATGGTGAAGAATATTGAAAGTCAGCACGCCAAGTATGGCTCCTTCTGTGGCAAAACCAAGATGAAGAGATTAGCTTTAGGGCTCTGGCACTGTGGTTCCTGAATGAAAATGGTAGCCAGTGGTGCCTGGACCTGCAACACCATTTCAGCTGTCACAGTAAAGTCTGCCATCAGAAGACTGAAGGAATTAAAAGACCAGTAGAAGCTCCACAGACATTTGGAATATCACTAGCCTATAATAAGTGGATTAATTTTTGCTTAAAAAAAAAAAAAAAAGGGACCAGTAGTTGGTGTAATGGCTATGTCACTGGACTCCCATGTAGTCGACGGCACTTTGAGTCTCAGACCCAGTGGCCTAAAATCACACCAGGCGCATGTGCGTGTGTGCCCAAGATCCCGAGAGGAGAATTGAAGAGAAGGGATTAGGGCATGGCCATCCCTCCTGGGGAGTGATTTATCTCTCTCTATCTCTCTCTCTCTCTCTCTTTCTGGTGAGCACATGTGCTCCATAGCAAAATAAAAAAAAAAAAAAAAAAAAATGATGAAGAAAAGCCGACACCGAATGTCCAAGTCCAGTTAGCCACACAGGAGTGGCTAACAGAAGCTCTGAAAGTCAGAATCAAAACTGCAGTCTGGGTATTATCACCTCTGCTAGTATTTACCTTTTTTTTTTTAAATAAAATGCCTTAATTTCTTAGCACTAGTAATATCTAAATTAAGTACAGCCACTCCTCACTTAATGACCTACCTATACTACTCAACTTATAACCAGTTCTACTATGTGGAGAATCTCCTTTCTGTCTTTGTCTCGTTCCCACAGCTGGTTAATATTCACTACAAAAAGCATATATTTTGTTTATAAGTTTGTACTTTATTGTGCACCCATAGTAGTATTCAGGATAAATAAAAACAATTATGGTGGATTTATATTATTGTGTTGTATGTCTTGTTGCTTTTTTATACTTGCATAATGTATGCTTTTGTATAGATAGAATTATATTATTCTAGTGTAGTATCACCCAGTATTGACTGAAAAATACAAACTGTATTGCCATGACATACCACAAGACATCCACCTTTAAGTTCCTCACTAATCAACCAATTTGCTTATTGACTTAGTTGTAGAAACGGAATTCAGATGTTAAAAGCATCTGTATCTTAAATAGAAACAAGATAACATAGAGTTTCCTTGAGTATTTATATTCAGATAGTTTACTTCACATCTCTCATACTCTATTGATTTCCAGTGACTTTCAGAGAACTCTCTGAGATATCATGTCCAGCTACCTTGTATTACTAGTCGTTAGAAAAGTCATGACTTCTTTTTTCTCTCTTTTTCTATGCAAAAATGCATCATGACTTTTTCGATGACCCAGTACCTAAGAAGGATGCTAAGAAGCAAAGCAAAAACATGAAGGAAGTCATAAGCTCCTAGAAGATTCAGAGGATCCCTGGAGAAAAATAAGAATAAAAAAATAGAAGCATGAACTAGTTATTTGGCCTTAAGATATTTCATTAGTAACAGAAAGAAATACCTCCCATCTTTCATGAGAACAGTAATCCTTGTAATATGGTAAAATTTCAGCAAACTGTGTGTTAAGTACTGGAAGGAAAAAACAAACATCAATAGATAAAAATTTTGTATTAGTTTTGATAACAGGATTAGTCAGGTGGCCTTTCCTTTATTAACCTTCCAATTTAAAATGATGAATTAGTAACAAGTTTGCAACCAGCATCTTATACAGATTATAAATTATCTCTATATTTAATACTACTATATTATCATCTACTGCTACACAAATAAAGCTGAAATGGTTTTTAAAATTTTATGGGGACCAGCAGTTATGGTAATGGCTATGTTGCTGGACTCCCATGTAGTCGACCGCAGTTTCAGTCCCGGACCCAGTGGCTTAAACTCACGCCGGGAACGTGTGCAAGCGTGCCCAAGATCCCAAGAGGAGAATGGAGAAGGGATTGTGGTACGGCCATTCCCCCTGGGGAGTGAGTCCCGGACCTGGAGGCTTAAACTCACGCCGGGCGCATGTGCATGCATGCCCAAGATCCTGAGAGGAGCATGGAGAAGAAGGGATTGCGGTGTGGCCATCCCCACTGCGGGGTGATTTCTCGCTTTCCGTCTATCTCTCTGTCTTTCTGGCAAGCACACGTGCCCTGTAGCAAAAACTTCTCAAAAAAAAATAATAATAATTACTTAAGATATGGGGATCAGCAGGTAGTGAGGTATTTAAGGCGCTGGACACTCCCACATGGCAGACCATGGTTCGAGTTGGGACCTGGTGGCTTGTTTTTCAGTTTCCCTCTCTCTCAATTTCTTTCTCTCTCTCTCTCTCTCTCTCTCTCTGTATCTCTCTCTGGTCAAGTTAAAACAAATGAATGAATAAATAAAAGTAAAAAAGAAAAATTACTTAAAATAACATATAAGATAAAATCTGAAACCTGCTATTTCCTATCACTGACTGAGACATCAAGTGCCAGAAAATAAAAAAGGTTCACATATTACCAAACAATTACAGTGTGAAGGAATACTACCAGCATCTGTATCTATGCAACCATTTCCTTGCTAACAGTTACACAGAACATACTATACATTAGTAAAGCAATTATGATACTGTGTTTTTCAATTTGAGTGCTTACATTCACTACCAGAGCATAAATTAAGCTATTTTTAAGCTCTAATCTATCTGAAACTATGTATTATTCATGGAAAATCCAATAAAAATGTGAAATACTCAAAAAAAGAAAAAAAAAAGTGAAGTACCCTTCTATATTGCTTCTTTGCTTCCTCTGATAGAGTATAAACATGGGTAGGAAACCTGTACAATACATGATTCTCTATGATCCCTCTTTTAAGACTTACTCACATGGTAAAAGAAATTTCTTTCTTTTTTTTTTAATAATTATTTTATTTAACTTTATTTATTATTATTATCATTATTTTCCAGTTTGATCAGAGAGAGACAGAGAGAGAGAGAGAGGAAGTGAGAAAGCAAACCACCAGGTCCAAGACTTGAACCGTGGTTGGCCATGTAGGAGTCCAGCGCCCTTAACCACCATGCCACTTGCCAGCCCAAGAAATTTCTGATAGTATACTATTTGCCTTTCATATAGGAAGAATACAAAGATATAGGAGAGCTAGGTTGATTTAAGCCAAAATGGAACTTAGGTTTCCACATTTTCTTTCTCTTGTCATTAAGTAGCATCCGTAAGTTCAGCTCTCAGTTTCTCTCTCACTTAATACTTCTTTCATCTACCAAAACAGAAGAACTCGGGAGAAAGAAAAAGCAGGCATCAACTATCAAAACAGAAGAATTTAGAAAAATAAGGAAGAGGCAAATAGTATGCCCTTGAGATCATCCTCATTGCCTCCTTTTTTATCTATTTTGGAAAGGGTGTACGCTTGAGGTTTCTTCTGAAGAACCTAAAGCAATATAATTTCAAGTTTTACATAGACACACACACACACACACACACACACACACACACACTCATTAAAGGTATTTGTATGGTCCTTTAAAAATTGTGACAAGATTTAGCCTATATTTTGTGACTATTAAATTGTATAGGTGATTAGGTACTACACACATGGAAAAAAAGAAAAATACTTAGCATAAATGTATGAGTACAAGAAAACTCAGTAACCCACTATCTTCAAATTCTCTAACTGTGAGGTAGGGGATGGTAATCTCTGCTCTAATAGTAGGTACATTCATACCCAAAGCTAGAAACATACCGACAGAATTTTCTTCAAAATTCCCATACACCTACATGGACAGAATTAAATGATAAATTACCACTCACCTTGTGCTACTGTTGACATGACCACAGAGGGTGTGGAGGATACCACAGCAGTTACTGCAACTGTACTCGGAATAGGCGATGGCGTAGAGCTGCTGCTGCCACTGCTGCTACTACTGACCAAAGAGGACTGTGAAGCAGTTATAACCACTGGTGGCTTCTGAGTTGTAGAAGCAATGACTGATGTTGGTACAAGCTTAGTAACTGCTGCATAGTTATGGGATTTGGAGAGAATGTTGGGAACGAAGGTTGAACTTGGTGAAGTGGTCACTATAATAACCTAAGGAAAGGAAAGGAAGTTATTTTCATGTACCTACTATACTACTAGTGTATCTAGATTCACAGGTACATACAATTCAAAAATTGTAACATGAAATTGAAGAATTCCACAGAGAGAAATATACAATTTAATATATATAAAGACACCCTTTACTAATCATCAAAATGTATTAAAAGCAACAGTTTTAAACATTCAAATATTCTAAAAGATAATATTCGATGCTACCCAAGATACAACAAAGTAAACATATGATACACTGCTGGGGGAGTATAAACTGGCACAATCTTTTTAGAAAATAGTATGAACAATGATTCATTTATAAATATTTATTAAGCATATACTATGTGCCAGGCATGGGTCTAGAGGCTGGGGAATAGAATGAACAAAACAGATAAAGTTCATACTTTTGTGGAATTTATATTCAAGGAAGAGGAAAGAAATAATAAACAAATAAAAAAGTAAATATATGTCATGTGGAGACTAACAGGAAGAGACAATAAGGAAGGGTGAAAGGGGTCAGCAGGTGGCATGGTGGTAAAGGCCCTGGATTCCCACATAGTTAACCACAGTTCGAGACCGGACCTGGTGGCTCGAAAATCATGCCGTGTGCATATGTCTGTGTGCCTTAGATCCCAAGAAGAGAATAGAGAAGGGATTTTTGCCATGGCCATCCCTCGCTGGGAAGTTATTACTCAACTTTCCTCTCACTCTCTCTAGAGAGTGCACAGGCCCTGTGGCAAAAACCTTAATGATAATGATAATAATAATAAAAGAAGAAGGGTAAGGGAATAAAAGATGATGGTAATAATGTATGACTTTTTTTTAAATTTGATATAGGGTACATGCACTTACTGGAGAGAGACAGAGAAAGGAAGAAAAAGAGAAGGAAATGAAGAAGTAATCCCCGGGACCAGCAGTTGGCATAATGGCCATGTCGCTGGACTCCCACGTAGTCGACCACAGCTTGAGTCCCAGACCTGGAGGCTTAAACTCACGCCGGGCGTGTGTGGGTGCGTGCCCAAGATCCCGAGAGGAGCATGGAGGAGAAGGGATTGCGGAGTGGCCATCCCCCCTGGGGTGTGATTTCTCACTTTCTGTCTCTCTGTCTGTCTTTCTGGCAAGCACATGCACCCTATAACAAAAACCTCTCAAAAAAAAACCCAAAAGAATCCCCAAGAGAAGACGATCATACCGCAATCCATTCTACTCCATTCTCCTCTCAGAATTTTGGGCATGTGCACAAGTACACATGCACACATGCTCAGTGTGTTTTCAAGCGACTGGGTCCAGGACTCAAACTGTACACTCAGTCACGTGAAATCCAGCCGTCTTAACTACCACACCACCTGGTTGGCCCTACATGAATTTTTTAAAAAGAATTATTTTATTTAACTTTATTTATTTATTTACTTATTTACTTACTTATTTAAATTTGACTAGAGAGGGACAGACTGAGAGAGAAAGTGAGAAAGCAAGCTGCCAGGTCTGGGACTCAACTGTGATCAGCCATGTGAGATTCTAATGTCCTTAACCACCATGCCACTGCCAGTCTCCTTATATGATTTTTGGTAAAGTATTCAACAAATGCTTCTCTGTTCAGTGACACATGAGCAGAAACCAGAAGGAAGTAAGGGTGTAAACCATGATGCCATCTAAAAGAAATTCCAGTGGCACAGAGGATAAATAGCAAAGGCCCTGAGGCAGAAGCAAGCTGAGTGATATTCAAAAAACTTGAAGTACCGGGACCAGCAGCTAGAATAATGGCTATGTCGCTGGACTCCCATGTAGTTGACTGTGGTTTGAGGCCCAGATTCAGTGGCTTAAACTCACGCCAGGCACATGTGTGTGCATGCCCAAGATTCCAAGAGGAGAATGGAGGAGGAGGGATTGCAGTGTGGCAATCCACCCTTGGGGGGGGGATTTCTTGCTTTTTGTCTCTCTCTTTTTGTCTTTCTGGTGAGCACACACGCCCTATAATAAAAAAATCTCTCCAAAAAAAACTTAAAGTACCTAATAAACAGGATTAGAATTTATAAGGGAAGGGGCCAGTAGTTAGCATAATGGCTATGTCGCTGGACTCCCATGTAGTTGACAGCGGTTCGAGTCCCGGACCCGGCGGCTTAAAGTCACACTCGGCGCGTGTGAGTGTGTGCCCAAGATCCCAGGAGGAGAATGGAGGAGAAGGGATTGCGGCATGGCCATCCCCTCTGGGGGGTGATTTCTCGCTTTCTGTCTGTCTCTGTCTGTCTGGCGAGCCCATGCGCCCTATAGCAAAAACCTCTCAAAAAAAAAAATAAAAGAATTTATAAGGGAAAAATAATAGTAGGAGACAACTGTAGAAAAGTAAGGAGGGACTAGCTCATGCAAGATCAATGCTGACAGTGTATCACCTTCACATGATAAGAACCACACATTCTCCCTATGGTCTTCTTGGCAAAACCCTTAACACCAGAATAATCAAGAGAAAGTATCTGACAAACTAGCGGGGAATCCACAAAGTCCTTGACTTCTCAAAACTGTCAAGATCATTAACAACAAGAAATGTATGAAAAACTTTCACAGTTGAGAGAACCCTAAGGAGATCTTACAAGTAAATGTAATCTGGTATCCTGGATGGGGTCCTGGAGCAGACAAAGAATATAGGTTAAAAATGAGGGAATCTTAATAAATCATGGACCTTAGTATTAATGCATTAATGTTTTAACTATAACTAATGTAAAATGTTATGAACAGAGGAATCTGGGTGTGGGTATATGATAACTCTGTACTATGTTTTCAATTTTTCTACAATTCAAGAAGTAGTTTCTTTTAAAAAAGCATTATTTTATCTGTGAAGTGAAAAGTACAATAGGGCAGTAAAGGTATAAACAAAGACAAATTAGGAAGCTCCTGTAATAAACCAAGCAGAAATGATGATGACCAAAGTGTTCACGATAAAAGTGGTAAAAAGTAAAGATTCCGAATGTATTTTACAAGTAAAATCAACAGGATATGCTCATACATTGATATGAAAAAATGAAGGAAAAAAGGGGCAAGAAAGAAGTGTCAAGGTTTAGCCAGTATGGCTAGAAAATAATACATGATTTAGGGCAAAGCACTTCAGAACAGTATAGGGTAAAGGACCTAAGGTCAAAATTAGCTTGATACATTGAAAGACAGAAAGAAACAAGTACACCAAAAGCAAATAGCACAAGAAGGGGCTGGAAAAGTTAGCAGAGGCCAGATCATTTTTAAGCCAAAGTAAAAGTTAGATTTTATATTAACTATAAGGGGAAATCACAGGAGGGTTTCAGAGAAATAACAAAATTCTATTTCTTTTTTAAAAGACCACACTAGGCGCTATGTGGTGAGAGGCAAAAGCGGAAGTAAGACCAGTTAAACTCTAGTGCAGTAGTCCAGGCAAGAAATAATGGAGGATGCTTAGATGGAGTGTTAATAGTAGAAATAAAAAGTAATCAAATTCTGATATTTTGACAGGCAGAGAGAATAGACCACTGGCTTCAGACACACCAGGTGGATGTACTTAAATCCTGAAAGGATAGAGAAATGGAGAAGAGACTGAGTGTGATCATTCCCCATGGAGGGATAGGAGAGTTTTCTTATTTTCTGTCTCTCTTCGAACACACATACCCCTGACAAAAAAAAAAAGTTCCTAGAACTAATATATATTAGCTTAATTAAATCTCTTAACAATCCTGTGATACAGATACTATCATTATCCCCATTTTATAGTCAAGAACACAAAAATCATTTTAAATCTGTAGTATCATAGTTTCATTCTGGAGTGAGAATAACGGTGGCATACTGATAACCAAACAGAACAATCTTCTTCCTTTCTGAGTAAAATTATTTATACCTATCTGGTAAAGAAAAACAATTTTGGAGGCCAGAAGGTGGTATAGTGGTTAAGGTGCTGGACTTCCACATGGCCAATCACAGTTGAATCCCGGACCTGGTAGTTTGAAACTCATGCCAGGAGCATGTGCATGCATGCATAAAATTCCTAAAAGATAATGGAGGAGAAGGGATTGTGACGTGGTCATCCCCCTTGGGGGACGATTTCTCACTTACTCTCTTTCTGTCTCTCTCTGTCCCTTTGGCAAGCACTCACACACTTCCTATAGCAAAAAGTCTCTTAGAAGAAAAAGAAAATAAAACAGAAAAATCCAAGGAACTTAATGGAGGAACTCCTTCTCGTTCTTTTTAAATTAGTGATAGGGCACATGCGCTCATCAGAGAGAGAAAAGAAAGAGACTGAAAGTGAGAAAGCCCCTCACCCCCCAGGAAGATGGTCACACCTCAATCTTCTCTCCTCTTGGAATTTTGGACATTGACACACAGGTACCCAGTAGGTTTTTCAAGCTGCCACAGATGTGCTCAGTGTTTTTCAAGCCACCAAGTCTGGGATTTAACCCACACAACCATGTGGGATCCATTCACCTTAACCACCTACCTGACAGTGGCCCATTTTCTCATTTGTGTATCAGTCAGAAAGAAGATCTGAGGGTCAGGAAGTGGTATGGAGGTTAAGGTGGCTGAATTCCAGATGGCTGACTACATTGGTTCAAATTCCAGACACATCAGCTTGAAAAACAGGCCAGGCACATGTGTGCCCAAAATCCTGAAAGGAGAAAGGAAAAGGGACTGTGACCATTCCCCCAGGGGGAGATTTCTCTCTCTCTCTCTAGCAAGCACATGTGCCCTATAACAAACTAAAAATTAAAACAAAAACAAAAAAAATCCTGGGACCAGCAGATAGCATAATGGTTACATAGATGGACTCCCACATAGTCAGCTGGAGTTTGAGTCCCAGACCTGGTGGCTTCAAACTCACACCAGGTGCATGTGCATGTGTGCCCAAAATCCCAAGAGAAGAATGGAAGAGAAGGGATTGTGGTGTGGCCATCCTCCCTGAGGGGTGATTTCTTGCTTTCTGTCTCTCTGGCAAGTGCACAGGCACTATAGCAAAAATCTCTCTTAAAAAAAAAAAAAATTCTAAAGTTAAACCAGTCAATTGAAATTTACTATCCATAATCAGTACCTAAATCTCAAATAAGTTTTGACTATAACACTGTTATTATTATATATAGAGAATTATAAGACACAAGTTATTCGTTAAGTTTTTGAGGAGTTGAGAAAGACACATTTAGTCTGGACTGGCAAACACCTATATAGAGCTGACCAGCATACTTACTTACAGACCTGATTGGCAAATACCTATATAAGAGTATTAGAAAAACAACCACTGACCATCACAGAAACTGAGAAGTAGGCCAAATAAAGTAAAAAGACCACAAACTAAGAGTCAAATGAATCTGTGCTTATATCCTGCCTCAGCCACTTACAAACAGCATGTCCCTGGACACATTAAAATCTATGGGCACCACCAACTTTCATCTATAAAATGGGGATAATAAAATCTACCATGTAAAATCATTAGAAGAATTAAATGAGATAAGGATGTAAAGCATCTAAAAGTGCTAGGCACATAGCAGGTGTTCAATATTTGGCAATCAACAAATGGTACTTATTAATAGCTTACTAATTAATGTTAACAAGATCAGTGAAGGTATCTGGAAATGTATTTTTATGTACTTTTTTTTCATCAATAAAACTTTTTTAAATCTTTTCTCCAATTTCTGATACCCCTGCAAATCCAAAGAACTAAGCTACTACCACAGCTAAAGAAATTAGAGTAATGGCAACTATGTTTCAGTTTTGCCATCTCTGAACTAGTAGTGGTAGTTTCTAAGAGGATGATAGTTATAAGGACTTGGCAGCACAGATAAGGATTTGTCAAGAATTGGCAGGCAAGTATGCCATGGCTAATTCGAAATGTCTGTCATAGGCAAGGGAAAGGGGGCAGTTCACACTTACGTTAATATTTTCCATTGCACTGGGGCCAGCAAGTGGCATGCTGGTTAAGGGCACTGGCTGACTGCAGTTCAAATCCTGAACCTGGTGGCTTGCTTGCTCTCTCTCTCTCTCTCTCTCTCTCTCTCTCTCTGACACACACACACACACACACACACACACACAGTACCTTGCTGATCAAATTAAAATAAATAAAGTTAAATAAAAATATTTTTTTTTCAATTTAAGAACTGGAGTGTGCATGAAAGGTTCTAACATTAAAACAAAACTTCAACAAAATAAATCTACATTTAGAACATGTTTTAAGTTATAGATTTAAACATATTTTGAGTTTTAGTCTACAAGATTTCTGAACTGAAAAAGGAGCCATCCAAAATTAAGAAGCTACTTTGGGGAAAATTGACTTCACAGTTCTTATCACAACAGGGGAAATAAAAGGGTTTGAATTGAGTGAACCAAACAGTGTTTATTCAGGCCATAATTCAAATTACTGACCTTCTAGCACTCACAAAAAACTCCTTAAGAGTGCTGGGACTTGCACCCTAAGGACAAAATGAAAAATATCAATCAAGCACAAGAAAGCATAAGGCTATATTCTGTTGCTTTGTTTATACAAAGTACCAATGTTATATTTTTAAATGAAGGTACTACATTGACATGGGTGGAAATTTGTCCACCTTGAAAATATTCAACCTATGTTAATTTGAATAAGCTCCGCAAATTGATAAATAATTATACCTATGTAAGTCATTTTACCTAAAATAATCATTAAGTTGATTTACACAGAATATGTGAGAAATCCAAAGTGAATGCAGTAATGTCAACAGCCTTAGACAGATTTCAAAAATATTCTAATTACACAGCAAAAAGAAAACAAAAAATGAAACACCCAAGTATTTATTAGTCCTATATACACTTAGTTTGTCCATGATATAATAAAACTGATAGCACTAAACACTCATGAAGAGTACAGTTTTATATCTACAACAGAGTAGATGCTTAATAAGTATTTGTAAAATGAATGAGTCTTATTTTCCATTTAATTTGTTTTAAATGTTTATTTCTTAAACACAGCAAGACAAATCTAAAATTCTAAATCTGAATCTCATGGTATGGCTCACACTTAACATTTGGAGATAAATATGTATTCTTATGAGCAACACAAGTCTGACAACTCATGATCCAACTTATGATCAGCAATATTCACAATTGAAAATTCAAAAGAATAAACAAAATTAAAGGTCTAGTTCCCTGTGTAGTGGTAGTGGGAGGGTAAAATTTGGTAGCTGGTGCTGAGAGAAAGTATTTTTTTTAGAGATTTTCAATATAGGGTGCATGCTCTCACCAGAGAGATAGAAAGCAAGAAATCATCCCTCCCAGTGGGGATGGATATGCCACAGTCCCTTTTCCTCCATTCTTCTCTCAGATGTTGGGGATGCATACACATGCACCCAGTGTGAGTTTCAAGCTACTGGGTCCAGGACTCGAACTGCAGTCGACCCTGTGGGATTCCAACACCTTAATCACTATGCCACTGGCTGGCCTGAAAGAAAACTCTTAATTGTGTACTTACCCTGGGACTGTACTAGTGGCAGCTATCACTCAATGAAACCAAGGAAAACAAAAAATAGATATATATACAGTAAAGCCAATAAATCACACACACAATAAAGAGTTCATAGACTTCATTTATAGGTAAGCCTTCACCAAGTACTTTTATGTAAGTTTATCAGACTGGAAACTTAACAAGTGTGACTTTTACTGAGCACTCATTACATATGCTGTGCTAAGTGTCTTTCATAATTATCTCATTTAATTCTCCCAGTAACTCCAGTAATTACTATTATTGGTCTTTGTCTTAGAAGGAAACTGAGACTCAAGAAAGATAGCAGAGCCAGTATTGGAACCAGATGTATTTATTATGTAATTTATCGAGTCATTCACTCATTCAGCAAATTATTAATGTCCACTCTATGCCAAGGGCTATTCTAAATACTAAGAAACACTGTGATGAATAAGACTTTAAAGTCTCTTCCCTAAGCGGCTTATATTATTTAAAAGAAACAAAATAAAAAGCTTTTCCATATGTCAACTAGTTGTAAGAATAATGAATAAATATAAGACAAAGTAAGGAAACAGGACATAGATGAGAGGCAGGTACTCTTTTAGCTGCAGCTTTACAGTACTATTTCCCAAATACCAGAGCAGATAAGAAGGCAGAAAGAGAAGAACAATTAGTAGCATAGGATCCAATAACAAAGAGAATAAAAACACTAAAGTAGACTTAAAAATTTAGAGGCGAGGCTGCAGTAACACAACTAAGTATCGCTGCCCGGCGAGCTGAGGCCACATGCAGAGCTCAGATTCAATTCTCAGCTCACTCTAAAAAAGTCATGCTCTGGTGATACACATTTGTAATCCCAGCCACTCAAGAGAGTGAGGCAGAAGGACTGGGACACAGTGAGATCCTGTCTAAACTACCACCACATCCCCCTATACACACACACACACACACGCACACACACACACAATCACAGTATTGTAGGCTGATTACACCAGAAAGCAGTAACTATAATACTGTATGAAAAGTGATATTCAGGAGCCGGCAGATGGCACGGTGGATAAAGATGCTGGAATCCCACATGGCTGACCATGGTTGGAGTTCTGAACCTGGCAGGACTCTGTGTATGTGTGTATGTGTGTGTGTGGGGGGGGGGGGGGGGTTCTCGCTCTGGACAAATTAAAAATAACAATAATGATAAATAAAATAAAGGAAATCATTCTTTAAAAAATTAAAACAATAATTTTTTTTTGGAGAGGTTTTTGCTATAGGGTGCGTGCACTCGCCAGACAGAGAGAGACAGAGAGACAGAAAGCGAGAAATCACCCCCCAGGGAGGATGGCCATGCCGCAATCCCTTCTCCTCCATTCTCCTCTCGGGATCTTGGGCATGCATGCACACGTGCCCGGTGTGAGTTTAAGCCGCCGGGTCCAGGACTTGAACCGCGGTCGACTACATGGGAGTCCAGCGACATAGCCATTACGCTAACTGCTGGTCCCAAATAAAAATATTTTTAAAAAGTGACATTCGGGAAGAATATTTCAGAGTCATCTGATAAAAATGCAAAACTTAGGTTCAGTGTAACTTTTACAAAATCACCAAAAATAGTTCATTTCTATATATTAAGGGATAAGCTTCAGTGAACTAATGAATTCACTTATTTAGAAACACTCATTATTGTCTTTCCCTCCCTGGCTGTTTGAAGATATACTGCCATCATGAATGACACAGTAACTATCCGAACCAGGAAATTCATGACCAACAGACTACTTCAGAGGAAACAAATGGTCATTGCTGTCCTTCACCCTGAGAAGGCAACAGTACCTAAGACAGAAAATTCAGGAAAAACTAGCGAAGATGTACAAGACCACACCAGATGGCGTCTTCGTGGTTAAGTTCAGAACCCATTTTGGTAGTGGCAAGACAACTAGCTTTGGTATGATTTACGATTCTTTGGATGATGCAAAGAAAAATGAACTTGAAAGGCATGAACTCTTATGAGAAGAAAAAGACATTAAGAAAACAGCGAAAAAAATGCAAGAACAGAATGAAAGTCAAAGGAGTAAAGATTCTGCAAAGACTATCTGTGGTGATTGTGTGGATTTTTCATGAGAAGATTAATAAACTAAAAATTTGGGACCAGCAGTTAGCGTAACGGCTATGTTGTTGGACTCCCATGTAGTCGACAGCAGTTCGAGTCCTGGACCTGGTGGCTTAAACTCACACCGGGCGCGTGTGCATGCGTGCCCAGGATCCCAAGAGGAGAATGGAGGAGAAGGGATTGCGGCATGCCCATCCCCCCCGCCTCAGGGGGGGGGGTGATTTCTCGCTTTCTGTCTGTCTCTCTCTGTCTTTCTGGCGAGAGCACATGCCCTATAGACAGAAATCCATTAAATAGCTACAGGGAAAGGAAGCGACCATTCTCTGTGTATGTACCTTAAGTTGCACTTTAAATGTTCAATCTCATTTAATCCTCACAATAACCTCATAGGATTGGCATTATTCTCATCTTATAGATGAGCAAAAAGAGTAGAGAGCGCCTAATGTAGTTCAGTTATCCTGGAAAAGCCAGAGTTCTTACCCAGGATCCTCGGACAAAAAAAAAAAACCTTGCTTGATTTTAATACGCTATAATCTCTCATCCTCTGACTGAAAATAGAATTACATCCCATAGGTCAGCTCACTATCACTTTTGGTTATTAAGAAAATAATGATAATTTTTTAAACATCATATAAAGATATTTTTCCAAGAAATTCAAATAAGGTTCTATAAGTGAAAGTTTTAAACATAGATTTAAACATAGAAAGACCATGCACTGAACACAGAATTTTTCTCTAATCTTTCCCCAAATCTCTCTAAAACAATATAAAGGGATTTTTTTTTTAAGGGAAAAAGACATATAACCCTGTAAGGTCATAACAGAACAGAGACAACAGCTACAAAGTTTTGGAAACTGGAACAAAGACAAGTAGTAACAGGTTAAGCATACTCAAGAAGATGGAAACCTAAGGCATCAAACAGAATAGTAATAACAACTTGCATTATCTCAGAAAGACAAAAAAATTAAGTACACCAGGAATTTCCAAGTAAGGGTAAAAGTGAGACTAAAAAGGAAGATTCATTAAAAATCTTTTGAAGAAGTATTTAGATTTCTGTTATACTCTGCCACTCTACAGAAAAGATTAGGAATTTATTCTCTTAAGGTAGACTGAATCCCAGGGAAATCTGATAACACCAGGCACAGTTAAAGGAGACAACTGCTCTACTGAGAATAGGTTAAATAGAGTCTATACAATGAATGGTAAAACCACACAACTCCCTCCCGCCATTTATACTCTTACTCAAGGCAAGAGACTAAAGAGTCTTCGCAGATGAAAAAATCCTAAAGATAATGACAACTGGTAGTAATGAAGGGGTAGGAGTGTTCCTTAACGACAGTCCAGTTAGGTCAATGCATAGTGAAAGTCACCAGTAGACATGTCCCATCCAAACACACAGAGCCTTTTGATAACTTTTTAGTGCTTACTTTCATATTCAAGCAGTAGCTAGATACTAAAATAAACTCTGAAATGAAAGACAGAGGTCAGAACAAATAGATAAAAGAAACTTAAGGTAAAAGAAAGAATATGAAAGATTTAAAAATTTATCATGAGGGCTGGCCCTGTACCATGGCAGTTAAGCACCATTCATAGAAAGCCAAATCCCACATGGCCAATCGCAGTTCAATTCCTAGTCCCAGGGGCCTATGAAACACTCCTAGCATATGTGTGTTCACACTCAAAATCCTGACAGGATGGAGAGCTGAAGAAGTGACTACTACAGTGTGACCACATCACATGGGGGTAGGGGTGTCTCTCTCTCTGACGCATGTGCCCTCTTGCAATTTTTTTAATTATGATTAGTTTCATCAGATAAGAGAATAAAATGAGGCCAGCTGATGGTGTGGTAGTTCAGGCCTGGATCTCAGACAGCCAATTGTGCGGTTCAAGTCCCAGACCCAGCGACTTGAAAAATACACCAGATGCATGCATGCTTGTGCCCAAAATTCTAAAAGAATAAAGGAGAGGGGATTACAGCATGGCCATCCTCCCAAGGAATGCTTTCTCTCTCTCTACCCAGCAAGTATATGTGCCCTACAGCACAAAAAAATAAAAAGGGGAGAGAGAGAGAGAACAAAATGATCCTATGAAAAGAAAAGAATGGGGGCCAGCAAGTGACGTGGTGGTTAAGGGCACTGGATTCCCACATGACTGACACAGCTTGAGTCCTCGACCTGGTGGCTTGCCTTCTCACTTTCCCTTTCTTTCTCTCTCCATCCCTCTATGTCAAATGACATGGAGTGGTTCCTTTGGCAACATAAATGAGAATATATAAGAAAGGTGATAGTGTAGACATTAAGGGGGTGGGTACTGTTCAAAAAGGAATGCCCCACAAATGTTATCATGGCAAAACTGAAAGAGTCTAAAATATTACCCAGCATGCTGTTGGCATTGTTGTAAACAAACAAGTTAAGGGCAAGATTATTGCCAAGAAAATAAATGTGCATATTGAGCATATTAATAAGTATTCTAAGAGCAGAGATGGCTTCCTAAAACATGTGAAGGAAAATGACCAGAAAAAAAAGGAAGCCAAAGGGCAACTGAAGCGCCAGCCTGCTCCACCCAGAGAAGCAGACTTTGTGAGAATCAATGAAAAGGAGCCAGAGCTATTGGAACCTATTCCCTATAAATTCATGGCATGATGGGTGTTAAAAATAAACGAATCTATGGTCTATTAAAAAAAAAAAGAAAGAAAGAAAAGGATGCTCTTTTAAGAGGAAACTTTCAGAGACTAAGAGTTATTAGAAATTCAAAGTATGAGACCAGCAGATGGCATAATGGTTATGTCGCTGGACTCCCACATAGTCGACCTCAGTTCAAGTCCCAGACCCGGTGGCTTAAAACTCACACCAGGCGTGTGTGTGTATGTGTGTACATACCCAAAATCCCAAGAGAAGAACGAAGGAGAAGGGGCTTTAGCATGTCCTCCCCTGGGGGGGATGATTTCTTGTTTTCTGTCTCTCTGTCTTTCTCTCTGGTGAACACACGTGCCCTATAGCAAAAATCTCTCTAAAAAATATAATAATAGGGGCCAGCAGATGGCATAATGTTTACACTGCTAGACTCCCACATAGTTGACTGCACTTCAAGTCCCAAATCAGGCAGCTTTAAATTCACTGAGTGCATGTACATGCGTGCCCAAGATCCTGAGAGGAGAATGGAGACGTGATTGTGGGTGGCTATGCTCCCTGGGAGTACTTTCTTACTTTCTTTCTCTCTCTCTCTGGCAAGCACAAGTGCCAAATAGAAAATCAAAACGGATGGGGGTGGGGGGACAAAAAAAAGCCTCCAATGGAGCAACAACTTCAGAATTCACAAGAAAAATGACTTCTGCCCTAAGACACTTTAACAGGCTAAACCATAAAGAAAGTAAGAGGGTAGAATAAAGAAACTTTAACAGGTATAAATACATGGGAACTTTTTAGAAAATAAAATTTTATTTGGGTGCAAAAAAATTTTGAAATCCATGCATAATTTTTTCATAATACTCATTTCCCACAAACTTTTGAAGTCCCCTTGAATATGTTTAAGAACTTTTCTAATTGTAATTTCTTGCCATTACAAAATAGAGCACAATTCTTGGGAGATCTCCTGGCTATGTCATCTTTGGCAAGTCATTTACCACCTCTGAACCTAATCTGCGAAAAGTGAAGTAATAATACCTCTTCCAAAGCTTTATGTACAGAATTAAACAAAGTAAGAAATGTGTGGGACCAGCAGGTTATCCACAGGTCTGATCACGATTCAAGTCCCGGACCTGGCAGCTTAATTTCTCACTTTCCTTCTCTCTTTCTGTCTTTCTCTGGTCAACTTCATTAAAATAAAATAATGACAATAAATAAAATTAAACAAAATAATTCCTTAAAAAAAATAAAAGTAAGAAATATGAATATTCCCAGCATAATGCCAAGCACATAGTAAACACTCAATACATATTTGTTAAATCGAACTCACACTATCTGAAAGAGATGGAAATAACTCCATAGGCAGAGCCCTCCACCACATACCTTCTGCGTTGTTGTGTTCGTCGTCTGTGTGGATGGTTTGGTGAAGGTTATCTTCACAGGAGACATATGGGGTGGTAAGGAGTTGGCAATACTCTGCATGATGTTGCTCATCTTAGGACTACCACTCACAGGCACGGTGATTGTCTTTGACACTGGGACAACAGCCTTTGGAACATCCTTCAGAACAACAGGAGAAGAGCTGGAAGAGTTTGTACGCCTTCGTTTTCTGGGTTTTTCATCTTCATCTGAACAGCTAACACCTGAAAGGCAATCATAAAACTCCTACATTTATATCAAACTAATCTTGCATTTTACCCTTTATTTTTAAAATCTTATCATCAAATCATCCTTGACCTATCCCTTTGCCTTACCCCCTAATCAACCAATAAGTGCTATCAATGCTCCCTCAGAGAAGTTGTCTCTGAATGCCTTCCCTCTTTTCTTTTTACCTATGGCCCCTACTCCAGGTTAGGCCTATTCGTTTGCCTGTATTTTAGCAACAATCTCCTAAATGATGTCCATGCCATTCTCTCCACTTCTATTCAGCCATACATCCTACTACCAGTTACAAAATGTCACACCAATCATGCCAATGTGCTGCCTAAAAATCATTTAGTAATTTTTAATCACCCTACAAGATGGGACAATTATTACCATATTTCAGGCCCCAAAGCTTTCCAAGAACACAATGCCCTCCTTGTTCCCAACCCTATACACCTCTATATTCTTGGTATGCTGAACTGCTCACCATTCCCAAAGCCACCTTACCACATCCTATCCAGCTCTAGGACTCTATATGCAATCATTCTTTTTTTTTTTTTTTTTT
>NW_006159505.1:5478509-5496468 GCF_000334495.1 Tupaia belangeri chinensis | reverse complement strand
TTTTTTTTTTGAGAGGTTTTTCGCTATAGGGCGCGTGCGCTCGCCAGAGAGAGAGAGAGAGAGAGACATAGAGACAGAAAGCGAGAAATCACCCCCAGGAGGGATGGTCACGCCGCAATCCCTTCTCCTCCATTCTCCTCTCGGGATCTTGGGCACGCACGCACACGCGCCCGGCGTGAGTTTTAAGCCACCGGGTCCAGGACGCGAACCGCGGTCAACTACATGGGAGTCCAGGGACATAGCTATTACATTAACTGCTGGTTCCCTGCAATCATTCTTTAAAGAATACTACCTATCGTCAATGACCTTATCATCCAATAACCATCAGCTTCAAACCACCTCCTCAGTGAAGCTTTCCCTTACTTCTTTAAGCAAAGCTAATCTAGGTCTCCTCTGAGCTTAAAAAGCACTTTGCATTTTCTCTTCTCACCCCATGGCAACATGACTGTTTGCACACCTCCCTTTATTAAGGAGTCACCAGAGAGCAATGACTAAATCTTATTTGTTTCCCAGAATTAGTGCCTTGCACATATAAAATTAGGTGAATAAATGATTATGTCCCTATGCTGTCTACATGATTTCTGAATATAAAGCAACAAACTTCCTAAAACTTTACATACTATGTAAAATTGTTTCTTCCTATTTGGAATTTGCTTCCAGTACTTAAAGAAAAAATAGATCTCTACACTTATGGTGAAATTGACAGAAATCAGATATAAACCTAATTAATGGCTTTGGATTCTTGGGTTTGTTCTTTCTTTATCCACTAAAGCATACATTGCTTTTACTGACTTTAAAAAATCAAGTAAAAAACATAGCAACTTAACATAGGAAATTTCGACAGAGCAAACATAAAAGATTATAAAACATAAAGCATGGAACTGGTGATGAAATATAACTCCTTATACCTTCAATTTTTAGACTTTAAATAGGATGACACTGACCTAGAACCATCCCTGTCTAAAACTCTGCCTGTAAAAATTACAAAGAATCAAATTTGTGACTATACTAAGAAAAATTAAAATAAAAAATTAATGATTTCCAATTTATATCAAAAGCATGGCAAAAAAATATTATTTTTTAATTTGCTATAGGACACATGTGCATGCCAGAGAGAGAGAGAGGGTAAGTAAGAAATCACCCCGCAAGGGAGATGGCTACACCACTATCCCTTCTCCTCCATCCTCTCCCTTGCAATTTTGGGCAAATATGAGCGCACACACAGGTCTAGAATGTTTTCCAAACCAGGTCTATGACTCGAACCTCACAGTTGGCCAAGTGGGATCCAGTTGCCTTAACCACTATGCCACCTGGCTGCCTCTAAAATAAATTTAAAAATAAAAAGCAGCACTGATATGATAGAACTTAAAATCAAACAAAAAACATGATTTTGGAGATCAAACTGTTTCACAGAATAGAATAAAAGATAAAAAAAATCTTAATTACTATTAACTAGAAATATAAAAGATGACTCTAGAATTGCTTCACCAAATCTAACAGTTCAATACGCTACATTAAAAAAAATTTAAGCAAATACTATAAAGATTACAGTTATAGGAATAAATATTAAGTAAATCACATAAGCGTATTCCTTCAGTTTCTATTCACAACATGTCTATTCCATGGCAATCAAAATAAGTGAATACCTGAAGGATAATACCGTTCAAGGGCAGATTTCCCACAGAGAACAAAAAAAAAAGTCAAATCTCAAACCCCCAGAACTGATTCAAAAGCAATGTATACCTAGCCACATATAAAGAACAGAATTCTTTAGCACCTTCAAAAACAAACCACTGCTAATAGCTAGTGGACCAATGATTTGATCAGGAATGCAGCTCTGATCAGAACCAATGCTGCAGCAGTTGCCCCAGGCAGCCAGCCCTGACAGCACTGAAATTGTCACTTACTTTTGACATAAACAGTACTTCCACTTGGCAAGACAACTACATTGGAGGCAGGACTGGCAGGTCTTGGAGACTTAACCGTTGCTATGCTGCCACTTGGAACAGGGGTAGAGGTTGGGGTTGACGTGGTACTTGTGTAGGAATAGCAAACCACTACTGAAGGAACGATAAAAAAAGTTTGCTGTTAACTTTCACCAAAACTCTACAGGCATACATAAAGATTATTTTCATTTTAGGCCAATTTTAACATTTTCATGTGATCAGAAGTTACAGGCCAGAACTATTAATAGTTATTAGGTCCATAGGTAAAAAGGTATTATTAATTTTTCCTAAAAACCCATAACTTACATGGGTTTCCCGTAAGTATTTAACACCTTGTCTATAGGTGACATTGCAAACGACGAATAACAATTACAAAGAAAACAAATTTAATACTATACTGAGGAAAATAAAAATCATCTTTCACCCATAGTAGGTATTGGACAACAGGCATGTAGTTGTATTCCCTTTCAATACTAAAAACAGAACTAATGCTAGGATGATAAATAATTGTTCCCTAGCCGTAGCAATTTCCAAGATGGCTACTAAGGGAACCAAGATAAGATTCTTTCTATAAACCAACTCAATAATCATTTGCCATCTAAGCAGTACAACAATTACTCAAAAAAAAAAAAAATAGTAACACCATGTTTCAACCTCTTTATCATTCAATGAAGGGACACAGTTCAAAAGCAAGAGTGGCTCTCAGGTACCATTTAATGGACACCATGCACTGTGCTAAATCTTTCCCATATATTATTACTAATCCTCATAATACTACATCCTCATTTTAAAGGTGAGAAACCCAAGGCTCACAGAAGGTGAGACTTACTGGAGGTCACTTAGAGAAGAAATGGCAAACTAAGAGTCAAACATAGATTTGACTACTGGAAATCCTACATTCTTTCCATTCTACCAGAGTTGGTAGATGGAAAAGGTAAAAGCAAAAAGGAAGGAAGGAAGGAAGGAAGGAAGGAAGGAGGGAAGGAAGGAAGGAAGGATATTCACCAACAACAAGAAAACAGGAACTCAATGGAGGCCAATTACATACTGATAAATATCTCCCTCCGAGTACATTTTCCTTCAGCCTTAAAAAGAGCCTAGCATGCACGAAAAGAGTGCTCCACTGCTCCAAAGGCGAGGAAAGAAAAGCCAATTCCCCAGTGTAATCTAACACACACATTGTTTCCTGAATCATTGTCATGTGACACCAAATATACTCTCTCAAATTTCATATTATTCTTGGTGGCCTCAAGAGAATTCAAGGATTTTTAAAGCATGTGTCAATTACAAGATTAAATAACAATAAGAAAGTATTTCCATTTACCACAGAATGGATGTTGACTAGAATAGAGAAGTTAGCATAAACCATGGATTCCAGAAGATAAAAACAAAACTTGTGTTTTCTAAAGCTACAAGTTTAGCATCTTTTTATAGCAGTTCATGACTTCTGTTATCTTATTTTTTTAATGTTATCCATTAAGGCCTGTATTTACTTCTCTTTTCTTATTGTTGTTTTGTTTTTGTTTTTGTTTTTGTTTTTAAACACCACCCCACACACCCCATAAGGTACATGCACTCAATGCACTCAACAGAGACATAGAGAGAGAAAGTGAAAACTAACCTCCCCCTCGCCCTCCGGGAGGATGGCCATACCACAATCCCTTTTCTTCTATTCTCCTCCTGGGATTTTAGGCACACATGCACACGTGCCCCACATAATTTTCAAGCTATCAAGGTTCAGAACTCAAACCGCGATTGCATGTGGGAGGAGTCCAGCAACTAAACCACCATGCCATCTGCTGGCCCTCTATTCACTCCTAACAAGACATAGTGTTATAAAATATTCATTCTAAGAAGGCTTTTGGCAATTTTTTGATTAACATAATTTGCACTTTCAACCAAAATTAGATTTAAAATTGACTGAGATTAAAAACCTGGCAGTTTCCAGTTTCAAAATCAGAATTGTCCACTATGTTTCATAATGGTTAAGCACTGAGATAAAAACAGATGGCAAATAAAATAATAGTAGAAAAATGTTTCTTTACTCACCTTCCTTGCTTCCGGTTTCTGCAGGCACTGGAAGAGACGCATTGTGCTGGATAGCTGCATTGGCAACAGCATTCGCTGTTACAGTGAAGGCAGTTTGGGGAACCAGCCGGGGCATCAGTGGTACCAACCGACGACCTTCAATGGACCATTCTGAAGAGCTATTAGGTCCAGACATACTAAACAAAAAAGAAAACACTGCTACAAGGGTTCTCAATCACTAAAAATGAATCAAATAAATATTAACTTTTTTACTTTAAAAAAGTACCCTGAATGAACAGGAGAGGCTTTATTTTAAGCAAACAAGATCAAACTTATGAATAACTAGAATTTAGGAAATGTCACATACTTAGGTTCTTACATATTTTATTCTATAATCTTAATCTTATCATGAAGATAACTGAAACTATGAAAAAATTTCCTAAGCCTTCTAAATAAATATAAATGTTGGTTTAATTAATTTAAATCTGGCATCACTAATGACAACTCATTTTATTAACTTTCAGAATTTTAATTAAACCAAGAAAGTAAAGAGCACTTACAATTTTAAAAATCAAACTTTCCTTAATAATTAAGGATGGACTTCACTGAATCTTCGCAAAATTAACTGCCTGCATGGACAGAGGTTCTAAGGCTTTCAAACAAGGAAAACTGAGGCAGTAAACGAGGGAGACTAATCATTGAAAGACAGAAAAGGGTTGTGTCTGTAACAGCATGTGTCACTGATAATGTATTATATTACCATCCTTCCTGTTAAAAATAAACCAGATCTGAGGACAGTGGAAGAAACTTGCCACTACTTTTATTTTTATTTATTGATGCCACTCCTTACTCTTAAGAAGGATTTAAGGTAATTAGACTCTATCTTTAGGCAGACACCTCTCTTGGTTTCTCCACCCTAAATTTCTGGAGTCCATTTTACCCCAGAATACCACCAGAAGTTAACATATCAAAAGTTGACATATCAAAGGTGGTTGTGTCAACTCCTTGACTTGGCTCCATGAAAGACCCTGACTAGTGAGTAGTGTCAAGGTTTAAAATTTACCAAGGAAAAAAATCAATCCCCTCACTAGGTCAGAAATATTTCTGCACTTATTTCAAACCATAGCTTCTATGCCCCAGCCTAGAGTTTAACATTGCTATGTCCACTCCTTCTTCAGATTTAGGTAAGAATGCACAAAAGCCCTTGTTAATAGACAGAAACGGTGATGGTGATGATGATGATGATGATAGTGGTAGTAATGAGGACAGTTAACATCAATTAAGAACTTTCTATGTCAGGCATTGTCCTAAACATTTACATGTATTAACTCAGGTAGTTCTCTCTATAATCCTATGAAATTGGTAGTATCCTTGCTTCCATTTTATAGGTGGACGTTGTTAAATAACTTGCCAAGGTCACACAACTAATGAATGTCTCCTTCAACAAAAATACATTACACTACTGAAATTATCTCCCACATCATAAATGAATAAAGTATAAAAATAAATTTCTATCAAAAACTTTTATGTCTAACTTTTGCCTTTGATGTAAACTGATTGGGTTCTGCTATCTAATTACTACCAGCTTTCACTGAATAGAATAAATTATTTTCAAATTTTTTAAGAGAGATTATTTTGCAATAGGGACAGTGAACTCACTGGAGAAAACGAGAGACAGAAAGCGAGAAATCACCCCTCAAGAGGAATGGCCGAGTCGCAATCCCTTCTCCATTCTTCTCTTGGAATTTTGACACAGGCACCCAGCATGAATTTCAAGCCACTAGGCCCAGGACTCGAACTTCAGTGAGATATGTGGGAATCCAGCAACATAACCATTACACCATCTGGTATTCCTAATAAGTTACTTTCCAATTTAAGAAGGATTTAAGTTCGGTTCAGAAAGGAATTTCTAGGAGCTGATTAATTCAATGGGTGTTGTGAAAAATAAATTTTCTCATGGTTTAACATAGTCCTACCTAAAGCAAGGAAAAGAGGAGTTTTAAGACCCCAATAACCCTCGTAAATTTGTTATTACATATTCTCCAAGTTTTTGCTAGCCTGAAACAAAGAATGGCACAAACAAGAAAGAGAGACAAACAAGAGCTATAGATAATTGTTAAAGAAAAAATATTCTAAAAGCTATTCAGCATTTTATAGGTTTACTATCTTGCTATCATTTTAACAGGATATTAATTAATATACTCTCTTGATGAGAGTCTGCTGCACAAAGTGATGTCTACACTTACCTGATGCATTGTTTAAATGGTGGCAAAAAATATGGAAGATTAATAATTTGAAGCATAAGAATATATGCTATTAAAAAGACAAAACTTGCAGTGCAAAAGACACAACTGCAACTTTTAGATATTTCTATGAATCTTCCAAATTTCCACTCATGCAAACATGCTCAAACTTTTTTTGAGTAAAAAAATTAAATATCATGCTAGATCGAAAATTCCCATTTGCTTAGTAATAAGGGTGCAAATATGTATTAGTTGCACAAGTCATCTAAACTGAATTTTAAAAAACTTAAAACATCTTACTGTAAGGCTTCACTGGGACACTTTAGTCTCAAGGGTGGAGAAAGACCTTGCTCTAGCTCCCTTCTGAGAAACCTAAGATGATACTAATGAAACTACCTTGGTCCTCACAGCCTTTGATGTGCAGGGTACCTAAGAAATCCTCATCCTCACACAGAGTAGCCTGTGAATGTTTGATTGATGGAGAAAGGGCTAAGAGCCAAAATTCCAGAAAGTCACTTTCTCCTACCAGATGCAATGGCAGGCCAGAGTGATCCAATAACATCTGAAGCTCCTTGACATCCAGGACTTTACTACTGTGATATTCTGACATAATTCAAAGCTGAATTAGAGTACCCAACTTAATTAAGTGGCCTGGTGCCAAACAATAAACATTATGCTTCAAGCCAGAAACCCACTGCTTTTGTTTCCCCTTCTGTGCTCCATCTTCTCAGCTTTCTCATCACCTTTCAACCACATTCCTTCTGGCCTAAATGCTGTTTTCAGTGGGGGAGGGGAATGGAAAGGAGAAAGGGAATGCAGTCCCTTCTAATGCATTCCTCCAGTTGTTTCTTCCGGCTGGGTGCTGAAACCATTCTCCTATAGATAATCTTTGGAACTAGGCTCTTGCTGTTTCTGAGGGGAAAGGGGCACAGGAAATGGGAAGGATGATGGATCTACTTCTTTATCAAACCCCACTCACTGACCCTTAGGTGCAACAAGTAACTAAACTAAAGTATATGGTCAAACTAAAACCATAATATAAAACATTAAAGCAGGAGTATCGAAAGACCTAAGACACTTACAATTACACACTGAAGTAAACTCTTTTCAAAAAGTGAAATTCATGTATTAAAGAAATTTTTTAAAAGGAGAGAATAAAAAGAAGAAACACAGGCAGATAAAAGCCAACTCTCAATTATCCATGCTAATGGAAAGAGGAGGGAAAGGGAGAGGTTAAATAGATTAAAGAAACCCATATACCATCCAAAAATATTTTGACAAATATTTGCAAATTCTTCCACCAAACCTTTTCCAGGACAACTAACAAGTAGTAAAAGGACTAATTAAAATTTTTACCTCCTCTCCCTTCCCACCCTCTGACTAGAGGTACTCCCAAGCAGCAAAATGGCTAAAGGGTGGGCAGTGGGCAGTATTAGGAGGGGGAAAGGGGAAGAGAAGGAAAAGCAAGGGGCGTGGTTTAACTCATAAATGGAAGAATGTGCCCCTGAATAATTGAGAGCTTCAATTTGGAAATAAATACAAGAAAAAGCCTGAAATAATAATAACCTATTTGCATACCTGTAACTTGGTCTTTCACCCAAATATAAGGATAAATTCATTCTTTAAAGGGGAAAAAAGGAAAAGGAGACTAAATAAATGTTATCCTTTAAGTATGAAACTGATGCATCAACTTACAACTAGTTGCCCCACAATACTGTTCCAATGATTCAAAGTACTAATTTTGCTAAGTGCCTCTCAACGCAAGCTCGCTCTTACTACTTTATTATCTAGAACGTAAATTTCCATTAGCAGTTCTCAAATTAGAATCTAGGCTTGGTTATCATTATTTTTAGAGCAACCCAATTCAAAAGTTTAGAGCAAATTAAAGAAAGAACATATTAACACTTAAATGTTTCAACCATGTTAGCCTAACAACTAAACACTGTCTCTAATAGAAAATGTCCAAATTTCTACAGTGCATACCTACCACTAAAGAACCTCAAAATTCTAAGATAAAACGCTAAACCTTCAAATTATGTGTTAAAAAGGTAGTGTCCCATTTTATATGTTAAATAAAATGAGGGACAATACAGTGAAGCACATGAAGTTAATGGATCTTTGGGGTCGAATACTTCCGATTAGTTTACACTATTTATTATATTACAGAAATGCACTGACTTGTTCATGAAACATAAAAATAGAAAGCAATGTTATTAAACTATAACGTATTTGATGAAATGTTTCTATCATCTTGTATTAACATTTAAAAGATCATTTATTCCTTTCTATTCTTTGGGAGGCACTGTCTCCACACATACTTACTTAATGCTTGATCCCTACCCTCAGTCCTTCATCACCCTCCACCCATCTGTCAAACAGTTACAATGATGTGAAAAAATTCTGAAAAAATCTTTTATCATTTTCTCTTTGTAAAATAAATTAAGATACATATTCATATTTCTTAAAAGTAAAATATACATAGTTACAGATTTTTCTTGTGAATCTCAAATACATGAAATAATTAGAATCAGGTACCAAATTTTATAATGCCTATTTATAAAGCAATGCATATATCAAGCACATTACAAAGAATCTCTAAGGGGGTTTCAATTTTAGAGGGCACACTATTTTGTTACTAAACTTTGTTCAAGTAAGTAAATCATCTGCTCAACTGTGGAGGTCTATAGTTATACAGAGATTACATTGTAACAGGATTTGACCTAGTACTTAAAGCTTGCCTAACCAAAAGCAAAGAGAATAACCAACTGAATAAACAGTTAATGCAGCTTTTACCTCTATGAGCAGGATCCCTGATTAAGAGATACTGTTGTTAATGTAAAAGACTCAGGAATCTGCTACACAATAGGAAGATTGTTTCAAAACTGCATTATACTACATCATAAAAAAATCAGGGGTGGTACGACTAATGGCTTACTTATGTGCAATTGTTGTTAACCGTTCATCGTTTACTGCTCTCCGAACTTCAGCACGGTGGCGTTCTGTTGAGATGCTATGAAAAAAAATAGCCATTATAGAACTCTGCCAAGCAGGCAGCTCTTTTCTATATTTTTATTAATGTGTAAGTCAACATTTGGGTTTTTTTTTTTTTTTTTTGAGGGAGGGGTGTTCAAGATTACTTTGTGAAAAGAATTAGACAGAAGCCTAACATATATCTTCAAACAATTTAAAGTCTTAGAAAGGATTTATACTGATCCTGTGTAACTGCAGAAAGAATCAGTAGCAAATGAGAAATCAGAGAAGACAAATACAGCCTGATATCAAGGCATTACTTCCAAATCTCAGGAATGTCAAACCATGGACAAGATTAGTAAAGCTTCCTGTTATCTAAATATGCAAACAGACACTGAATGACTTCCTAATCTTGACTGCTGAAAAGAGGATTTAGGCACTTAGAAAAAGTCTTCCAAGGTCTTTTCTAAAGCTTGAGAGTCTTTAATTTTACATTCAGTGAATATAATGAAGAAATGAGAGTGGCAAATAATCTATTTTCTGTGGCTATATGCAATAAAACTTGACCCCAGAGTAATACTTTATTATTCAACACCTCAGCTGTGTGTCTTCTATATATTATGTTACCAATGGTCAAATATGCTTATATTGATCCTAATTAAATAAATGAATATAAACAACTAATAAAAGACTATACTCATTCCATTCATAATACTCAATAAAATGAATACCATTCTTCTCACTGTATTCTTTATCGCTTAAGCTAAATCCATACCAGGACAAAAACATTTAAAGGGCAATAGTTTACAAGGAAACATAAACAAAATACATAAGTTGTTAACAATGAAAACAATAAGACTAAGAATTTGGCTTAGTAACATCCTTATACTAATGCTAACTAAATAACAAGAAGAGTTTCTTCCATATTTTCACTTAAAATAAAAAAAGCAGGACAAATGGTTTAAGTGTAGGTAAGACACTCGAGTTAACCATAACATTTTCTGAGAAAGTTTAAGATATTAGACTGTATCGAGGTCAGTATCAAGGAACTACTGTCATTTGGATTTTTTATTGGATTTAAGTGCCATTCTAGTGGTAAGCAGAAGGGACTGACTATGCTTAAGTCTATGACTATAAAATCACTACTCAGTTGAATAAATTAAGGCATTTTTGCTTACATCTTCTTCCAGCAGATGCCACATTAAATCATCATATCCACTTGTCATCTATTCATAGGTTAACTACATCAAAAGTACCTCCTTTTCTCAGGTGGTCCAAGACAAAAATAACTTGCCTTAAACCCTTTCTGATTTGATTACATCATGAATGGTACATTATATAATTTTCTGTTACAGAGTACACAAGTGGGATGGGATCTCTAAGCACCAAAAATGTGAATACCTCTGATCTTCAACTTAATTTGAGAGTAAAAGTAATGAAACTCCTCAAAGTGGAATTTCTAGAGTCACATCTCACAAACGTGTACGATAATTTACCTAAGAACTTTTGAGAGTTCTCCAAGAAGATCTTTCTTTTCCTTGGTGAGATCCCCCTGTGCCCGAAGTGCACTGATAACTCCAGCATATGCCTCCAATTCTAGAAGAAGAAAATTATTTTAACAAGATAGGCCTTCAGTATTTTAATACTATACCTATGGATGGTGAAACTTCAGGGCAAGAAACCTAAAAATCAATCAAATGCAAATGTGTTAATTCCTCTCAAAAATTTTACTACTAACAGGTTAAAGTATGACCTTTATAATTTCATATCATTTTGTTTTTCAATTTCTCACAGAATTCATGTATGTAGAATGTTTAGGTAGGAAAATCTAAAGACATATATTTGTCTCACACATTGTCACCAAGAACATTTAACTCAGATGCTACCAACTGGGAATAAAGTAAAAGTGATATAAGGATGGTAAGAGAAGTTCTTTAGCATTACTGAAAGGCAGCTTTACTGATCAGCCCTTGAAATAACTCCTTAGGTCGACCTATGAATTCAAACTATACCCCACCTCCCTCCTGAGGAGCCGAGTATTGTGAATACTGGGCAACTAAAAAAATTCCAGAACAAAAAAAGATTCTGGCTATAGCATTGCCACTTATCAAGTTGTGTGACCCTAGGCAAGTCTATTCTCATCTCTAAACCAGTTTCCTTATTTAGAAGAGACTTTATAGGTAAGTAACTTCCATATCTAAGATCCTTAGCATCTATAAAACTATCATTCAGGGCTGGGCCTACAGAGAAAGCCAGATCCCACAGGATCAAGTTCAATAAGGTTCAAGTCTAGGCCCCAGCAGCTTAAAAATATGCTGTATGCTTGTACAAGATCCTGATGAGAGACAGAGTTGGAGGAAAAAAGGAATGTATATGACCAGGCCACTTGGGGGGTACACATGCATTCTCTCTCTTTCTCTCTCCTTCTCACACATAACCACACACCCTCTAGCATTACAAACAATAATAATAGCTAACTGGGAGCCAGCCCCATAGCACACAGGTTAAGTGCTGTGGAATGGAAGCCAAATTCCACATGACCTACTGTAGTCTGAATCTCAGCCTTGGTGGCTTAAAAACATGCCAGGGAGGGAACCGGCAGTTAGCGTAATGGCTATGTCGCTGGACTCCCACGTAGTCGACTGCAGTTCACGTCCCGGACCCAGTGGCTTAAAACTCACGCCATGTGCGTGCGTGCCCAAGATCCCGAGAGGAGAATGGAGGAGAAGGGACTGTGGCGTGACCATCCCCCCTGGGGGGGGTGATTTCTCGCTTTCTGTCTCTATGTCTCTTTTTGTCTGTCTGGTGAGCGCACACGCCCTATAGCAAAAATCTCTCCAAAGAAAAAAAACATTCCAGGGAGCCACCAGGTGGTGTGATGGTTGGGGCACTGAACTCCCATAGAGCTGACAGCAGTTCAAGTTCCAAACCTGGCAGCTTGCTTTCTCTCTAGTCAAATTTTTAATGATAATAATAATAAATAATAATTCTATTGTTTTTTATTAAAAAAAAAAAGAAAGGAAAACATGCTAGGTACATGTGTGAGCATGTGCTCGGGATCCTGATAGGATGGAAAGAGGAAAAAGGACTGTAGTATGACCAGGACACACTGACGGGTCCTTTCTTTCTATCCGGTGCATGCATGCATTCTGTGGCATTAAAAAATAAATAATTACTATTGAGTTGCCGGAAAAATCATGATGTATTTTTTATTTGAAAAAAAAGCATCATGTCTTTTCCAACAACTGAATAATTAGGAAACATAAAATTTTCTTTTAACAATCAAAACATAACATACTGACAGCTTCACTTCATTTTTGCCATAGAAACAACCATTATGAAATGAAACTGTTAGTCTCTGAAACTGGTTAAAATATAAAACCAGGGCCAGCCAGTGATGTGGTGATTAAGGTAGCTTGATCTGATGACTAACTGAATGGTTCAAGTCCCCTGGTGGTAAAGAAAACATACCAGAAGTGTGTGTGTGTGTGTGTGTGTGTGTGTGTGTGTGCGCCTCTGAAAGAAGAAAGAGAGGAGAAACAAGAGCAATGTGACCATCCCTCATGAAGAGATTTCTTACTCTACTCTCATCTCTCTCCACCAAGGGCATGCATACTTATAGCAAATTACTGGGTCATTAGAAAAGCCATGATGCATTTTTTTCTATGTTTTTCTATGTAAAAATGCATCATGACTTTTCTGACAACCCTATGAAATATATACATACACATGGGCCAGCAGGTGGTGTGGTAGTTAGGGCACTGGACTCCCACATGGTCAACTACAGTTCGAGTCCCAGACCTGGTGGCTTGCTTTCTCACTTTCACTCTCATTCTCTCTCTGTCGCTATCTGGTGAGCATGTATGTCCTATAGCAAATTAGGAGAAAAAAAGATAATAAAATTAAATAATTCTTTAAAAATATATACATATCTGTATCTCAAAAATTCTCAATGGCCTCCAATGAACTACGTGTGTTTTTCAGTATAGCCCCTGTACACCACTTTTATGTATGGGGGAGAATTTAAAAATTTCATGGAATGAAATTATAAATTTATATTACTGTAAAATATCTTAAAAATCCATGCATAGGTTTTTCATAATAAGTACTTTGTATAAACTTTTTGAAGATCATCCTTATAGTCCCCTTCTAGACTGACTTTAACCATGGCTTGTGACTTGCCTTCATTAACCGAACATCAGCAAATACAATGTAAACAAAACCTTGCTAAGCACTTGCACCTGAAGGCCTTGCTCTCTTGAAACCCTCACATCACCAAGCTGGGAAGAAGTTCAAAATGAAAGGCCACATGAACAGAGGACAGGCCATCTCCACTGGACCTATTCCCTTGCTATGTTACCAGCTGAATATAGCCATGTTAGAGAGATTAGACAAGGCCAGCAACCCACAGAATGGCAAGAAATAGTAAAAGAGTTGTTGTTTTAAACCATTAACACAATAAAAGGTATAAATGAGAAAAACAAAATAGTGGAAAATTAATGTTCAGACTAAATTATCTTCCATACCCAAGCTGCTTCAAGTATTTATTTGTCAATACCTGACACACAGCACTCAATAACTATGAGTCAAATAATGAACATATGCATGCCTGCCAACTTGGTACTATACCAATAATAAACTAGTAGTCTCATCCAGTTCATATTATTCAGAGATCTGACTATCAAAGGAACCTTTATGTAGAAGAATAGTTTGACTACATTAAATAAAAATGTTCAGTCCAACTGAATTATCCGAAGTGTAAAAACATCCTGTATGTTCAATCTGTGCTGGATATTATGTAGACATTTCAAAGGACAAAGCAACTTGCTCTGGAAATACTTAGTTTCAGGAAACCATTTAGCTCTTATCAAACCTAGACCAGAATTCAGAAAGTCACTGAGGGTAACCAACTAAGAATTCATCATACTCTAAATATGTATACCCCCATTTAAGAAATATGGTATTCAGGACCAGCAGTTGGTGTAATGGCTATGTTACTGGACTCCTATGTAGTTGAGTGCAGTTCAAGTCCCAGACCCAGTGGCTTAAACTCACGGCTGGGCGCGTGTGTGTGCATGCCCAAGATCCCAAGAGGAGAATGGAGGAGAAGGGATTGCGGCATGGCCATCCCCCCTGGGGGCTGATTTCTCACTTTCTGTCCCTCTGTCTTTCTGGGAGGGAACGCACCCTGCAGCAAAAACCTCTCAAAAAAAAAAAAGGAAAGAAATATGGCATTCAACAAATCAGTATTGAATTCTATCATATACAGGCAGTGGGGTCAGTCCTGCCCTCACAGAGTTAACTCTGGACTAGAGCTACATTGAAACAAAAGAGACAATTAGGATACAGTTTACATACAGTGGTAAAAGCAGAGGAGAAATGGTCACCTGTCTTGAAGCATAAACTTTAACAGAAAGAGCTATACTGTGGGCAGGGTAGAATTCAAATGTGCAAAAGGAGTAAAGGGTAAAAGGGCAGATAATACTTCACAGTATTTCAGTTAACTTCAAATAACAGTGGCTATGTTTCAGAGTTTCACACTAAGGTGAAGTAAAAATATATCTGTACTTGGGTAGTCACTAATTCACACCAAATTACTAACTGAACATTATAACTACAAGGTGCTGTGCATTGTTGGAAAAGTCATGACGTGTTTTTATATGCAAAATGTATCATGACTTTTCTGATAACTCAAGGCTTATATGAACAAAACAAGGTCCTTATCCTTAAAGCGACTAAAATCTAACAAGGGATCTAAAATATATATACAAATCAACTACTGATATTTTGAAGATTTTCATTCACTACACAGGAAAAGAAAAAAATGAAATGGAAAGTAGGGCTGGCTCAGGAGCCTACTAGGTTAAGGAAGCCAGATTCCACGTGGCTGATCACAATTAGAATCCTGGCCCCCATGGCTTGAAAAACACGCATGGTACTGTACGTGTGTGCTTAAACTCCCAAAAGGATGGAGAAATGGAGAAGGGATTTTGGCATGATCATGTCCCACTGGGGCTGAAGGAGATGCTGACTACCCTTTCCGCTCTTCTCTCTCTGGCAACTGTTCATGCCCTCTGGCAATTAAATTTAAAAACAAACAAACAAAAACAGAAAAGGAGTTTGTAGCCAGACTGAGAAGTACCTACCGCTAAATTAAGTTTTAAAAGCTTCCACTAGACAAGATTCAGTGACTGGTTGATTGTGGAAATAATAGCAAAGGAAAGGAGCCAGGTTTTGCAATTTGCAAAACATTTAGAAGAATGGTATTGTCAAAAAGAAATGGAGAGCAGAGAGAAGAAGCGGTTTGAAGAAAAAGAAAAAGAAGTTCACATTTGACTTGTGGAATTTATAGAAATCAAGGCACTATTTCAAAGAAAATCAAATTAATTAAAGAAATAAGACAAATAGGGCCAATCATCATCATGGTGGTTAAGGCAACTGGATCCCAAATGGCCAACTCTGCAGTTAGAATCAAGCTGCCTCTGGCACTGACAACTTGAAAGACACACCAGGTGCTTGTGCGTGAGTGCCCAAAATCCCAAAAGGAGAAATGTAGAAAGGACTGCAGGGTGACCATCTGCCATGGGAGGTACTTTCTCACATTGTTTGTGTCTCTGTCTCTCTTGGTTGAGCACACACACCTCCTAGCAAAATTTTTGAAAGAAAGAAAAATATGACAAATATGTCTTACATTTCAAGTCTCATTACAAATCTAATGGAGAGGTTATGCACAAAATTAAGAGGTGACAACTTCACACACACAAAACTGGGACTCAACAGTTATCACAGCTACACAATCCAGAGCACCTCCTCCCCAGTTATCCCAAAATTTATTCACTAAAGAACCTTTATGATTTCTCTAACCTCCTTCACACCTGTTAATGTCTATTTTGAAGAATATCCTCAGATCCTGACATATTTCAAACCGAGTTCAATTTCTGATATATTTTCGAGTGCTATTCTATTGCAGCACTAACTTAACACCTAAGTATGATGAAATAATAAACACATGTAAACATCCCAGAACAGAAGATCTGCCAAATCATTTTTATAAAGTCCTCATCCCATTTTAAACAAATCAACCATTCAATTAAACTATAGCCCATCAAGCCCATGTTAAAGAGTTACAGTTCAGAAGTAATCATTAAAAATAGGGCAAGAGGCACAGCCTAGGTGAGGTAATCAGCGGAGTACTGAAATGCAATGCTGAAAGTCACAGAACCAACTAGGGATTCAGCTCTTCGCCAGGTCAATCTAAAAAATGCAGATCATGGGAGCCATGTGCCCAAAATCTTGACAAGCTGGTGGGCTGAAATAAGGGGATGGCAATATAAGGAGGCCCTGTTGAAGGTTCTTCTTTTTCTCTCTCTGTCTCTCTCTCTCTCTCATGCTATCATGAATAAAATAAACTTAAGAAATAAATAGGGCAAGGAAATGCAAAACAGAAGGGAAGAAACAGATGATGTGGTACATTCAGTAATATCATAAAGACATTCTCTATCCTAATTTCTTTATATTTCAGTAAAATCTAAGTGTTTAGCACTTACATTTAAATGACTTATAACAATTTTTAAAAGTACAGAGGTAGATTCAACTCCATCGCCTAGTGATTAGATAAGCCAGATCCCACATGGCTGACCACTGTTTGCGTCCTGACCCTCATAGGGGTCAGGCAAGTGTGCCTGCCTGCCCAAACTCCCAACAGGATGGAAAATGAAGGAGATGGGGCTATGATAAGAACATGCCCGACTGGACTGTGCTTTTTCCCTCCCTAACTCTCTCTGTCTCTTTCTGGATAGTGCACATGGCCTCTGATAATTTTTTTTTTTAAAAAAAGAGGTAAGGTTTTTTGGGGTTTTTTTTGTACAAAGTGAATTCTCAAAATTTCTTAGGATAATTATTAAATTCAGTACCTCCTCTAAACTTTGGGTCCAGGAACTTGAGTTTGAAGGCAATTCAAAGTTTCATTGTTATGATAATGAGTCAACAGGTGGGGAGGAAGTCCTTTTCCAAATCACTATCAAGGCTCACTTCCCAAAATGAAGGGTCATTGGAGACTATATTACTGTGTAGGATGGCTGCTTTCCTTTGTACAGAGGCAGTTCTTCAGCAGTATTACCCACAGAGCTCTGACTAAAATTAAGGATAACTTTAGACTTAAAGGTTATCATTCTAGTATTTAAACATAATTTCTTGATCACTGCCCCAATACATCCTACTGTCTTTGTGATTTGTTCCTCTGCAATTATTTCAGCTTTGAAATACAAATCCAACTTTATAATCAGCAGTTACATTAGTTAAATATAAGTGTACAGAAAACTATCTTCAAATTAGTACCAAAAGTTTAAATATAATTTTTTTTAATGAAAAAAGAATTAACACTCCCATCCCCCTAAACCAACTCTCTTCAACTTGCTAAAATACAATGCTAAGAAACGGTTTCAAAATGTGTTTTTCTGGGAAAGGTTTTTGCTATAGGGCACGTGCACTAACCAGAAAGACAGAGACAGACAGAGAGATAGAAAGCAAGAAATTAGCCCCCGGCTGGGAACCAGCAGTTAGCATAATGGCTATGTCGCTGGACTCCCACGTAGTCGACCGAGGTTCGTGTCCCGGACATGGTGGCTTAAAACTCACGCCAGGCGCGTGTGCATACGTGCCCAAGATCCCGAAAGGAGAATAGAGGAGAAGGGATTGCGGCATGACCATCCCCTCTGGGGGGTGATTTCTCGCTTTCTGTCTCTATGTCTCTCTCTGGCTGGCTGGCGAGCA
>NW_006159505.1:5475351-5478440 GCF_000334495.1 Tupaia belangeri chinensis | reverse complement strand
GGGGGGGGGGGGAGGGCCACGCCATAATCCCTTCTCCTCCATTCTCCTCTTGGGATCTTGGGCATGCACGCACACATGCCTGGTGTGAATTTAAGCCACTGGGTCCAGGATTCAAACCACAGTCGACTACATGGGAGTCCAGCGACATAGCCATTACACCAACTGCTGGTCCTGAAATGGTTTAAAAATCTCGTATTTCCTGAGAGGCAATAAAAAGTCAAAAGTTGTTAGGCAGGATCTGAGCATCTATAATTCTATCTGATTTACACATAAGAATTCCAACAAAGATTTCCTTTGAAGAAAATATTTAGCTGTATATAAACAAATAAATGTCTGAAAGCGACTAAATACTGAGATGTCAGACACTGTGACAGGCCCTTTATGTATACAGTTAATATACATAACAGATTAATAAGGTAGATACTATACTTCTTTTATAAAAGTATCAACAGATTAAGGGAGATTAAAAAATTTGTTCTCTGTCACTTTATCATCAGTAAGAGTGCCAAGAGCCCAGGTCTGCCTGACTTCAAGACCCACACTTTATTCTTCAAAATCACAACTATCCAAATAATTCATATCCAGGGGATCAGCAGGTGGCATGGTGGTTAAGGTGCTGGACACTCCCACATGGCTGACTTCGGTTCGAGTCCTGGATCTGGTGGCTCACTTTCTCACTTTCTCTCTCTGTCTCCCTCTGGTCAAATTTAAAAAAAAAGAATAAATAAATAAAATAATTATTTTAAAAATTTCATATCCACTGCCAAAACATTCAATATTGTTTTTCAAATTATTTTTTCATTTCATAGTAGCCTGAGACTATTACGGTAAGACAACAAGGTCCTTACAGTTTAAAGAAGCATTTCTCAACCATGGATCCTTTGAACCACAGAACATAGAAAATAACTTGAGTAACTCTTTTCCCCAAGGATGGTATATAACTAATACCATTCTAGATGGAAGAGTAGTTCATTACATACAATGGATGTCTTAGCATTAGAGCTTACCTTTCTCCCTAAGTGCTAGATAGGAAAAAAAAGTACTAAATAATATAAGTATGCAGTGTGTTTTAATACTTACAGTAAAATATAACTTGGGAAAGTGAGAATAGGTTATATTAACTAAGAATTCAGAACTAGTATTTAATTCACACATATATTCATGAGTATGCTAAAGTGAGACTGAAATCATATTCCTTGGGTTCAAATACTTCAAATACCTATCAGCACTACCTGTGGTTCTAAGATTCAATTGTAAAATAGGACCACAAAAAAAAAAAAAAAAAAAAAGTGCCCATTAGGTTTAAGTTTAAATGATGTTGAATGTAGGCACCAGCAGGTGGTGTGGCAGTAAAGGTGCGAGACTCTCACAAGGCTGACCTGATTCAAGTCCTGGGCCTGGCAGCTTGTTTTCTCACTCCCCAGCCCCTGTCTCTCTCTGATGAGCACATGTGCCCTAAAGCAAATTTTAAAATAATAATAATAAATATTTTTTTAAAAAATAATGTTGAATGTAAAAGATTCAGAATAGCCAAGGAACCCTCAATTACTCTTAGCTACTACAACTAGTACTATTACTCATACACCTGTGACATACAAAGCACTATGCTCTTCACTGAGGAAATGAGCAAGATGGGGACTACACTTCCAAAGAATTTCTAATGAAGCATTCAAACAGTCATGACCCAAACAAAAAGGGAAAAGTATCAAAAAGAGATATAAAAGACCAAAAATGAAAAGCATACCCAATTTTCGAAGAATCCTTTTGCATTCATCCCTGCTAAGATCCAAAAGGGTTGGCCACACAACAGGCATTGCTGCTTCAGTTTGGTAGCCCCAAAGAGCTTGTTCTTCCTAAGAAAAACACCAACAAAATATCAAAGTACATTCAAAAGACCACTTACCTGGAGATGCAGCCACAGGCTAGAAAGTAAAACCAGTAAGATAACTCTCAATCCTTTTTCACAGTCATACTTCCCAACTTCTGACAAATGAAGACTTAAATAACTATTACAGACTTCGCTATTCCAGTATGGCAGTGAGACCTGCACAGGCTTTAGAATCAGACACCTCTAGGTTATAAATTTACATTTTCAATTTACTGGTTGTGTAATCCTGGGTAGAGTCTAAGTTTTACACATCAGTAAAATAGAGGTAATACTGTTTGTTATCAGTACTGTTACCAGTTTGTTATCAGTACCCGTAAAGCTCTTTCTTTTTTTTTTTTTTTTCTTTTGGTGGGGTTTATGCTATAGGGCTATAGGGTGCGTGTGCTTGCCAGAAAGACAGAGACAGAGAGACAGAAAGTTAGAAATCTAACAAGTTACTCGACTTCTATGGATTTCCTCACTTAAGCATTATACAAGAGATAAAATATGTAAAGCTCCTAGCACATGAGTTGGGTTAATGGAAATTATTTAATAAAGAACTCTTCTCTAGGCTTATTGATGAAATGAATTTAGGCCCTGTAGTCAATGAACCATTAACCCAGAGTTGAGATGCAGCTAACATACTTCGTGCTGGGAATTCCCTAAGATTAAGGACAAAAAAGACATCGCGCTAGGGTCTACACAGTATCTTCTTAACACTGTGTGTTACGACCCGCCGCAAATATCTGCTAGATGTACAAGTGAATGATTGATGGAAGTGAATAAAATAAATGAATGAATGAGCTCACTGGCTACCAGGAGTCAGAAACCGAGTGCAAGTAACGACTACATCCCGTTCCCAACGCTGAGGCTGCTAACTCCAACTCTACCACCCGAGTGGCGCCCTCCCCCTACTTCCCATAGTGCTCTCAGCTCGGAAACTACCCAGGACCAGGAGAGCCGGACTGCGCGCCCCGGCCCGCAGATGACACAAACAAAAGGGGTGGGAGGAGGAAGAAGGGGCCGAGCCAAAGGAATCCGCTCCCTCCATCAGGCAGTCCCCGCCTCCGGACAGGAGCCCAGAGGCGGCCGGCGAGCGCCGAGTCCAGCACCACGTCACTGCATCCCTTTGCGTCCCCGCCGGCGGACCCCAGCGCGCGGCAGCCTCGTATCGGAGCCCCGGCAGGTGTGCCCGAGCGCTCCGGGACCGGAATCTCGAGCG